>NW_027287350.1:0-377500 GCF_022747635.1 Hetaerina americana | reverse complement strand
TTTCTCTCCCAAGAGTGTCGATTTGACCCCAGGGCGGACACCGAGCGACAAGCTTAGCGAGGGAGGAGGGGGCGGGAGTCAGGGGGGATTGGGGGGAGGGCAGTGAGGGAGCGCTTTACGGTATAGCGCAACGGTTTATCTCTTCGCCTCGAAATCCTGTGTACCGACTTACTGGGAGCTGTCTCTCTTTTCTCGACGAGAGACCATGGAGTTAAGGGCGCGTTGAGTGCGCATGACGTCATCCGAGGTGGAAATAACAACGCGGTCAAAGAGTACCAATGTCACGTGGCATGAGGTCGTTGGCATTTTTCGGGCATTGACAACACCAGCAAATATTTCGTATTCGATAGTTTACTCGTATACGATAGTAGTGCACTTTGCACTAGTAGTTACTACGAGGTGAAGTGAATGGATGGATGACCAAAGGATAACTGTGGCGAAGCGGAAGACTGGAGTGGAATGGCTTGTGGCGGGGAAAAAGGTGAGTGGTCTTGGTAAAACAACGCGACCAGTATCAGGAGTCTGCGGGCCGTTACAGTGTGCGGATCCCTGCTATACTAGACCCCTGTTTGAGCATCGCGTCACGAATTCATAATGTCACTTTCCATTGAGCAATGATATACGATAAAATTTCGCGTTAAACTCGGGAAATCGGGTTCAGAGACCATGATCATTGTTAAGGATGCTTATGAAGATGGAGTAATGTCCCAAAAGATGGTTTTCTGCTTGCACAGGATGCTCTGGAAGGGTAATGAGGAGGCTGACGATGAGGAATGACTCTGGACAACCATTAATAACACAGTGTGATGAAAATGTGCAAAAAGTGAGACACTTGCACAATTCTGATTGACCCCCAAGTGTCAGGCTGTTAGCAGAGTGAAATATTTATAAAAACACAGTGTATTTCATTCTTACAGAAGATTTAGTCATGAAAATTGTGTGCCAAGATGGTCCCCAGTGTGATATCGGAAGAATGCCTGCTTGATAATCTCACAATCTTGAACCTCTTGGACCACGGTGGAAGTGACCCGAATTTTTTATAATAGGTGGCTACTGGTGACGAGAGATGGGTCTTTGAGTACAACCCAAGTACAATCCCTTTGAGTACCATTTATGAACACTGGATTATGTCAAAGAGGCCGCGACGAGCTGCCTGAGAGAGATTTCAGTGGACGCCTTCGTGGAAGTGTACCAGAAGCATGGCAGAGGCGCTGACATCGGATTGTTGATGCACAAGGGTGCTGTTTTGAAGAGTTTTAGCAACATGTGCTTTGATCAGCAATAAAGTTTACCCCCGATTTATCCTACTTATTTTTAGGACATAGCATGTGCTATACATTAAACATCCCTCGTAGTAATCGAAGCTATGATAGCAATAACATTAATTAATGCAAAATTAAGCAACAATCACTCTAACGGCTGCTTGCCTAAAACCCCCTGCTACAGGCCCTTGTGGTGACTTATTGATTAGGATGTTGTTACGTATATTGAATTATTATTATTCGCATTCTACCATTGAAGGTAGGTTTTGGATGGACAAATACTATACAGTAGTTTATTTCTTTGCCTCTCCTTGTGATTTGCGGACGATCTCTACCTTGTCAGTCAACCAAGGAGTGCAAAGTATTGCGGAGAGCATTGGATAGTCAATACGATAGTTATGGAATAAGAATAAATACAAATTAAACAAAGGTTATCATTTTAGTCTCGGAAGCGGTTTGGAAGGAAAACCAAAATGTTAAAGTGGTTGGAACATATGAAGAAGAATTATGTTGGGCAAAGAAGGGTTCAAAAGGAGGGAATTGATGACAGGGAGTTTGAATAAGGATGTTAACAAACAACTCGTCAAAACTTTGATATGGAGCGTGTTTTTTCGGCACGGAATCAAGATGATAAGCTTAGAACGGAGGCTTTCGAATTATGAGTGTGGAGTGAACAGAAAGGAAAACAAACGAGGAAGTGCTGGGTATGGCGAGGGAGGAGATAGGATTGTTGGGAGAAATCCAAAGTAGGGAAGAAGGATGGATTCAGAGCATTCAATTCGGCAAAGGGATGTTGAAGACTGATGGAGGAGATAATGTTAGGTACGCAAGGAAGGGACAGTGGTAGGATAGAGATGTTGGACGGAATGAAGGGAGGAAGAAACATGCGGAATTGAAGGACTTGTATTGTCAGGAGTGAGGTTGTGTTTCGTTAGGAGCGGCAAGGAAATGTGTCTTTGTTTAGGCAATGTCCATACAAAATGTACCTTACACTGTAGACTACCAATTAATAATATAATATCTTATTCGGAGAAACTACGGTATTCCAGCGGGTAAAGCGCTGGAATACCAACTGTAGGGCCCAGGTTCGATCCTTGAGATGCCTCTGGGCACCCTTAGCTTTACCCATCTTTTGCAGCTTTTCGGTAACCAGATCTTTCTGGGACCGCACAAGTCACATAAGGAAATAACCTGGGCCCCCCATTCTGATGTATGAAAATCCCGTATCGTATAGGGGTCAGTACTGGGTGAGCTATACCTTAACCTATCAAAGCAACCCGCGGGTTGATTGCTGTGTTGGTTTGATTCTGGGGATGTAGTCGGACATAGCTGATGATGAAGGAACTCACGTTAAACTGTCCTAATCATCCCAATCGCATTTTTATCACCGGCATGAGATAGTATTGCACAGTAAGTCTAGCTGGGCATGAAATGCGATTGGGAAGTCTTTCATGTTCTTTGTCCTCCCCTCGTTTGAGGTTTTCAGTAATTTCTTCAATGGGGCGACAGAAGTTAACAGCGCTTGTTCAAGGCGGAGAATGCTCCGGGCCAAATGAACAAGTGGCGGGGCGGGGGGGGGAGGGCAACGGTCCTGATGGCCGCGGCGCCAAGGAGAGAGAGAGAGGCGCCGGAGGGACTTACTCTCAGGCCGCAGTCTCGATTGGGGGAGAAGGGGCCAGAGGTTTTTGCACTTCCTCTAAACATTTATTTCTTAAACCCCCCTACATATTTCTTCAGTCATCAATTTCACTCTCGCATACGGCAGGATGCCACATCGCCACATACGGCAGAAAGGCGGAATGACACATCGCCATATCGCGGGACATTCTCTTTGACCGTTAATGTCATATTTCCCTCCGCAATAACGACACGAAAATGATTAAAACCAAAGCGCATGCACGTTGTCAAGATCCGGGATAACGCCGTGGGTTATTGTTCGCTAACATTAGGCTGCGATACATACTTGTATACCTAACGGCAAGTTCTATGCAAGACGCCAAAGGACCTTATCCTTAAATTAAGATATAAGTAAATGTTTAAGTCGTAAATGTAAACGTAGTAAAATATTCATAAACTAGATCGTATAGAATTTTAGCCAAAGATCAAAGATAAATATCATAACGAACTTATAGTAATTAAAACCCTTGGTTTTAGTAATTTATAGTCTTAAAAAATTGTCTAGCATATTTCTGGATTTTCTATAAGAGTCTGGAAGTCTATTATAAATCGATTTTTTCAATAATATTGATTGCAATGGCGTACATTTTGTCAAGCTTCAACTATGAGTTACGGTCAGCTTCTAGAACCATTGACAAGTACAACATTTCAAAAGAAAAACTAATTTTCCATGGATTGTAAAGTTCTAAGATAAAAATTACGAAACGTTAAAATTTTATTTGTTTGATTCTTAAAAATGACTTCATCCTCTGGAGTCACTAAGGTCAGAGTTGTAAAAGAATCGTTATCCACAAATACTAGTTTATATTAATTTAGATATTTAAAAAAGTGATGCTTAGAAAAAATGTTTGATCATGTTTGGCATTTGCCGTTTGCGTCAAATTATCGTCAAGCTACTTATTTTAAGCATGCAAAGTTAAATATTGCTTCATAATCTGTTGCATTAAAATTTGATACATCAGTGCCAATGGTCCTAATGGTGCCATTTGATCCTTAGGTTATCTTCTTCAGGAATTTCCTTATATTTATTTATTTAATAATTACATTGCTATTCGGCAATTGCCCTGGTGGCAACGGTCAAGTCTGATCAATGATCACTCTTACAACGAACATACACGCACTAGAAAAACAGATAGGAGACAAAATATTCTTACATACAATGACACTTCCACATCACATACAAACAAACTTACACATCACAGATAAAATGCCGTCCACATCACAGGAAAACAATATTTTAATAACTGCAATAGTATCATTTAAGTTTATCACCCAGTGGCTGCTTTACACTAATTCTTAAAACTCCTAAAATTGGATGGAAAGGGCTCAAACAAACCTCCAGGCAGCTGGTTCCAATCAACAATAGTTCTATTTAAAAAAGAGTTTTTTTCTAATTTGTTTTAATGTTGTGTATATGCTGTTTTATGTTGTTTATATGTTGGTGACCTTCAGCTATTATCCTTAAGATTTACAGTCGGATAGAAGTCTGTGTTGAAGAAAAATTCGTGGATTTACTATTGATCGTCACCGAGAAGATTTTTCTTCGTAGCGCATCTGAAAGTGAAACTCAAGTAATCACTAACGTTGCATTTATAAATTAAAAACTTGCTCCGAAGGAATTCCGTACCTATTCCCCCTCAGCAATTGATAACTCAACTATTTCCTGTAGCTCCCGCGTTCATTTCACCCTGAAAAATAATCCGACTTTCTGACACCCAATGTCAGTATGTGCTGATGATATCTTTGAGGATATTGAATTATGGAGCTAAAAACAGAAAATATATCGAAATTCCTCGAAGGCTTTATGACAAAGATCATGCTTTATTGTGTCAAAAATCAATGCTCGATAGCATTGAGTCCTGAAATACGTTAGCTGGAAAGTTCAGACGTAATGATTTATTAACGCTGCAATCCTCGCCTAAAGTCAACGATCGTTTTCCTGAAAAGGCACGAGCCTCACTCACGACTGTGGCGTGCGTGATTGCGCTAGCCTTGGTGAAGGGTCACGTCATTTTACCCAATCGATTGATTGTTTCACCTTACGTGCGTTGATTTTATGACGTGATTGGTCGCGAAAAACGCGAACAATTGACCTTTCGGGGCAAGAACTCATGTCACACGAATGATTGTTGATTCAATGCAATGGTTTCATCGTCCACATTTGGTCTTTACCGTTGCCACACCCAATATATGTGATCAATACCCAACGGTGCGCAGTAAATCATCACTTATTGATGCAAAACGTTTTTGATATTTTGTATAATTTTCCAATGTTTTCGTTAATATGTGCATCACTACATTTCTAACTCCTTCGGTGGATAGATTTAGTTGTTCCCAGGTCACATCCGGATGAAGAATTTATAGTATAAATAATGAGCACCATGCTGTTACATTAGGTATTGCTTTAATAATATGCTCCTTTTTTCTGGTTACGCCTTAATTGGTTTGCGTTAACTACAAAGCTGTTTCGCCTTCCTTGCACATTGAGTGCCTCGAATGGCCAAAGGCCTTCGACGTAAAGACGACCCTGCCGAACGAAACAAAACTGTTGCCCGAGGAAGGTGACCAACTCAGTCGAAACCCGAAAATGTAAGCAGCTACTTCGCGGCGCCTTGTTTGGACGAATCGCTATTAGTTACTCCTAAATTTGAAATCATTTCTGAGAGAAATGAAAACAGAGAAACAAAAATATTTTCGATGCACTCCCAAATTCACCATTAAAATTTGGTTGCTTTGGGTGATCTGCTCCTTCTCCTTCCCCCAACCACCGGAACTACGCGAGCGATAAATAAATTCCTGACGAGGATAGTATTAAGAACAAAGATTGATATTATTTGTATTTATCGCGTCAAAATTTAAAACATTTGAAAAACGAGGTATTCATAGTATGTCAATTATAAACAAAATAATATGAATTAAAAATAATAAGAATAATTAAATGAACTTTTAGAAATGTATTATTACTATCAACAAAAATTAAAACCAGTCGTGGAAAGGTTTACAAGGAAGCTGTGAAGAAGACCTAAGTATAACCTAACAATATGAATACTCATGACAATTGATATTTTTATTTTTCCAATACATTTTTAATTACTAACTTTCTTTGTCACACAATGGGTACTGACTTATGGATTCGATATTAAGTAATTAATTACATTGCGAAGTCGGTTTTACGGATCGACTCTATTGTGAAAGGTTCTGAGAATCACAAATTAAGGAGAAACTGAATGGGGAATATCGCAGACCGCCTCTCCTCTGGTATTGCCGTATTTTAATGTAATTACTGGACCTCAAATAGATTAAATAGGAAAAATATAAGGAAAATTTGGATAGAAGTGATTAGAGAAGAAAATGTAAGGATAATGCATAAACAAAAACTTAGGTACGTAGATGAGGATAGCTTTGGTCCAGGCTTACAGGATATAGAAAGGGTGTTAAGGGAATTGAAATAAAATAAGGCCGTGTAGGTACACAATATCCCCGTGGAATTACTTAAAGGTTTAAGAAAACGTGGGAGGAAGAGTGTTATGGACTGATTGGTAGCATTTATGAAGAAGGAATTTGGGCGGATGACACCCGTCAGATAGCTTTTAGATTCCATTCCAAGGAAGAGAAAGGCAACCCTAAGTAAAGACTAAAGAACACCTAGGTTAATTTCCCACGCAGCTAACGTGGTGTTTAGGTTCATTAATGAATGGGTGGAGAGCAGGGCAAATGATAACTTAGGGGTTGATTAATAAGGGTCGGGGAAGGGGAGAGACACGCGTGATGCCATTGCAGTAATGAGATCATGAACGGCGTGGAGCATAGGATGCATTAGATACAAAGGATGCGTTAATGACATCGGGTTTCAGATTTCCGGTAAATTTCGTAAATTTGCTAACGATGCAGTGATACATAGGGGAATATTCAGTCATGAAGATAGAGTTTCATTAGCTAACGACCTACAACTCAAAAGTGGTGTGAGACGTGAGAGTCAGGATTAAATTTGAATAAATATGTTTCGATACATTTTTGGAGGAAAATTATTTCACCCGAAAAACCACTATATAGGGAATCAGCTTAACACATGTAGAATTGCTAAAATACTTTGGTACAACTAACCAAGGATATGTCCTGGGGAAAACACATTCGTGAAATTTGCTGAATAACAAATAAAAAGTTAGGATTTATAAAGAGAATACTTGAAGATTGTAATGAGAGGGTCAAGGAACTTTGTTATTCCTCGATATTTTTATCGATATATTCCTCGAATTAATATAGACGAATAAATAAAATTCCTGCCAAAAACTCCAATTCCCAAGTTAATTATTGAACCCATCTCGTATAACTCGGACCGCTTTAGGGCATGAGGTGGCCGGAGATTAGGGATGGGGCGTGTTTCACGGCGGGTTAGGACGGATCGGTCCGTAATCACCCGTGGTTATCTACGTATAGATGGAGGAAAATGTTACAAGATGTAAAGTTCTAAATTCATTGAAAAACTCTTTGAGCTTTAACCCACGCAATTTCTCATGACAGGTAATTTAGAAGGAAAATGCTAAAATATACCTTTACAAGATAATTAAATCACAATTTAATTGAAAACATAATACGCTAGGCTCCTGGAGAAGAAATGTTTACCCAGGTGAATAAACTGTGGATCTTTATTTCAATAATCATCTTTGTTTCGTCTAGTTGGCTTTCATACCTTATCCGGAGAAGAGTCGTTTCCGCGAATTTATGAGAGGATATTGGCCTTTGCTCTTAAAACATCCCCTCTTTCTCCTTTCGCCAGTTGTTTTGATTCCCACCTCGTTCCAGTGAAGCAGCGAATTTCTCTCGCTAGGAGCCACGCCAGATTCCCTCGACAAGCAAGCCTTGGGTGAGACGGAGGAAGGCGGGGAAGTTAAAGGGCGGCGTCTTCCTGGATTAATGGAAATTCTTCCTCCTCCACAGCATCTCAAGAGTTGTATCATGATACCAATTCCCTCAGTGCACCGGAAAGAAGATTTCTCCAAGGTATGTCTTCAGCTTTGTGAGGTCGATTGAATGCTTGTCTATTGAATGACCGGAGATGCATGAGAAGTAAAAATAGAGAAGAAGCATGCACGCATTTATTTTTGCTCTGGGACAAATGTAACCAAGAATATTAACATGATAACTAATTGCATAGATATCTGGTCTCACTCCATGGGATAATTTGTGCAAGTATTTTTAACTACAGATTAAATCATCAAAACAAGTACACAACACAGATAGTCGTACAAATACAGATTTTGAAAACAAACTATAGCTGTCTATGTTATTAACATATTAGTAAAAAATGAAATGAATCTGCAAAATATAGGCAAATGCAATGCATCATCTGTAGAGTAAGGAATGCTTAGGAATACTGATTTAGTAACTCAAATGATTTCTTATTTTATTTATGTTGATTCGGCTTGAGAACGCAATAATCTTGCCTTGAAGATCGAGAAAACTATGGTTGAATATGGCTGAAGATACTCCTGATACTACTGAAATACAAGATAGAATGTAGTTGAGTCATGTGATTGAAGATCGAATATGATACAATGAGTACGAAATTAATTTAGACATAATAAGAGATATAATAAGTAGATATTTAAGGACAGTACAGCATGGAATAAAGTAATTGAGGAAGCTTATTTTTCTGGACCAAAATAAGTCTCTTTTCTCCTTTGCCGAAAAGAATGAAAAGGTATGAAGAGAATAATTGTAAAGCTATGGAAAAATATTTTCATCTGGAAAATAATTTTGCTAACTAAGCAGGGGATCCCCATCGATGACATAGGAAAAAGGAAACTATTAAACTTAATGCCTCAAGGAAAGACGGTAGTATTTGAAGATTCAATTTCCAACGGCAAATAACACGAGAAAAAGACATGATTATATTTTGAAAAATAAGGAATGAGTATCAGTAAACAGTTCATAAAAAATATGTGTATGGCGTTTATTTTTCTTCGGCTATGAGACGTAACCAATGTGAAATATGGTTAACAGCCCTGAAACAGTAATTATGTCAGAAAATCACGGAAATAAATTATAATAAATAATTTGAAAAATCACAAATAGGCGGGGTTTTGGGAGGAAAAGAATATTCATTTTGGTTGAAATTGAAGGAGGTAGAAAATATGCTGAATTTAGATAGATAGATAGATGATTGTCTTTATTTTGGGGCGAGATTGAGACTATGTTATCTCTTCTACCACCTTATCCCTCGCCACACATTTACAAGATTCAACTTACTGTTAATCTACACAAATGATAAATAAATAGCAATAGGATTAATGCATACAATATCTTAGGACTTACACACAGCAGCACATTACATTAGTTACGTAGTTTAATTACTAACAACAACACAATATGTACAACATACACACATACAGCATACGAACATACTTTGCATACACATACCAATACATGCTAGCAATACCTGTTAAACAATATTCCAGGTTATATTTATTAACTCCAATACAAAGTATGATGCTCCGGCGAAAGAAAAAGGGAGGGTCTCGATGTCTGTTTTACGGCTGGATTTCCACTGGTTGTTTTGCTGGGAAATTAGTGATTGATGAAATACGCGCTTAAATGATTGGAGAGATGGTGCATTAGTTATAAATGATGATAGCTTATTCTAATGATGACATGCTGTGACTGCAAATGACTGATTGCATGCAGGTATTCCGTGATGAGGGATAACGAGTTTATGATTACCTCGTGTGTTTATATTATGTATTCTATTAAGGCAATTGAAGTCATTAGTAAAATACTGAGGAGTTTTATAATTAACTATTTGATAGAGTAAGGACAGTATTTAGAGTTTCCTGCAAGATTCCAGAAATAGACATTTTAGTTTGTTAAAATATTCTGTAATATGATCTGCATATTTTCAATTTGTAAATGAAGCGTATGTATGAGTTAAATTCCCTTTGTGGTTTTACCGACAGGTCGTTTGAAAGGTCTTGAATTTAAGATTATTCTATTGTAGTTTAGGTGTCAGATTGTATGGTGCTATGTGACAATTGGAAATGTAGCAGTTGTTTTTCCATGACTCTATCCAAAACATATATTTAACGTTAGACTACCATTCTGTCTTCATTTGTTCATGGCATGATTTTAGGAAGTCTCAGAAAGAAATAAACATTACTGTTTCTATCAAGTTTAACTGAATGGCTCTCAAGAAAATACTTTGGTAAATAAGTCAATTTTATAACATTCCATGTGGTCTTGCTGCCTCGATACCCTTCTCAGCTCGATATTTCCACGTCCATCGCCGGTATTCTAGGTCACCCTTTTGCGCAATCGAAGTGTAATGTGCTCGCGTGCGGACATTCTCCTCAGCTGCAGACTAAGACAAAATAGAATTGATGACAAGAGAAGACGCACGTCACGGGACGTAGTTACCGTTAAAGTCACGTAAACTTCAAATCAAGTGAATAGTTTTACTCTCCTAGCCTCCTCGTAGGCTTAAAAAATATATGTATAAAAAGGCGCAAAGGGAAAAACAAACGCCCCAAACGGCGATTAGAACTTATTTTTAATGATTCCATCTTTCGTAGCTCGACTGCATGATCAAGGCACGCGATGGCTACTCGGTCGAGTTCGGGAGCCCGCCAATCGTAGGTACACGCCCTCTCGGATTGAGGCACATACTAGTCTTCGGCGTGAAACACGAAGGTGAGGAGTGACCTAATCACCTCGAAGGGCACCCGTGACCTTCCTATCTTGTCACGCGGGAGACGAAAGTATACGCATATGTAAAAGACGAACTGAGAGAAATCATGACACTAAAAAGTGTCTCTCCCATTACGTGCTCTCACCACGGTAGAATTATTTTTTTCTTCTTTTCTAACTAAAATTCACTTAAGCACTGATTTTCCTCGATTTACGAGAATGAGGCATTCTACGACTTATTTAGAGTAACGAATCTAAATTCACGTGGTCGTAAAAATTATTTCCGAGTATTAATCAAATCGTAAACTCAAGAGGAAAAAAAAACAGGATAACACTTGGAAATGAGCAACCAACTTTAATTCGAAAAGAAGTGTCCTCGTTTCAATACCCGCCATGATCGTACTAAAATAATTTTAGCCTGACGGAAAGTTAAGTAAAGTTTCTAAAATTTATTTGAAGCTACATTTTAGCATAATTGAAAATTAAATTTCCCGAAAAATGATACAAATCGCTATGGCTAAATATTGACGAAATAATATATGCATCACAGATTAAATGCATTTGCAAAGGAAAGATTCTAAGGTAAAATAAAAGGAGAGATCCTCGAGGAAGACCAATAGAACCAAAATCCCACTTTACTAGATGAAGATCTAGTAAAGTGGGATTTAAGACGCCGATGAGAAAATTCGAAGGGCAAATCAGGGTGAATTAGAATGAACTCTTCTCTGGTCTTTCACAAGGTCGGACTTTTCATCTCCACCGACGTCTCGTTGGACGACTCGCTCATCGTCTTCAGGATACCTGCTTCATGGCTCGAGCATCCCTTTAAGATGACGAGCGAAGGGTTCATCGAAACATCGAGAGGAATGGGAAATCTAATCCGATGGAAGTCACGAAAAAACATCATTTAGAAGATAAACTTGGAGAGCGCCAGAACATTCGTCAGGGCGAATTATATTTAAGAGAAATAATGGAAGGTTTTTGTAAAACGATATTCGAATTGAAATATTAATGATACTGCTGTTATATTGGCCGATAAGCAGTAGATAGGACAAAGGGATTAACGGGTGGTGGTATAACACCCCCGCCACACGCCCTTGCGGCGGCTTGCGGGGTATTATGTAGAGATGCAGAAGGAAAAAAATGCTAGAGGACTCTCGAAGACAGCGAGCGACAAATAAAATATAATTATAACAATTGTTGCAAGAAACAGGTTAGTTATTTGTCAAAATGAGAAAATCAGACGGGGACATCGTAATTCAGCAGATTAAATACCTTTCTCTCATTAAATTCCCGATTAAGTCGAAAATAAAATATAAAATCCCTCAAAAGGTATTCAGTGTGTAAATTATAGAGATACCTATAAACGGCTATCCAACGTCCAAAGAATATTCGATTATCTCAATTCTTTTAAAGTATTTTATCACTATTCTCAACTATAGCTAATAGAAATATTTTATGCATCTGAGAATTAGTACGATCTATGGAGTTATATTTTAAAGTACAAGATTTAAAAAAATTTAAAAAGTCCGATGGGGTGCAATTCTGTCCGTCTCATCAGGGATGGCAGAAAAAGATGCGAAATCATTTATGCACATACATTATTAAATAAGTCATTGCGTTGGATTTTAGCTAAAGACTAGGTTATCATGGAAATAGGGAAAAATTTGGATATTTTCTTTGAAAAATAATTAAAAATTATTTTCCATCGCTTGAGAAGAACATGAGAGTAGTTTTTCAGATATAATATCCGACTCAACGAACAAGATATACACTTAGGGTTGATTGCCCTTTACTTTCGAAATCACTAAAATATTTTAATGCTTTGGTAATGAACATAATTGATCATTCATTGTTGTGAAGAGGAAAGCACAGAAGTACTATGGATGGGAATCCAAGAAATTAAGGTTAACATAGTAGAAATTAGCTAGGTTTCCCAGACGAAATCATAGTTACAACAGAAAACTAATATTACATAATGGATTAGCTCCGTAGATTAAGTCATTAAATATTACTTCACGGTAATGGAACGACGTAAAACAAAAATACGTGGTTGCGGATGAAAGAAACAATGCACCAAGGAAAGAAATTGAAAAAAGCCGAAAAATAGAAATTCTCCTACTTTGGAAATAGCAAAACATAAGAATTGAAAGATATTACGGACATTAAGACCATTGTGACTTAGTTAACAGGAATGAAGAGGCTATACTATACTGAAAGAGGGTTTAATTGCAAACAATGAGGCAGTGCGTGAAAGCATTTATCAAAGGATTCACAACGAAACACATTTCAGCAAACTCCATGAATGAGAGACAAGGATCATTGAAAAAATGGATCATAGAATGGGTCAACTAAAATAGATCAAAGATTAGATTGATCGGAAACCATCAGCAGGAAAAAGGTTCTAGAAATGAAATGGACTAACGTATACAATGACAATGAGGAAGAACGCAGAAGATTGCAGCAGCATAAGGAAAAGAAGAAAGATATGGGTTAGACATTAATGACATCTAGCGGCACAATGGAATAGTTAGGAGCACAATACATAGAAGGCAAAAAGGCAGGAATGTCCCAAATGGATGACAGGGAAAAATTTAAAGATCTTTGTTGTAAGTGAAGAGGAATGCATGAAAAGGAAAGCGCGAGACAGAATAAAAGTGACAGATAATTAGCATTGAACTCGAGAAGAACGATAGGCTGCAGTAAACCAATCTTCAAATTGAAAGGATACTGATGGAAAAAACTAAAGGACGAATGATTAACAAACTAGCTAATTAAGTATTAACTAATAAGCAACTAAAAAAATTAAATATTATTATACTACTGCCAAGGTATGATGTAAGTGTTAAAAGGAAAGCCACTCTTTCATTTTTCGAATACATAGCCATTTGGGGAATGAGTCGCCCAGCACAAAAAACCCTTGAGAAAATACGACACTCCCCTTATATAAGCTTGGCACATCGGTACAATTTTCGCCTTTTTCATTAATTCCAAGCAATTGAGTTCAGGTGCAAGTACAACACTGACGTAAAAAGCGATCGTATTCAGGGGGCGAGCTGAGATCTGCTTGGGCTCAACAGATAACTTAATGATCGGAGTACATACTTCGTTTTCACTCATGATTCGCTTACAACTAGCCACTCAAATACGCCCGAGTAATTCACCCGTCAGCATAATCCCATTAGGCGTGTACCGTTGGTTTAACGGTAACCGTTTATTTCCGTCTGGAAACCTATGTAGCAGTAGAATCAATGGGTTAAGTGAGAAATTGTTTCTGTGAAGTTTCGTCGGTGAGACGAATCACGTTTTCGGTATTCAAAAAGATTACGCCTGTTGGAAGCACACGCTTTAAAAGAAGATTCAAAAACCCAAATTTGCTGATTAAATAGTTTCACAGATTTAATTATAATTGCGGGTAAAATTGTATAAGAGACATAAGCAGAATTGGAGAAAGATATAAGAATGGCGGAGAATCATTATATCAGGTTTGCGGATGACTGAGCTTCAGTTAGCCTGTCAGCCGAGGCTTACAAAGATTTTTTCAGAGTTCATTAGAGTTTTTTTTATCGGTATGGCGTGACAATAAATGTAAAAAATAAAGGTTTTGCGGTTTCTGTGAAAGAGGAAAACTAAGATAGTTAGTGTTGGAAATACGTAGGAGGTCATTAACTTGAGCAGGCGGCACATTGCACGTATCTCGGAATTATTTTGGATCAAAACGATCAAGGTGGCAGAAGCATAAGAGGAAGGATTGCTTTAGGCAAAGAAGCTTTCATAAGAACAAGAGAATTGATGACGGGGACGTTGAGTGACGTTGTTAAGTTAAGGCTCGTCAAAACTTTGATATGGAGCGTAGCTATGTACGGCGCGGAAACATGGTCATTGAAGCAGGATGATAGACTTCGATTGGAAGTTTTTGAAAAGTAGATGTGGAGAAGAAAAAGTTAAATACAAAGAAAGAAAAACAAATCGAGTCAATCAAATCAATACTAGACATAGTGGGAGAGGGGATATGTGTGTTTGGAGGAATCCAAAGAAGAGTTACAAAGGAGGCAGTAAAGATGGATGTACACCATTTTTCTTGGCGATGAAGTGTTTTATTTATTTATTTATCGACTTAATTGGGCAAGGTTGAGACCTATAGCCCCTTCTTCCACCTAACCCTTACATTACAGACATTACATTGAAGACAATCACATGCAACCAAGCCCTAGATGGAGGAAAATCCACTTAGGCGGGAATCGAACCCGCGATCTCTAAGCGAGGACGTTGGTAGGCGAGAAGTTACCCCGCCGCCACTGGGGCCGGCGAGTGTTGAATGCGGTGGTAGAGGGGAGAACGTTAGGCAAACGAGGAAGAGGTAGGAATAGGATAATGATGTTAGATGGGATGAAAGAGGAAGTAAACAGATATGAAGAGGGGCTGAAAGTAGTGTTGGCGGTCAGATTGTATTTTTTGTTGGGAGAGGTAAGGACATGTATCATTGTTCAGTATGTGTCCCTCCAAAATGTATCTCAAACGGTAGGCTACCAAATAAAAATACATTTTTCGTGAATTCAAATCGAATGTTATACTTCAAAACAAATGCAATGTACTCCAGTTTTTGAGATCTTCATTCAACGGGCTAAAGAAAGTATAAAGAAGGAAAAATTCCATCAATATAGCACTTATTTACTAAAATTACATTTTTTAATTCAGAAAGTTGGCCATGCTGAGATACTTCGAAAGTTTTTTTTACTATTGTAATTTTGCCTTGCCACTATTAGATCAGGTACAAATGGTACATGATCTAATGCATTTAATTTTACGAAGGATAACTAGTTTTATCACTCATGTGCTTCTTCTCTTATTAGAATAAATCATTTGTAAGATCATGTGGCGGGGGAAGGGCACCAGCCATGGTTTGCAGCAAATCTTCAAGATAAAAGTATACCGTCCCCTGCCAATCTTTTCATTTCATCATAGTTTCTTCCTTCCACCAAAGATTACTCTTAATTCATCCATTGAGTTCCTCTGCATTTTCTCCCATCTCTCGTCCATTCAATTATAGTCTTCAATAAACTCTCGTCCCTCAAAATGTATCCAGATAGTTTTACTCTTCTTCTTGCATGAGTTCTCTGTAGGCTTCTGTCATTGCACACGTTTGAAAGAACTTCATTTGTTACCCTTCAAAACAAATATTTTTCACAAGTCTTCAACACCTCAAAATGCCCATCGCTTATTTTATTATTCTTCCTACTTATTTCTTCACCCAGACACAGAAAAATAAACACAATGCGTAAAACAAAGCTTTTTCCTAGAAGTGTACATTTTGCCGATATTGATTGAGTCTTCTGAAAGCAAACCCTCTTCTTGCTAGCTACGAGTCTTTTTCTCGTCGCCTTTTTGACTCGAAGCACATCCACAAAGAGCCTGATCCTCATGGGCAGGCAGTGAACAATAAATTTTACGTGAAAGTCCTCGAAAGGCTGAGGAAAAGAGTACCACGCGCAAGGAAGGAGACACTTGCCAATTGGGGGCCGCCCTACACGCCCAATGTCGTACAGCCGGAATCATTTTTGTTCCCAATAATATAAAGGAGCTAGAAAGGCAACAATTTTGAAACGCGAGATAACGTCAAAAAGGCCTTGATGAGAAGCTTGAACGAGGTTACCGTCGACCCCTTCCAGGAAGCGTATGGTGACTTGCAGGGGTGTTACTTTGAAGAGTTTTAGTAATTCGTACCCTGATCTGTAGCAAATATTTTTTCCCATATTTATTCTACTTATGTTTGGGACAAACCATGCCGTAAAATTAGTTGATCCGCCTCTTCCTCTACTTAGGAAAAATAAATGGCGATCGATCAAAAACAAAATAACGCCAAACGGCGTCAACACCCCATTGAAACCGTCAACACCAATGCGGGTGCGGAAATCTTAAGAATGGTCGAACCCGTTTCCCCTCTCTGGAGAAATCCCCCTCATTGGCAAATTTCTTATCATAATTACGTTCGAACAGGTAGTTGGAATATTCGATGTTTTCAGGCTTAACTTTGTGGAAATTCATTATCACTTAAGTAAAATCGGCGTCATGACCTGAGGATGACGCCGATACGTCGAAACTAATTGTGCCGAATAATATTGAGTGGAAGAATACATTGTTATTTTTACTTCAGCGAGTTAGCTGGTTGTAACGGTGAAGGAGAAGAACATGGCTCCGAACGAAAAACTTCTGTTAATCGTTCGTCCATGAGCAGTGTTTTTAGGCACAACAGAGTATGCTGTCGTGTTTCGAGCATAAACATTCACCCATGCCGTCATTTGGTCAATGGAAAATGATATTTGACGAGAGCTGTTTGTTCTAAAGTAATTAATTTTTTCAAATTAGTCAAAGCATCTGAGTTGAAAGCATCATCCTGGGAAATAGGGGATTCATTTTTAACAAGGAAAGCTTAGAATTGTTTAAGATCATCGCCCCGGGAGTGTAAGTATTGCTAATGTAATTTCGAGTTTGTTTCTCTGATTGAGAAAAAGGAAGTTCTTAGCATCACCTAGGCGTGTTTGGTGTTGCGTAAGGGTGTGCTTGCCCGACGTCTGCGATGCTTGCTCTCCGGGATACGCGCCCGGAGCGGAAGCATCGCAGCCCCATGTATTCAGTCATTAAGTGAGGCATCAGTCGGCAGCCACGAAGAAACTGGTTCAAGATCCTGGTGTATGTTTCCGCAAGTGAGAAGTCGCAAATAAATATCAAATCTTTCGGAAAAGGACCCTTTTATTTTTTAGCCAATAACAACGTAGTTTTACGTATGAAAACAATTTACTCGGTCAAGGTTTTCTAAGCCTTTCCTTTATGATTTTTATCTGTTGGACTATTGAAATGTCATCTTTTAGAATATTTTGAAGGTTCTTGTATTTTATATACAATATAGGGTCGCATTCCCTACCTTTCACTGTCTCCTCGGGGGGGGAGAGTGTTTTGTGTTGCATGTTCATGTGGTGGTGGAGTTTCGCATTCTTGCTTGTTGTGTCCTGGCTTGTTTGTTGTTGGATGGCTTTAGTGCTGCATCCTGGGATGGAGCTGTTTGTTGTTTTAAGGTATATGTGTTTGCATGAGTGTTGGATGAAGGGTTTTTTGCACGAGTGTGTGCGCTTCTGTGGGTGTAGTTTTCCATGTTGTTGTTTCTGCATGTGGTATTGTTCCTTTTTACGGGTGGTAACCTAACACCCCCCGCCACACGCCCTTGCGGCGGCTTGCATGGTATTATGTAGATGTAGATGTACAACCACGAGGTTGCACTTTTTTGCTTTGATTTCTACTCACAATGGGCCAATATTAACTTTTTTTTAAATTCATATATCTAATTTGAGTAACCTGACTTTTGGATTGTATTTAATTATATGTACCTGGTCCAATAGTTGACACATATAGTCCTGATTTCTTCTCTTCTAAAAATTCCAAAACCTATAGAAGAGATAAATGTTTGTCAATATTGTCAGGGTAAAATGAAGTAGCTTTTTTATTATTATTTATATTTCGTTACAATCAGGCAAATGGCCCGGTGGCAACGGTCCAGTAATGCACCCTTATAATGCACAAAACGAGCATGTATGAAACAAAATGCAGAAGGTGCAGTTTGAAGGTGGAGTCAGAATTCCTAGCACCATTATGAACCCTGAGTTTTTAAATAGAATTAAGTCGCTCTAGGCGTGCATTTACATTTTTGAAGCTCGTTATATACGAGATCTGTCCAATGAATACGCGAACTGAGGCCATAAAAACTTTGTTTTGAAAACTTTAGTCCACATTGATTTTACGTAGAGACTGCTTTTTCCCTAAGTTTTCAAGGATCAAATGCTTCATCATGAGAAACGGAGGTATCCTCTTTGAAAGCTGATTTCACCCATGGGAAAAATATACTGTTCCTTCGATTTGTTTTCCAAAGTTTGCATCGGAACACGCAGATTAACCGTTTGGGAGACACGTTGAACGATCGCTTTAGTTCATTTAAGTCAGCGATCGCTCGGTGTTCGTTCACGGAGCGGATGAAGCGACTCTGGGATGGATTCCATCGGGGCAAAATTCAGTTTCGGGGAGCGTCATACTCTCATTGATTTATGCCCTGACCGCGCAAAGATTTGGACACCCGCTGTCCCGAAGGCGAAAACGTCTTGAAAACACAACCAAGAACTGTCAAAACAATCACGAAACAATGTTTGCCTGCTTTTTTTCTTCACTGCCACAATAAGTTTCCAGTGAAAAAGGAATGCTAGGAGCTCCCACGCGAGGCCTTCCACGAAGGAAATGTGTTTCCTTTCGAGCGGGCGAGATAGAAAGAGAGGAGGAGGCATGGGGTGGGTGGCGAGCTCCTTTCCCGAGAACTTCTCCCGAATCCTCGGTGGGGAGAGGAGGCATTGGATGCACCCCTTTCTCTCATCCAGACACCCTTCAGGGCCGCGTCCAAATAAATGCCATCGACAACGGAACGCGCGACGTCACACACATAGGCGTGTAAGTCAGTGTATACACTCGAAGTGTCATCCACGCATTATATATGGGTCTCAAGGTCCTCTGCTCCTCCGACTGAGGAGGAGATGATGCTTTCGTGCTTGTCCTAGGGTTTTGGGTCGGTTGAGGAACAAACTAGGGTGGAGGAAAATCTCGATTATCCCAAACAAGCCTGAATGCCACGGCGCAAATCTGGTAACAGATGGTGGACTTTCGCAGCGGTTTGACGATGACTTTAGAGCGAACTGATGCGAATGGACCGCGAAGTTACTTCACGTCCCTGTTGCTTAGCAGCGAGGGTCTTCAGGAGGCAAGCAGACGTCACTAAATACGCAGGAGAAATGCTGTAACACGATGTTCAACGCGCAGCAATAGTCGAAAGTCACTTAGAAAACCAAATCTAGATTAATCAACTATATTACGTATTCAAATCACAGCACTGGATATCACGAAGCAATACAAGTAATTACAGTAAATCCACGTATTCCGTTATATAAAAATATCGCAAAGACTATTAAAAGAATTATAACTAAATATTAAAACTCCCATTAGTCTGGTAAGCGTCATCATTACGGGTTATCAATTCGAGGATTGCTTTGTAGCAGCTGTCCAAAATATTCTGTTCCTTAATGCACACTTAATTGCATCTAGCGCGTCCTTCCAGAAGCATTACATTACTATTTTGCTATTCCACCGTTTTATACAGGTTTTGGATGGAAACAGGCTGAATAGTGGTATATTTCTTTGTCTCTCCTAGCAAAACACAGCCTAACACCCGATACTACAATTTACCCTTATTCAATTCCGCATATTCCCAAGTTTCTTTCATTCCGTTCAATATTCGTTTCCTTTTTCTTCCCCCGATGTCATCTGTTTAACGTTCTTCCTTTTAACGCAGACTTAAACATTCCATTCCAAAGCAAAACACTCTGCATTCACTTGTCGTATTCCCTTTGAAACTCTTCTTTGGATTCTTTTCAACGGTCCTCTCTTCACCCCCACTACGTCTTGTACTTCTTCAATTGATTTCTATCTGTGCATTTCACTTTTCCCATCCTTCTCCAATTCCACATTCCAAAATCTTCCAATCTACGTCTATCATCCAGCTTAAATTATCATGTTTCCGCGCCGTACTAAACTATGTTCCATATCAAAGTTTTCATGAGCCTCTGCTTAACATCCTTACTCAACGTCCCTGTCATCAATTCCCTCATCCTTTCGTAAACTTCTTTGCCGAACCCAATTCTTTTCCTTATGCTCCTACTACTTCAGCCATTTTGGTCCAAAACACTTACGAGATATTATGAGAAAAATAAATTTGCACTTTTCCACATATTTATTTGTTACGCACACCGCGTTTCAGTTCATTGAACCATCTTCAGGTAGAAAACAAGATTCAACTTGTGATACATCATACTTACTATATACCTGCTTAAGGAAGGAGGGGAGGGAGAAAAGAGTGAGGAGCAAGGTAGGCGGGGATAAAGAGGGGAAATATGAAAACCCAAATAAACAGAGAAACTAAAGAAATTGAGAGGTAAAAAGAGGGGGATGGGAGATAAGCACTTGTGGTCATTGTTTGAGAGGACGGTGGCAGGTAGCTCGTATCCTGGCGGTAGGAAGGAGGGAAGAATAAAGAAGGGCTAAGCGGGAGGGGTACAAGAAAAGGATAGAGACAGGTTTAGGGATGAGATATTAGCGATTCTAAGAAGGACGTTATCAGGGTTGTTCGACACATACTGAGGGTGGGGGGGGGGGTTAGATGGGAAATACGCCAAGGGTGCAGTCAGTTGGAGAGAGGGAGTTTTACTGTTTGTTGTGGAAACGAGATTCTGAGGAGAGTGGTTTATAAAAATATTTTTATTTGAAAGAACATTCATATTTAATTTTACAATTTCAAGTTGCTCTAAAATATCAGGTCTTTTGCCCTTATTTTCGTTGTGCACACTGCATTGATAATCTCATTCAAAACTTCCATTTGCTTACATTAATTTTCATTCCATTACGATCTCAATGATTTTCTAAAGGACTCTGCAATAATTGCCGCCCCTTAATTGACTAGCTAACTAAAGCTCGGTCATCCGTTAACTAACTTAGAGTAAAAGCTTCCTTAAACTATTTTATTCCTTGCCGATCTCCCAAGGGAATCATATGCAATCTCCTGGAAGGATTAGATACGTGTGCCATAGTGATAATCATCAATGCTGTAATGCCAAGGAACCTTTTTTTTACCAAGTCATGCAGGTCTTTACTGGACAGATGACGTTTCCGACGTAAAGAACTCGCGATTTTTACAACTGCAATTCCAGTTGTAGATAAGAGGCAAAAAATCCATTCGTCACCCTAAGAATATAATAAAAAATCCCAACATCATTAAAATATCCATCGACTGTGAATCATTATTTAGCATTCACTATTCCAAAGATTTTCTAAACTGCTAATCTACTCCGTTTATTGAAATACCAAATGTCACGTGATGTGTTACCACTGAAATGGAATAACGGTCTTATCCTTTCACAGGCTCTCGTCAGTCAGATGCCATTGATTGCGCTGAAGTTGCTATTATTAAGGGCATGAACTAAGAGTACATTATCGTTAAATATATTTGAACTGCAATTACGTTAGTGTAGTAGGTACTAATTTATTTTTTGGTTTTATCATGAACTTGCAGTATAATACGACCTAATTTAACGCGGGTACTTTCAAAATTAATCAGAAAATTTAGCGTTGATGATTTCATATAAAATAGACTAACGGAATGACTTAAAAAGAATTTGATGAGAAAAATAAGGAAAAGGGGAAGGAGAGGAAAAAAGCGAGATCATATAGCGCCTTCCTAAGTGGACTTGTATACTTCAAGGGGTCGAAGGAAGTGAAAACAAGGAAAAGTTGACGATGAAACGCTTGGGGAATATAAGGGAAGCGGTGAGCGTTGAATTTCAGGTCTTTATGTCTGACAAAAAAACAGCATAAAACCGATGCCAATTTGAAATATCTAGAAAATTTTAAGGAAAATTGGTATTTTCTTAAGAATGTGAATAGTACTTACATATGTAGTGTAAAAGGTGGAAACACTGGACATTCAAATGCTCTTGTATACACAGGAAGAATTTTCGCGTAGATATTAGGACAAATAAAAGAGCTTGAAAGGCATACGGATGTCAAAAAAATGTCATTTGCATCATACGGAGTTTATAAAAAATTAATGTTTTTCTGAGAAATCAAAAATATAAATTTTCAAAAAGTATTGTATGCCAGGGTAAGCACAAACGTCATAAATACCAACCTGCAGACAACCTATACTGTATACTGTGACGTAAGGGGATCTCACGGAGCGAAAGTTAAATTACAGATTAAATCTCTTGAATACATTTTAAGGGTGTCTCCTTAGCAATGATGTTGAAAATATATTATTAGTCCCCCCGTACTACGGTAGGAGAGATCATATAAATATAGTGAGAGAGATTAAGTAAAGAAGAGAAAGATTTAAGATATCATTTTTACCACGAACGATAAGGGATCAGAATGACGTTGTCCCACCGCGGTAGGGGAGAAAAGGATTTTTGGTCAAAATTAGTCAGTGGTGTGAAATGATCTCCTTCCACTCGCCCTGGTGGTGGCTTGTAGGGTATATGCAATAGAAGAAAATAATTTGAACAGCGTTTGTGGCAAAAAACGGGTCGAGGGATGAACGAGTTGGGATAGATTGTGGATCTGATGTCCAGGTCCAGGACTATTTCATAAATTTGCTTCGTTGTTTTGGTCATATTGACAGGATTGATGAAAGTGAAATGATTGATTGAGGACTGAAAAGAGGTTTGATGAAAGAGAATCACCGAACGTGAATAATATGAGAGATGAGGAAATGATTCGAGCGGAAGTAATATTTCAAGAAAATAATTGATGAATTTGAAGGTGAATAAACTAAAATACTCAGTAACTGAAAAGCACACATGAAGCGAAGGGTGATGCGTGGGTGCGATAGATGTGATTAATTCATGTAAAAGTATGGCCACGTGGAACAACTTAACTAGAGAAATAAAGTTTCCTCCAATAACCGAGAATTAGGTTTTTTTCGGACGGTGACCAACCCGAAATTGTTAGATATATATGAGAAGTAAATGTAAAATGATGAAAGAAAAGAGAGAAACAGAAAAAAATATACGTTAAGGGATGTAATATTCCGTAGAGCCGAGGTGTGTCTCACTTGGATTGTTTTCCAGACGTCGCTGACGCAATGCTGGATGAAAATTCGGGGGAGTGCAGGAGTGCTTTTTGAGAGGGTGGTTTGTTTTCGATATCTTCTGAAACGAGGAGAGTAGAGAAGGGAGGGGGGGGAGAGGAAGATGTTTGTCTTCCGGAAGGAAATTTCCTCCGCTGTCCGGGTGGAAAATAAAAAAAAAAAAATAATAGGAGCAAATCGTCCTGGAGACGCCATGTCCCCACGGGCACTTGTGCTGCACCCCGGCGGTCGCCGATTGAATTAGTTGAGTCGGGGTCCCGAATCCCTTTGAGTTTTTCTCCCGTGGGAGAGAGAAAAGGGAGGTCCCGGGTGGGGACGTGCTCGCAAAAAAATCAACATTTCGTAAATGTATTTCCATAATTCTTGCTACGCGAGGGCGTCATTGATGGTCTCTTATTGACATCAATGGCGAGAATCGATACGATATATCGTTAAAATCACACATCACAACAATACGAAGAGTGAGCGTTGTTTCAATGGAATATTTTCGATATTGCGTGAAAACACAAATTTATCATTTATTTATAATGTGTTGCCATGTAAAATTGAGATATTTCACTCTGCTTCAGAGCTCTGGTCGTCTGATTATTCGACCATTAAACGCTTTTTGGGAAATATTATTGAATTCCTTCATTTCGTTATCATTTGTACCGGCTGAATTGGATATGATGAACTTCAAAAAATCCTATGACAGCAATAGCCCCTAGCCCCATGAGGATGCTCAGAGGTTAAAGAGTTTGCCATGCGTTAGCTGGTAAGTCAATATTTTTACGCGTGCCTACTCCTAATTTCTCAGTGATTCCATCAATATATCATTATTTTGTGGAATATAATTTGAATTATTCATCAGAATTCAAAGGTGAGTGACAATTGAATTAATACAGGATCCATCCCAAAAAGGAGAATGATTTGTTTTGACGACGGCTGAAGTGATTACGACTGTTAACTTGAAGCGCAAGAGATGGTGGGAGGTCTTGGGAAAGCAACAAGAATTACGTAATTCATCTGCGAGCCATTACAATGTCAGGATCGTTGCTAGACTGGACCCCTGTTCGAGGGTCGTGTCATGAATCCACTCTACCACGTCCCATAGAGCAACGATACGCCATAAAATGCTGTGTTAAGCTCGGAAAATCTGGTTTGGGGATGTGTGCTTGTAGAGAATGTCCCAGGAAATGTTTTTTTTTTCTCTAGTACAAGATGTTCCGGGAAGGTAGATAGGAAGTTGACGATGAGGAACTCTCCTGAGTTGTGGAATGTTAGCAGCAGTCAAACCTTCGGAAAACCACAGTGCATGGCATTCTTGCAGAAGAAATGCATGGGAAAGATGTGTGCCAAGGTGGTTCCCAACGTGCCATTGGAAGATCAGAAGGTTGCGCGTGTGACAATCTTGCGTGATCTCTTGGACCACTATGAAAGTGAACAACAACCCCGATGTGACACCACCGGACTTTTTTTGTTCGGAAGAATGAAAATGAACTTAAAAGGCCACCATTTTGGAACGCCGGATAACTTAAAAGAGATCATGACGAGGAGCCTAAAGGGGGTTCCCGTCGACGTCTTTCAGGGAGCATACCGCGACTTTAGTAATTTTTTACTTTGATCTGAAATAAATATTATCCCAGGTTTATTCTACTTAGTTTTGAAACAGATCCTGAAGGTGTCTGCTGGCTCCGACAAAAAACCTACCTCGCCACCTCTGACCTGAAGATGCCAAGCAGGATGGCTGGAGAAATTATCATCAGGGACAACGCAACGCGGACGGTATCCCAAAAGCCGAGATTCATGAAAACATTCATACAAATACGAATTGACGTATAAGTGGGTTGATTTGCAGATTAAAATGGTGTGTAAGGACATTGGCTAAGACGTAAATATTTGAGAATTTTCTGGAAATATCTCGAAATAACTCGTCTCCGACAGCTTAAGAAGAGATATTCTTCCAAAAAACAATTTGTAAACTTCTTCCTTCTGATTCCATTCCGTTTGCATATTAGGGCTGTTCGAAGCACGTTGATATCCCTTAATCGCGGATTAGAAATTCTGGATAACCGCTCACCAAAATTCAAAGGAAAAAGTATGCGGATGTTCATTATGATTTTAAAATTATGCGGTATTTAAGAAAGGCATTAGGAGCAGTTCGGTATAAATATCATATAATTAGACCACCATTATCATCTTATTCCTCATAATTTTCCATCCCCCCCCTTCTCCCAAACCTTTCCTCATGAATCCCACCCCATCCAAAATCTTTCCCCGCCCTCCCCTTCCACCCACCACCCTCCTTTTGCTAATCCTTCTCCTCAGTTCCTTCTGTCTTCATAAGAAAGTGTTTGTGCCACCAAATATTTCGAAATACGTGTGTGAGTGTCCTCTTTTATGTTTTTATCAATATTCGTGATGGCCAAGATATCTCGTTCCTTCGTTTGAAAAACGAACTTGGACGTAACTGAAAGTAAGCATTGGCCAGCATAAAATTATATTGGTCTAAATGATGATTAAATTCACGAAATTAGCCAAGGAAAAGCAATGAGAATCAAAGTTTTGAATACGAAGCGTTAAGTACCCAGTAACAGCGCCCGTCATTAGCGAAACTTTAATGGACTTGAGAAAAGTAAATAAACACGAATTACAAACATATAGGTTGGAAACTCACAAAGCTGACTCAGGAAAATATTGGCACACCTAAAAATTATTCTTAATTATTGTGCGTGAGAGAATTGAGAAAATCATTCCATGCAAAATAAGGAACCAAAATGACACAACAGAAGTAGTCGGAACGGCGTTAGAACGGCAATGTAAATTTCACTAAAACATTTTTTAAATCACTGAAAATTTGATGACGGATATTAATTTAGACCTCCTGATGAATAGACTCTCATGGAAATAAACAAAAAAATGTATTTTCCGCAAAGCATTACGTATCTTTAGAAGCAAAGTACTGGGCCCAATAGCCCGCAAGTCACCCTTACGACGACTTGCGGGGTACTTTGTAGATGCATATGTTCTCCACTAGCGACACCTTCCTCATATTTCATGCAATGTTTGCCGATAGCGAACAGACTTGCGCTGCAGTAGCGCTGGCAAAGAATTTGTGCTAACCTAATTTTCCTCTCCCCCGTAACTCTAACGGCAAATATACGGCTTTTTTTTTGACTGCATAAAAGTGCTCATCGGATACCGATGTAATCAGTGGGTCGGTTGGGCAAGGAGGGCATTCTTCCTCAAAAAATTGGCGAGGGGTTTCTCCTGGTGTCGACACTCGACCTACGCCCCCCACGAGAAATTATTCCTAGCGGATCCTCTTCGTTAAAAGCGGAACCTGCTTGCGCAATCGGTGATCCTTGCGACAGAATACGAATTAAATAAAAACTTCTCATGAATCCCAAGAGATTAAAACGGTCGCATTATGAATAAAGATATAATCGATGAGTATAGAGAAGTAGTTAACGCTAGATTACTCAATCCTTTCAGAAAGAACCTTGTAATCTTTCGAAGACGGTTATTGTTGAGGCTCCAAAAGAAGTGAGGCGTGGCGTTTAGAAGGGCAGGGTTTCTTGACGCGTTTCTGACGCTCATGATTCACAATATTCACTGACCGAAGTAACATACAAATTGCAACAAATAGAGTATCGTAATAACGTATAACGTGCATCTAAATATTATGCAGTCTCTCCTATGGGACGTTAATTTTGTGGAATTTCAGTGCAAACGATTAACATGGTATCTTCAATGATTGTGACTTTTGTCGAAGCCGACAGTGAGCTAGTAGTAGTAGTTCTCGAGGAGGTGACCGACAGCTGAGGTCATTTGTGCCGTTAGGGATGGACAGGAAAGGATGAAGGGTGGAGAGAAACCCGGTGTCGGTATTAGCCTAATCGGCGTCAACGAAAAGCGCCAAGGGGTCCGTTGTTTAACGTCCCATCCGACAGACGGCGTATTCACTCAAAGTGCTCTCTACAAAGCATCTCAAGTACGGATCGGGATACCACTGAAAAATATCTGCCACCTAAGGTATTGGAATCTGGGCCCTCTGGATGGGAAGCCAGTACGTTAGCCACCGCACCATCCCAATCCCCCCCGACATTGAGCTGTAGAGCATTTAACGTTGATATATATATATATATATATATATATATATATATATATATATATATATATATAATGGTTTTACACTAAGACAACCAAATGATTAATATTTAATTCCAACTGAGGTCATAATATGGCTAAACATTTAATTATTTTATCTACATAGTACCCTGCAAGTCACCGCTAGGATGTGCGACAGAGGGTGGTCACACAACAGGCTAATTTTGATTCGAAATATTTTTCCCCCAGGGCGATCGGACATCGTTATCCTGATCCCTTATCGTTCGTGGGAAAAATTACAACTTACTCGTAAATATCCCTATCATATATGTTCTACACTTAATCTCTCGCATTTTATTTACATGATATCTCTTACCGTAGTGCGATGGGGCTAATAATACATTTTCAACATCATCGTTAAAGACACATCCTTCCAATTTACTATGAAAGAGATTTAATCTGTATTTTCACCTTCATAAATGATTCCCAACCTAGATCCTCTAATAATTTTGATGCACTACTCAGATTTTCATAACAATGATTTACGAATATAGCTCCTCCACGCTATACGCGATCTAATCCGGAAATCAATCAAATGACAGCGTTATGCGATTAATAGAATGCCGGAAGTCAAACGAGATCAACGTTATCCTAATCGAATCATTTTACTGGACAGTCGTCATATTTTAGATATTACTCCAAATAATACGCATAAATATTTTCGGGGAAAGGTTGCCGATACGGCGAAAACAGAACAATGTTTGCTATCAACTTTACCGACGTCACACTACTCTCGGGCAGGTCAATGCCGATAAATCGAAGCACTTGATACGATTACAAATATCCTTTCATAACATCGACTTGTGAAACAGCATAAATTACTTATGGTGATATACTAGAAAAAAGTATGGACTAACAATAATAAAACTCCTTTATTCTATAGGTATTCTGTAACTGTGATACGCATTTGAAATATGAATGTTTTACATCCCAATACATAGAAAAGTTATTGCAATTAGTTTATAAAGAAACAAAAAATCGCATTTGTCCATGAGGAATAGAAGCTGTTAGCAAAGAAGTAAAAATATCAAAATACACTGAAATAAACATTATTATCGGCACATCTTAGCAATAAGGAAGGAATTAAATGTGGAAATCTTATTTAAAATCTTTTAACCAAATCTTATTTAATCTTTTTATTTAATCTTTTAATCTTTTTATTTTAAATCTTTTAATCTTTTTTAGAATTGCTAATTTTGGTGTTGATTATGGAAATATTTCGTGCTTACAAAACTTTATTTTAAATAAATGAGTTTCTCATTCATCAAAGCTTTGAGTGTGGAAACATTTCTTCGTATATTTGGTCGGCTGGCTGGCTAAGTGAAGTATCACTAGGCATTTAAGCGCCAAGAAAACTGGATTAATATCCTAAAAAAAAACGAAGATGTCCAGTAATGCACGAAATACATTTTGATACATCTATCTCAGTGATCGAGATCTTAGCTGTGGAAATTCCACTCTTCGGTACTTTTCTCAAGATATGTTTTGTCGTAAGTACAGAGTATATCTCCACTAGACTAGCGAAAAGATATTTACGGAATGAAATTTCAGAAACTTCTTCTCACGTAGGAAAAGCGTGGTGAGACATGGAAAAGAACGAAGGAGTGTCTCAGGCAGAATGGAAGCTATCAAAATTTTGTCATCGCCGCGTGAGTATGACAGAGGTGGAAATGGTAGAGTTTTTTGGACTCGCCATTTAAGTCTTCGGCGCGGCTTTTCTCGATCGCTCATTTCAGAAGGGAATTGATTAATCAAGAGGAAGAAACTCAAACGCTTGTTAATCTGGCTGGGTTGAATGGGAAGATGCTTTTTGGGGGCGCAACTCAAGGGCTGGATGACGCAGCAGGCGAGCACAGCGCCTCTGTTGGAAGGCGAACTCAGAGAAAAAACATTTCGGGTCAAAGAAACGCGGGAGACAAGTGACTGTCAATGATATGCCTCATCGTTTTGTCGTTTCTTTGGACTTGCATCTTCAGAACACCTGAAGGTCTCAACCAAAGCCAGAAGGCGATGAGAGCCGAATGACGACCGTTGGGTAAGAGAAAACACAATTTCAAGAAGAGATATGATCCCTGATTCCCGAAATATATTTGGCAAAAAAAGATTAATTGAGAAGGTAGAGTAATACCCTTGCCTTGCTGTCGTCACTGATACGTTTTTTACTGCGATATTAATAGGTTAGCGTCAGTGTGGCGACAGATTCGCAACCAATCTCAGTGGGAGTGGTTAAGTGTTACACAGAGAGCCGCCACATTAATTCATACGACAACCTCAGGAGTCGTGACAAACGCTGCTACACCTGAAAAAATCATGAGGCCCAAAGTTCCAGTATTATTTATTTGGACAGTCCTATGACACTTTTTACCCTCCTCTGGACGTGGTTTGCGACTGTCTCCTTTCCAGCGATTTTCGAAGGAGAGGCTTGGTTTCACTGCGGTCAAAACTTATTCCCTCTTATTGAATCAGCGTCATTTTCATTTCTTTTGCTACAATATAACGAACAAGAATATATTATTAAAAACTCAGAAAATTAATATAGTAAAACTTTACAATGTCTACCTATTTTTAAATAAACAAGGATTTTTTGCGCTGGAAGTAACAGTTGTACAGCGCCATACTAGCGTTCGAATGCTAACATGTGCGTGCCTTAATGAATCTAACATCCCTTGCAACAAAGTTTAACCAGTGATTTGTGGCAGCTCTCCAATCTATATCTTATTTATAATATCTAGATAATTATACATACATACATATTTTTGTTTCTGTGTTTTTGATTTCGTCCACTTGTACTAACTTCATATAGATTATTATTCACGTCCGTGAGACTTTCACAAAAGTGTTCCATATATATATACACATATATAGTATATCTATAAATATACAAAAATACATATATATATATATACATGTGGGTGTATGTATATATATACACATGTATATACCGCGTACCTATATATATATATTTTTTAACGTAATCTACCGGTTAAGGTAGGTTTTTCGATGGACACAACTACCAAACAAATATTTTGTGACTACTAACAAAACACAACCCTAAATTCTACTCTACACCAGGTCCCTCTTCATCTCTGAGTACTTTCTTCCGCCCTTCATCCCGTCCAACATCCCTATCCTGTTCCTTCCCTTTCCTCTTTTGCCCAACATTCTACCCTCTATCACAGTCTTCAACATCCCACTGCCGGTCAACACCCCCTTCATCCACTTTTCCTGCCTCCATAGGATTGCTCCCAACAAACCCCTCTCATCGCCCACCATACCAAGTACTTCCTCATTTGTTTTCTTCTCTGTCCATTTCACCTTTTCCATTCTTCTCCACACCCACATTTCAAAAGCCTCCAATCTACGTCTATCCTCCTGCTTCAATGACCACGTTTCCGCGCCGTACATAGCTACGCTCCATATCAAAGTTTTTACGAGTCTTTTCTTAACATCCTTACTCAAAGTCCCCGTCATCAACTCCCTCCTCCTCGTGAAAGCCTCTTTGCCTAGCGCAATTCTTCTCCTTACGTCCCTACTACTTTGACCGTGTTGGTCCAAAACACTACCGAGATACGTAAACTGTTCTACCTGCTCTAGTTTTTGCCCTCCTATTTTAATGTTAAGCTTGCCCTTTTTCTTTCTAGAAAATCGCATAACCTTTGTTTTATTAATGTTGATTCTCATCCCATACCTGTCGCACTGAATTTCCAATTCACTCAGCAATGCTTGCAGCCCCTTGGCTGACTGACAAACTAAAGCTTGGTCATCAGCAAACCTAACTGATTTTACGAATTCCCCGCCCACTTTCATTCCTACCTCCAGTTCTTCCCATGCCTCTTTGATCATTTCCTCTGCATACAGGTTGAACAGCAACGGTGATTATGGGCAACCCTGCCTTACACCCCTTCCTAACACTGCCCATCCTGACTCCCCGTTTCCCACCCGCACCTGAGCAGTCTGAGACATGTACAGGTTACGGATTAGCCTCCTTTCCCTCCAATCTATTCCTATTTTCTGCAATATACTCATTAGTTTTTCCCAAATCACTCTATCAAACGCTTTTTCGAAATCTACGAAACAGGCAAATACCTCCTGATTGTGTTCTATATTCCTCTCGATTAATAATCTTATTACTGCAACGGCATCACGCGTACCTCTCCCCTTCCTAAACCCAAACTGATCATCCCCTTAGTAATCATTTGCCCTACTCTCTATCCTTTTGTTTATGATCCTGAGAACAACTTTAGCTGCGTGGGATATCAAACTAATTGTCCTATAGTCCTCACATGACGTGGCCTTTACCTTTTTCGGAATCGGAACTAAAACTGCTCTCACAAAGTCTTCCGGCCAGATTCCCTCCTCATAAATGCTACGGATCAGCCCATATAGCCTCTTCCTCCCACATTTTCCTAAGCATTTTAAAAGTTCCACGGGAATGTTATCTACCCCATCGGCCTTATTTAGTTTCATCTCCCTTAATGCCCTTTCTATCTCATTGTCTAGTATGCCTGGACCTAAGCTGTCTTCCTCTACGTCATTTTCTTTTTCAATGTCTAACTGTGTTGGTCTGAGTTCTTTACTATACAGTTCTTCTATATACTCCTTCCATCTCTCTTGGATCTTTCCTGCGTCAACTATTACCTTACCCGCCTTATCTCTAACTATTAGCATAGCTCTTCCTTTCTTACTTCCCGATAACGATTTAACTTTGCTGTACAGCGCACCGATTTCACCCTTCCTCTGGAGACTTTCCATATCCTCGCACTCCGTCTTCCACCATGCGTCTTTTGCCTTATTTGTTGCCCGCCTCAATTTATTGTTCAATTCTTTGTACTTCATTTTGCCTAATTCTGTATTTATATTCTTCCATTTTCGCCGCTCATCCATCTTTGTAATCATCTCATCCCTGATCCATGGTTTCCTAGTCCTTTTAGCGTTAACGGTTCCAATAGTGTCTTTTGCGGCTTTAGACAACCCTTTTTTGATCATTTCCCATTTTTCTTCGATAGTTATAAGCCCTTTACCATCCTCCATGATTTTCTCTACCGCCTGTTTGTATTCCTTCCTTTTCAACCCATTTAATGCTTCTACATTCCATTTTCTAACTCGCCGCCCCTGCCTTATCTTTTTGAAACGTACGCTACATTTCATAACAACTAAATTGTGGTCTGAGTCCGCATCCGCTCCCGGAAAGCTGTGGGAATTTATCACACTATTCCTAAACCTGTGTCTAACCAGGATATAATCTAGCTGATATCTTCCTGTGTCACCTGGCATTTTCCATGTATACCTGCGTCTTTTGTGGTGTCTAAACCAAGTGTTGGTGATGACTAACCCCTGTCTCCTGCAGAACTCAACTGCTTTCTCCCCGTGGTCATTCCTTGTGCCTAAACCGTAGTCGCCCACCTCATCACCATCTCTTCCTTCGCCTACCGTCGCATTCATATCCCCCATCACTATCAAATGTTTCCCTGCTGGAACACACGCGATCATGTCCTCTAACTGATCGTATATCTTATCGACCTCTTCTTCCTTATGGTTGCTCGGTGGCATGTATACCTGAATAATAACTAAGTTCGTCGGTTCTGCTTTTATCTCCACTAGTAGTATTCTATCCGTTACCTGCTCTATGTTGACTACGCTTCTTCCTACCTCTTCATTTAATACTATGGCAACCCCTCGTTGGCTCTCGTCCCCACCGCTGTATATTATTCTATACTTATCACTCCAGTAATCCCCGCTATCTTTCCATCTCACCTCGCATAGACCTAAAATATCTATATTTCCCCTTTCCATCTCTCGCTTAATATTCTCCAATTTCCCTGTCCTCATCATTGTCCTAACATTCCACGTTCCTATTCTAACTAATTTTGTCTTCTTCTCCTGCGTCTTCTGTCCTGCTGCTGCTGGTTTTCCCTTGCAAGGGTTTCGTGGGATGACGACCGCGGAAGCCTTGCCTCCCCCGCTGCCGGGCACGACACACGGCCGATTGGGCCGAGCCCCGTGGTTGCCAGGACTCAAAATATCTCTATTGTCCATCATATTTTTCTAGGGAATGATAATTGAGGTGGTTTCCCGTTGCCTTCCTCAATAGTGTTTTTAACGTGACACCATCACTTACTGGCCGCCCCACTGGGGTCAGACGCCATTGCAGCCGCCTCACTGAGGAACAGACGCTGCGTGGACTACCTTTCGTCTGGCTCCTAACCTTCGACCTATCTGGCATGGGTGACCCTACCAGGAGCAATAATTATTACTCCCGCCAGCACAGCTCTAGGGGTCATCGGAACGCACAAGCCCTTCCACCACGTCAAGGTTGTAGTCCGGGGATGGGATATATATATATATATATATATATATATATATATATATATATATAAACACGGATGTATATTTGTAGAATCCGTGTTTTTATATATTTGTGCGTCGCCGAAGAGCGTTCCATTTCAAAGATATATATATATATATATACATTCAAACACGAAATCCCGCCAAACGGCGAATAAATACTCATATATACAGAAACATATATAAGGAAAAGGGATAGGAACACGTATAAAGGACGAACACAATAGAGGTGGGGAAGGCGGAATCGAACGGATCACAAGAGTAAAAATATCTCCTCAACCGGGACTCGAACACCGGATCTTTCCACTTGCCGGGCGGATGCTCTTAACCACTTGAGCTATTGAGGATATGTAATTTACCCTGAGATCCGTGGGTCTTATCCCGATCCGGTGTTCGAGTCCCGGTTGAGGAGATATTTTTACTCTTGTGATCCGTTCGATTCCGCCTTCCCCACCTCTATTGTGTTCGTCCTTTATACGTGTTCCTATCCCTTTTCCTTATATATGTTTCTGTATATATGAGTATTTATTCGCCGTTTGGCGGGATTTCGTGTTTGAATGTGTATTTGGCCAATGTGGCTCATCTCTTTCTTCTGGCTATGCGTGCCACGAAACGCACTGTTCTTTTCCTGTATGATGTTGTATGAATTCTAACCACTGTCCTTTCCTCTTGTGTATTGTCTATTTCTCCTTTGGTGGGTGAAACAGCCCCCTGACGCCATCTCTTGGCTAAAGAATCGGGGCGCTTGGCGACATATAAGACCCACGGATCTCAGGGTAAATTACATATCCTCGATAGCTCAAGTGGTTAAGAGCATCCGCCCGGCAAGTGGAAAGATCCGGTGTTCGAGTCCCGGTTGAGGAGATATTTTTACTCTTGTGATCCGTTCGATTCCGCCTTCCCCACCTCTATTGTGTTCGTCCTTTATACGTGTTCCTATCCCTTTTCCTTATATATGTTTCTGTATATATGAGTATATATATATATATATATATATATATATATATATATATATATATAATAGGTACGCGGTAGTCCATGGGCGATTCGATTCCCGGGCATGCTGTGTGATTTTTCGGTTACCAGATCTTCCTGGGAAACCATAACCGAGGAATTGGCCCCCTTACCCTGATGTGTGAATGTCACACGCAGTCGGGCTTAGTATTGGGTGAACTCTACCATCACCTACCAAACCGACCTTCGGGTTGATTACTGTGTTTATGGTTTATATACATATATAGAAATATATATATATATACACACACATATATATACCCAATATGTGTTTTTTATTTATATATTATATTATAATATATATCTTATTTATAATATGGATAAAAATCACTTCCCCCTCCCCGGGCTACAACCTTGACATGGTGGAAGGGCTTGTGCGTTCGGATGACCCCTAGAGCTGTGCTGGTGGGAGTACTAATTATTGCTCTTGGTAGGGTCGCCCATGCCAGATAGGTCGAAGGTTAGGAGCCAGACGAAAGGTAGTCCACGCAGCGTCTGTTCCTCAGTGAGGCGGCTGCAATGGCGAATGGGAAAATAATGGCGGACGGTAAAGAGCTAAGTACTCTCGTAGAAAAATGGGAATGTATCAAGAAAGGGTTGTCTAAAGCCGCAAAAGACACTATTGGAACCGTTAACGCTAAAAGGACTAGGAAACCATGGATCACGGATGAGATGACTACAAAGATGGATGAGCGGCGAAAATGGAAGAATATAAATACAGAATTAGGCAAAATGAAGTACAAAGAATTGAACAATAAATTGAGGCGGGCAACAAATAAGGCAAAAGACGCATGGTGGAAGACGGAGTGCGAGGATATGGAAAGTCTGCAGAGGAAGGGTGAAATCGGTGCGCTGTACAGCAAAGATAAATCTTTATCGGGAAGTAAGAAATGGAGATCAACGATAGCAGTTAGAGAAAAGGCAGGTAAGGCAATAGTTGACACAGGAAAGATCCAAGAGAGATGGAAGGAATATGTAGAAGAACTGTATGGTACAGAACTTAGACCAACAAAGTTAGACATTGAAAAAGAAAATGACGGAGAGGAAGACAGCATAGGTCCAGGCATACTAGACAATGAGATAGAAAGGGCACTAAGGGAGATGAAACTAAGTAAGGCCGTGGGGGTGGATAACATTCCCGTGGAACTATTGAAATGTTTAGGAAAATGAGGGAGGAAGAGGCTATATCGGCTGATCCGTAGTATTTATGAGGAGGGAATCTGGCCGGAAGACTTCGTGAGATCAGTTTTAGTTCCTATTCCGAAAAAGGTAAAGGCCACGTCATGTGAGGACTACAGGACAATTAGTTTGATATCCCACGCAGCTAAAGTTGTTCTTGGGATTATTAAAAAAAGGATAGAGAGTAGGGCAAATGATTACTTAGGGGATGATCAGTTTGGGTTTAGGAAGGGGAGAGGTACGCGTGATGACATTGCAGTAATGAGATTATTAATCGAGAGGAATATAGAACACGATCAGGAGGTATTTGCCTGTTTCGTAGATTTCGAAAAAGCGTTTGATAGGGTGAATTGGGAAAAAGTAATGAGTATATTGCAGAAAATAGGAATAGATTGGAGGGAAAGGAGGCTAATCCGCAACCTGTACATGTCTTAGACTGCTCAGGTGCGGGTGGGAAACGGAGAGTCAGGATGGGCAGTGTTAGGAAGAGGTGTAAGTCAGGGTTGCCTATTATCACCGTTGCTGTTCAACCTGTATGCAGACGAAATGATCAAAGAGGCATGGGAAGAACTGGAGGTAGGAATGAAAGTGGGCGGGGAATTCGTAAAATCAGTTAGGTTTGCTGATGACCAAGCTCTAATTTGTCAGTCAGCCAAGGGGCTGCAAGCATTGCTTAGTGAATTGGAAATTCAGTGTGACAGGTATGGGATGAGAATCAATTTAAATAAAACAAAGGTCATGCGAGTTTCTAGAAAGAAAAAGGCTAAGCTTAACATTAAAATAGGAGGACAAAAACTAGAGCAGGTAGAACAGTTTTCGTTATCTCTATAGTGTTTTGGACCAACACGGTCAAAGTAGTAAGGACGTAAGGAGAAGAATTGCGCTAGGCAAAGAGGCTTTCACAAGGAGGAGGGAGTTGATGACGGGGACGTTAAGTAAGGATGTTAAGAAAAGACTCGTAAAAACTTTGTAAACGTAAATCATTGGCATTTTTCAGAACGCGGATGAAAAAATTCCGAATAATACTTATTACCAAATAATTCGATCGCCATTTTGAATCTCCGAACATATTAGGTGATTCGTTCTTTTATCGCTTTACGTGAGTTTGAAAGGAACGCGATACGGGACTTGAGACGCCGTCAAAGAGGCCGTGACGACGTGTCTTCGAGAGGTTCCCGATGATGCCTTCGCGGGAGCGTTCCAGGAATGGGAACGCCGCTGGAACAAGTGTATCGACTCACAAGGGTCCTATTTTGAGGAATATTAGCTTAAGATATGTAAAAGTGTAATAATTTTTTTTTCTTGAGCTCAGTACACTTATTTTCCGTACGAACCCTGTAGATTGGAGGCTTTTGATTTTTACTCAGAGCTGAAGAGGGACCTGATGTAGAGTAGGATGTTGTGTTTTGCTAGGGGCCACAAATTATTTAATTAGTAATTACGTCCATCCAAAACCTACCTTAACCGGTAGATTACCTAATAATAATTATAATAATCACTTCATATCCACATTGTTCCTGGCACGGACGTCTTTTATCATCTGCCTCTCACAATTAATATTTGGCCTTCTGTCATTCCCCCTCTTCATTTTCGCTTAATTAAGGTCTTCAGTAAACTCCAGGATGGGTCCATTAAGTTACCTTCTGTTTCTTGTAAGTGTCCTGGATAGACTCCTCTCTTCGCCCACTCTTCGAGGTGCTTTTCCATTTTTAAACGTTTTCTCTTTATTATTCTTCTGAAACATCACATTTCTTTAGACTCTAACCTTAATTTTTTGTTCTGCTAATCCGACCGCTGATGTCTCACGACCATCGGAAAGTTAACTACAAATGAATATTTTAAAAAACCGTTTCCCCACGTCTTGGCAATTATTATTTGTAGATATTTTTGGTTCTTCTCTAAGGAGGTTTTTTAGCCATATTGAAGATAAGTTTGATTTGACTATGTAAAAGAATAACGACGTCCTCACAGTCGCTCTTGCGCGTGCATGTCACTGATAGACATCTGGATGGCTGATGCCGAATTCTTCCTCATTGGGTAATGGTGAAAGCTTCCACTGACTGACGGAACGGGTTGGCGACCGTCGTCAACGCTCCTTCAGTCAACGTTGAAACCCGCTTTCTTCGACAGACGCTGATGACATCTCGGAAGGGCCAGGTCACGCCGCGTGCGGAGACAAAATATACAACCCGATTCCTACCCTCGGTGCTTTTTTTCACGACCGGAGGAGTCTGTGGTGGAGGAGCAGTCAGCCAGTCTTCCTTCCGAAGGAAGAAACCAGCCAAGTCACCGTGGAAGTTTTCTTGAGGAGTGAACGGGGCTCGATTGTCAATTGTCTGCGGGGAACTCACTTGTGAACGTCAGCAGATGAACCATTTGAAGGAGACGAACGGTTTCGCGCCATTCAAAAGGAGGTGAAAAAAAACACTCCCCTATCCCGTCGAATGCTTCCTAATGTATCGCTGGCCACTCATTTTTTTTCATCTCGAAAGTAGAAACGACCTCGCCCCTTATAATGCATCAGGGCTGAGTGAGCAAGCACCCCCCCTTTTGCGGACTCCTCAGAAATTGACTGGTCTCCCGAATATAAGATGAGGAACTTCCTCCTTCTCAATTTCCGATTTCGTGTGACGAATCGTGCTTCCTGTAGCGCCTCTCTTCGAAATCAGTGCTGCCATCTTGTGGCGTCTAATGTCACCACGGAGTGAGAGGAAGATGGAATTCTTAGCGAGAATGGAAAAAGAATGGAGTAAAAGTTGGAAACTTTTGAAGTGGTGAAAGGAAAATAGGGTAAATGGTTCGCCATGGGTCGGCGCGAAAAAATGATCTCTCTGATGAAAAATAAAACACATATGACGCTCGTATTTACCCTTAAGGCTCGGGATTTCAGAAGATCGACCTTGAAAATTTGAAACTATCTAGGTGTACTTTCAGGTACTTTCTCTGAAAAATTATGTTGAAAATTGAAGAACTTACTGAAAATATCTTGTCGTACCATCGTAACCTTGGTATATTAGTGAGTAGAGTGCTCGAATTTTCACTGGAGGGTCTCAGGTTTGTATCCTGGGTTAGTATTTTGGAAAACGTAACCTCAATATCCAGCCAATGCAAATATCTGGTGACTAAAACTTCGTGTACAACCGTAGGGATACAAAATAAAAGTAACCACAGCACATGTATTACCCTGTAAATTTGCACATTTCAAGCACCTTAAAGGCTTAAATTCAGGGTAACGAGATGACGAGGTGAAAGAAGCAGTTGAAGACTGATTATCCTCACAGGTGGTAGACTTCTATGACTTCGGCATACTAAAACGTGTAGAATGTTGTGACAAATCTTTAAACAAAAATGGAAACTATGCAGAAAAATATAGAAAGATATAATAAATGAAATAAAAAAACGTTTTAAAAAAATATGTGAATGATTATTTTTTTATAAGTAAGCGGACCTTACTTTCCGAATAAACCTCGTATTAGTTCCCTTATCACCCTATCGGCGGCTTTCAGGGCATCAATTATATGCAGATGCGATAAAAGCAAGCCTAAGGCCTCCTGCATATGCAAGAGAATGATGATCCTGATTCGGGATTACTTTCATTTCAAGAATTAGTTCAAATTCTTGCGCAGTTCCGCCATACAGCCTTGTGGGTATAGGTTTGCATGTATGTGCTGGTTTTGAATGTGGTTTTGTTCCCTTTTACGGGTGGTGACCTAACACTCCCCGCCACACGCCCTTGCCGCGGCTTGTGAGGTATTATGTAGATGTAGATGCACAGATACATACCCACCATCATAAGTTTTCTATTGGGGATCGATATACACATTAAAAACGGCTTAGTACTACTTACGTTCTTAACTGCAGTTATAAATCATTTGAAATGCATCAAAATCTTTTCTGTTTGAGATGGGATTCAAATGCACAATTTTATGGTTAATTTGCGAGAGCACTAACGATAAGAATCAATTCGTCTGGAGTAATTTCGTTTGATGTAAACTTTTGTTTCAAATGTTTATTGGGTGTCGTACAAATAACCTTTCCACGATGACAATGAGATACGGATATGATTGTTTCCGAGATGAAGGTTTCGCTATTCTCGTAAGGAGCGCTAAGGAATTCTGCCAGAAGGCATTAATTTGGAAATGAAACAGGATACAGAGAAAGGTCGTCTGTTTTTTTGTGAAACGTCATCAACGAACAGAGCATTCGTCATATTATTATTAGAAAGCCTCGGTTAGGAAACACTTAGAGTTACAATATCTTGTTCAAGGCTTAAATCAAAAAAGAATGACTTGAGTTTAACTCTGTCAAATACTACGAAGGGAATAATCCTAGCACTATATTGCATTGGTAGATGAGATCGCATTGAGAGCGTAAGGGAAAATGATTACTAAACTGATCAATATTATAAAATGAAATATAATAATTCCCTCGCCCAATTCGAGACTATAGCGATAGGAAAAATTTCACGCGAAACGACGAACTTAAATAATTCGATTAATGACCAACCATCAATTATTATAATGGATAATGACCTAAGACCTCTTGCCACATGTGTTCTTGGCTAGTTGCAGGACAAGTCACAGACACAGAAGGAAGTGATTCTAAGGAATGCGATCGTTCACGCGAAGGTATCGTCACATTCGCGAATCCGGAGACATTTCCATGGGCTCACGGTATAGGGTCTGCATTGACCTTTCTCCCTAAACGACAATACATGACGTGACTGGAGAAAAAAATAAACCTGGGGTTACATTATAGTGCAGCATTTTAAGGGACGTTCTTTAGAATCTTGGATAAATGCCGGCACCCCCCTCTCCCCTCCCCCACAATCCCCATTCTAGGTCCACCAACCCGGGGCACGCGATTCAGGGAGAAAAAAAGAGGGGGGGACTCTTTTAGAAAACCCTTAAATCCCTGTGAGGATTTGGAGAGGAGAGGGAGTGTGGATCGAAGCAGCCACCGTCTGGAAGTGGGCGTTTGTTCGGGGTGGGACAAAGTGGACGCCTTTGGCGTAAAGAAGTGGATGAAGTGCGGAGGAAGTGATGGATGGGAGCGGACGGGTGCTTGGATGATGGATGGATTCAGATGAGGGGGGAGGGGGATTCACCCCCGCTCTTCCGCGCCTCTCACAGGAGAGACAAACTCGACCCCCCTCCGATCCAAACTTCCACCCAAAGGGTGTAGTAATAGCTCGGGTACGACGAGGATCCTGAGTAATTGAATTCGCGGCAAAGTAACGACGAGAGCGTAACCGCGGCTGATGATGAAGTTGCGTTTCCATGGAGCCGGTTTTGCGACGTCGCGGACTGCGCAGCCAATCAAGCTACTCCCTGATGCGTCCAGTACTCTGTTGCGTTGCGACCGCAGCGTGCGTCGTCGATATCCTGATTGGCTGAGTGGTCCAGAGCGACTTAATAGCGGATGAATGAAGATGTAACTCGTAAGGTCGCAGATCACCTCTGCAGGCTTCGTCGCCGTGGTAAAAGTGGCGATCAAAAACCCACTCGATCTCTTTCTCTCTTCTCTAAAGTCCATGTGACCTTGGAAAATCATTTCAGCTATTTTATTTCACTTATCTTATTTAAAGAATCATATTAACTTTGAAAATCATCTTCAATATATTACAAATAGTGTACGACTTCGGCAAAATTCCGAGTTCAAACTCTGCTAATATTTTGGCGCAAGTCATATGATATGTCGACTCTTGTGTTTTCCTAACTAGCCACCGAGGTCAGCTTGAAGCGCCGTCTATTCACTCATATATGTATAGATAAAGGGGCTTAAAGGATCGTATGTTATTGAAATGTCATTGAACTTGGTGGTGTCTATGAGCCACGTCAAGCGAGACGGGGGAAGTTGTGACATAAGGAGAGCGAACGATTACAAGAAACGTGTCGACACATGAAAAGCTGGAGGATATAGCACCATGTAGGTAAGAGATGCTTACATATATACGTAAGAAGTGCCATTACAAAGCAATTTCCTTTCAAACTTCAGCGTGTACTCTTACATAGTCAAGTATATTGAATCGAAACCAACGATGCAATTTTAAGAAGTACTCGAGGGTTTAAAGGAATAGGGCTGACGTATCGGTGGTTTAGAAAATCTGTAGCGACTCCTGAAATAGGCAAGGGGAGGAGTAAAAATATACAAATAATGGTGAAGTATTTGCACAGAATCTATAACTAAAAGTTTTAAATCGTGATATTTGTTGTTCTGGGAAAGTCCTCTATATAAATTCTCGCTCAGCATCATCCGTTAATATTCATGGTTTGGTATATATTTGACGGTGTGGTAGTCCAGTGGGTAAAGCTACAGGAGGAACCAGGTACAATTTCGGATGACCTCTCTGGTCAACCTCAGCGCCCTCACCCAAATTGCACTAATTTTGTGAAATTTACCTTTCGTTGATCTTAGCATTAGGATAGCTCTACCCAAATCTATCAATCAAACCTTCGAGTTGATTACAGTAGTGGGGGTTACACGTATTTAGGTAGCATGCAGTGTTGTTATGTATCAAATGGCACTTTAATTGATGCCAAGTATATTCATAGGCGCTCACAGCAAGTAGTAAGGGCAACAAAAAAGGAAATGGAGTTATAAAAAAAATCCAACTTTCTTAAAGTGAAGCAATGAAAACAGATGGTATTCTATATTGGAGAATAGACTGGGGTGCGACACAGTGTAATAAATGATCTAACTACATACTACCTGTAGTTTTGAATTTAGTAATTTCTCTCGTGGGGATAAATGTAAAAGTATCGTCCACGAAATATCCCATTCAATATTTAGGTTAACAATTTACACAATGAAATATACCCCAAAAAACCCTAATTAATTTTAAAAATATATCAATGGCTAAAGATTGAACTTAATTGATTAGAGGAAACAGAAAAGCACCAAAGCTTTGACCGATAAAAGTGACAAAAGAAATAAGAGAGAAATACATATATGATATCGGCAGATTTTTAGCACCAAGGGTAGTAAATAACTCGAGGATAAAAAGTGAGACTCTCTATTTGAGGCGGCAAATCGTAGGAGCCTTCAAGGAAGCCCTTTTCTTTACATAGGCTGGAAGAACTTCTGCGTACCGCAAATACACACTGTGGCTGCCCCTCGAATCATTCTGTGGCAGATATTAAGACAGCTTCCATCACCAAAATGGGGGGAATATTAAGACGTACATCTATTAAGTTTGCTGAAAACGAGAATTCCATTGAACTGGAACTGAACTATGGCACCTTCCCAATCATCTGGCCATATTTCATGCACGCTTGTAATGGAACTAAGATCCTTGGAGCGTGGAATCGCCCCCAAGACTCGCCTTCTGCAGGCTCGTCCTCATCGGGAAAAATGCTGCTGAAAGAAGCGCTACGCTCCGATAGGATAAACCCTGGGGAAGGGGAGGGACGACGGATGGATATCCTTACCTTCGAGACCACTCGCCTCGTACGGATAACGAACTTCTTCCTCGGATGGATTAAACTTGTCCGTGGTGGGTCAATGAAGGAGAACCAAACCCCCGAAACGAGCGAAAGGCGACAGAGACATCTAGCGCGCGAATTTACAAATCTGGCACAGGTGGCGTGGATGTGTGTGTGAGCGTACCGCAGGGCTGCGAGCTGGGACCGCTCGAACTGCCGGTAGGCGGAGTGAGGAGAAAGTGAGGGGTTGAGAGAGGAAAAAAAAACGGGCGGAGAAAACGAGAAGGCGGATAGGGGTGGCTCACGAGGGAGGTTGGGTGGGGTGGGGAGGAAGGGTCGATGGGGGGCAGAGAGAGAGGGAGGCGATTGGGGGGAGGGTCCAGAGGAAGTGTGTTTCGGGGGGGAAAAGGAGGTGGGAGGAGAGGGAAGGTTCCCCGAAAAACAATTTTTTGTGCGCCCCCGTGTTAGTCCGGGAGGGGTGCTCGCTGGGGTTTGCCTCGTGCTGGCATCGGGTTGGGGTGGGGACAGGGATGGAGCTTCTGCTGCCGCGGCGAACACACAAATACACACGCCATCCACCTTCCCTTTCCATCCCTCACCCTCCCTCTTCCGGCAGACGACCCTCAAAAAAGCCTTCCGCTCGCCATTATATATATATATATATATATATATATATATATATATATATATATATATATATATATATATATATCCGCCATTTCCCTCATCGCCAAAAACCCTCTCACAGCCCACCCACCCGCCGAAATGTGCCGCTGGTCGGTAAGGGAGGAGGGAAGACTGGTCGGAAAGCCGAACGGACGCCACTCACGAGCGGATGTTCGGATAACATTTCCTCCTTCCCCTTCCCACCCGCCCTCGACAGCCAACCCGCCTTCGTCATATAATAATCACCGACATATATACGCCCGAGAGGAAGAGCGAGAGAGAATACGGCGGGTAAGAAGAAAGCCAAGAGCGTCCTCCTCGGTCACTTATGAGGGACGAGGTCCGGGTAATATTTCTCCACTGGAGCAATCGACTTGTTTGCTTTGTGGCTGTACAACATAATAAATCGGTTACGGGATTACCCAAGCGAAAGGCAATATCTTTTTTCCTGAAGCGAAAGCGGCTTTCGTTTCAACATAATTTCATCCACCCAAAGGACTCTTATTACCGGGACCTGCGTGCTTAAAAACTGTGCAGAGTGGACATACTGGAACGCAAAGTGCTGGCTGGACAAGCTAACTAATACACAAGAGAACCTGGGGGTGAAAACCAAAAATCGCAAAAAACAAAATCTACCCTTTTATTTACGCTAATGTTTTCATTTTCGTATTCAATTGAATTTGAACATTCGGCGAGTAAAATTGAATATACTCCCTCTGAAGGCAGTTGTGCACACATTGATTGAACAAGTTATTTCACTTCGTTTTTTTCCAGTTTCTTTTTACTCGCGTAGAAATGTTAAGAGTTGACAAAAAATGACTTTTTCGAACGCGGTCACGAAATTACCTGCGGAGTTTGATGAATTGAAAAGTTTACACATGAATGCATGAATTTATTGATGCTTTACGTAGTTATTTTACGTATTTGCGCTTTATCCTTTATAAATAGCGTTATGTATTTCATTTTATGAAAGCTTGATTGTTATTTGCATAAAATATTTGCACGTTTTATTTTTTATTCGGTTTTATTGTGACCAAATAGTCAAAATTATTTGCGTTTTATCGTTTGCTACTAGTGGTGTTTTTCCATTTTGTGGTCTCACAATCGACTATCAATGTGTTTATACGGAGGAAGTGTGATAAATTGCTTGCCAAAACTACTGACTTACCTTTGTTATATTTTGGCTGCAATCAAAATATCCCACCTTCTTGTGCAAGGATCTCTGAGAATACCTGGAAATGAAAATATAGTAAGCTGAAGGAAGAATAGAGATACATTGATTACCGATGGAAATTGATGAAATATTGGAGATGAAAATTTGAGCCTTGATAATGACAATAACTTAGTGTAGGCGATTTTGATGGCTTTCGTGATATAAAGTGATAATTAACAGATATTACATCCGATCTGGATTATTTTAATTTGAAAAATAAGACAAGAGTACCTTCGCTCACAACTGAAACAAAACGAGCTCCGAACGAGATATGGCTGAGATTGTTGACAACTTGGTAATACTAACCAACAAGTGAATGGCTTTGGTGACAAGGCGATTTTATGTCTTCAATTGGAGGGTGGAAAAGATAGCATGAACGAACATTCTGAAATGAAAACTGCAGGTAAAGGGACGGAGAGAAGATTTTGATAATGTCCATGCTTGGTCATACGAAGAAACATTAAATATTAATGGTCGGAAATCCAAACATATGTCTGTTTATTGTAATGCTGGTAAAGCTAGAAAATTGAAAATGCAAAATTGTTCGCACCAAGGTTTACATTGATGATGCCAGGAAAAGTTTTAATTGTAATTGTAGGATTTAAACCGAGTGTGACACTATACTTATTTGGTTATTATTGTGAATAAAATCTTTAAATTTAGAGTTCATGCAAATAAAGTCAACTCCATGGTCAGAAAACTAATGATTCAGTTTTAAAGGTTTATAGATGTGTTCCTTATTAATATAAACATAATTACGTATCAAGTTCTCGTGTAGAGTATGAATAGATATGATCTTTCATTGTGAGGAGGTACTGCTAAGGCAAGGCTTTAATCAGCAATTAAAATTCAACAAAGAATCTTAAAACTAAAAGATAATAATTTTAATGTGAACGTCTTTATATAAATGTGAAGTGAGTAATTCAAAATTATAATGTACCACCTGTGTATAAGCTTAACATATTCAAATTTGTTGGCTGTTGATAAATATTTTTGCATACATTTTAGAGCTAAAACTGACGAGAAACGTATGTAATGGAAGATGAAAGCCTGAAGTGTACAAAGCACCCTCTTTTCCTGGCAAATATGGTGATAAACAACTCATTTCAATAATACCAAAAATTCTTAGTAATCTTCCAATCCAATTTTTGAAATTTTAAAAATTAATCTGAAGCTAAAAATAGGATTAAAATGGCTGATAACAACGTTTGATGGTACAATTTCATAAAAATCTCTCCTTAGTTGCCATAATTTTTAATTGAACAAAAAGGAATTAAAATAAACATTTATTGGATATTCGTGTATTTCTGCACGCATACATATGTGTTATAGCATGTACTCGCGTGTATTCATCTATACGCATGTGTGTATATATACTTATCTATGTATACGTGTGCATAATTATATATATATATATATATATATATATATATATATATATATACGCTTTACATGTCCATAATATTTGTTCTATTCTAATGTAATATATTTTATGTATAAGCAAGACATTATTTTCAACTTAAAATTTATCCGAACTTGGCACCTCCAGACAAGTACTTGGCTTTAGATTACCAGTACATTTATTTCCTCGTACTTTCTTTTCTTCATCAATATGAAATTGTATTTATTATCCACCATATAATCTAATGTTTGAATGTACAAATAATATATTTGTTTGAAATTAATATACGTAGTTCCATCGATGACATCCCAAAGAATTGAATATTAACAACAAACCAAGCGATATATTTATTTCCTGTTTTTAGATAAACCAGATATATATGTTTTGGCTTAACTGATGTATCAACTCTGATTGAAACGCTTTTATCCCATGACGGATAAATAAATTCTGAGCTCGAGAAATTTTCGAAAGATTCTAATCCCCTCATCTTCTGTTGGACGGCTGATATGCTATCCACAAGACTATGTATGCTAAACTCCCATTAGCTGGAAGAAGGGCAATCGAAAATTCTACAGGGTGTGGCAACATAACTTCCTTTTTTAAAAGGTTTTGCTTTATAAAAAAGGAAGTTATGTTGCCGCAACCTGTATTTTGAATCTTCAGAAAGGATTTTGTTGTTTAAACCGATCGCGGTATATTAGGGGTACTTATTATTGTATATAAAAAATGTTCAAATTCTTCCTTGCCTTTGCACGAGAGTATATGATTAAACCTAGTTTAATGTGCCCAAAAATCAGAATGGCACAATGGCGCCAAATTTTTTCAGGTACCAGACATTTCTGGGAAACCGTAGGCGGCACAGGGAAAGGAACTGCCCGCCCTTACCATGATGCGTCACACGCTGTTGGCCTTAGTACTGCGTGAACTCTACCACCACCTACCAAAGGGACCTTTGGGTTGATAACTGTGGTTTTAGTGTTCTTATAGTTTTTACCTTTATATGTGTGTGCCTATTCAAAAACTACCTCAAATGGTAGAATGTCAACAGAAATAATGTAAAGTAACCTGGATGGAAATTTTTGTAATCTTTTCTTTTTCAATGCAATTTGCTAGATTATGTGGTAATATTTGAGCGCATATTTTCTTGGATAGCTTTTGTAAACGTCATAGTGATCGAGCGGTTATTACAATGGTACATTGAGCAGGGAACACACGCAGTTTAAATGTAGGTTAACGACCTTAGAAGGCGAAGCAAAGGTTGCGTGAATACGGGTGCCCTGGAGGGTGGGGGAGTGGCGAGGGTGAAAGGATTTCCTCTCCTTCGATTCGTTCCGGGTGGCTGCACGAGTTACGGAAGAGGGGTGGTAATCCTTCGGCACACGTGCCGTGATGTTCACATGCAAGAAGTAATATGGCACACCACAAAGGAAAAGTATAAATCACTTTAACATGCACCCAAAAAATCAATGTAAATACACTACGTATGTTATAACAGTTTTCAAAAAAAGTATGTATAATATTTGACATTTGGGCTTAGAAACGAGTAATATTCATATGTTTCTTTGAAGGATAGCCAGTAAATAACAAGATATTTGGCTTAGTGAATAACTTTTCGTCACCGTCAATTCGATAAGTACAAATAAATAAATATGTATACATGTATGTATCTGTATGTGTATGTATATATATATATATATATATATATATATATATATATATATATATATATATATATATATATATATCAGGGGATGTTGTATGAATTCTAACCCACTGTCCTTTCCTCTTGTGTATTGTCTATTTCTCCTTTGGTGGGTGAAACAGTCCCCTGACGCCATCTCTTGGCTAAAGAATCGGGGCGCTTGGCGACATACTATATTAGACCCACGGATCTCCAGGTAAATTACGTTTCCTCGATAGCTGCCTTGATAGCAGGACGTGCCTGTGTTCACCGAGTGTCTAAAATCGCCGGCGTCCTAGGCTTCGGTCGCCGGGGTTTGGAGAGCGGCACTGCCGGACTCTCTCGGAAATCGAGGTTCCGATCGTGTTTTGTTTCGAGCGGCGGTTGACCGCCTAGTTCATCAAGAAGCGCGCAGTTTGACTCTCGACTTCTTCCGCCGGGAAGGCCGTACTTTTGTTTTGTTTAGTGGATCAAGACTGACCTTGACGCCTGGTGTAGAGCTTAGGCTCCTTTTGTTTGCTACCGCCGGGTGCGTGTGGCGGGGAGGGAGCGTTCGTGAGTGTTTTATTTCCCTTTAAAGTGCTCGTTTTTTTTTGTTGCGCTTTCCTTCTTCATGCTAGTGTGCTGAATTTGATTTCTTCAAATGGCTGTGCGCCGTTTAAACACGCTCGCCTTGCAAGTTGACGAGAAGGCGAAGCCCCCTACCCCGTTGGAGGTCCACCTCTTCACGTTAGAGTCGCTGGGCCTCACACCCGAAGAGATAGTGGCGATCCAATTTGGATACAATCGCCATTTGATATTCCTGAAGTTGGCAACCGAAGCTACAATGACTAGGATTTTAGACAATACTCCGCGGAAACTACCGTTTCCGTCTTTAAGTGACCAGAGGACGACAATAACAATTGACGAGACTTCCGGCAGCCCGTGTAATGTCAGGGTTCTTTGTCTCCCCGTGGAGACCCCATTGGAAGACATAACAGGCGAGCTCCAACGCTTTGGTAAAATACATCGCTCGTGGGAGAACAGGTGGGAGGGAGAAAATATGGCGCGGGTGCTTACTGGCACCAGGGTTGTGCGGATGACGGTCGAGAGAAATATCCCCTCGTACCTCCACATCGGCGGCAACCGGGCCATCATCATCTATGAGGGTCAGCGCCGCACTTGCGCCCGCTGTAATCAAGAAGGCCACGAGCGCAAGACCTGCCCTCGGAACCAGGGAGGTAAGAGCTATGTGGAGGCAATGATGATGCCCTCCAACCCTAACGCCGCCGTGGAGATGGATCAGCCCGAAGTGGCTGTGGAGGAGAGAGCGCGGTCGCTTCTACTCATCGAGGGTGCGGTCCCGGCTGCTCCCGTTGGTCCCCCGCATCTCCCTTCAATTGGAGGGAAATGTCAGCGGGAGCGAAAATCGTCAACGGAGGAAAGGGAACCGAAAAAGAAGAGGACAGACAAACCCAAACTCCTGGTCTCGAATACCGTTCTACAAATGGTTCACATACCTACCACCTCGCCTAATATCACACGACCTCCAGCCCCCGTCTCCGTGAGCTCGTCAAATGTGGAGGGATGGTCTTTCGCCCCCCCTCCCCCCGCTCTCGCCATCGACGCCCTCGCTACGCAATCCTTGCATCACGGGTTTCAAACACCCCAAGAACCTCTGGTGACAGGTGAGGAGGATGCATCTGATTGCGTTGTTTTCCAGTCCCCAACAGCTCATCCCTCGACCCCTTTATCATTGACTGTAAAGGATGCGTCACCGACCCCGGAAGTCGACCCGCATACAAGTTTCCCAAAGTCAAAAATCCCACATACCCCATCTTCTTTCCCCATTAAGGACAGTCAATGTGTCGACGATCTTCCCAGCGCTTCTCAAGATACGGACCACAAGCAACTATCTCCCCTGATTTTTCCCGACCACAACCCTTCCGCAGATGAGCCCCAGTACGCCACTCCGACCCTCCCCGAGGGTGCGTCCTGCCCCTTGGCGGCCCCCAGCGGTGCTCCTTCGAAGAAGGCCCCCTGTGGAACGCTGCCGAGTTACCCGCTCTACGTGGAGACCACGGCTGGCTCTTCCTCTTCGGACGAGGCCGGGGGGGAGGGATGCGGCGAAATGCCGCGTCCTCGCTCGTCGACCCGTTGGACGAGGCGTCCCGGGAAACGGCGAAGCACTCGTCGCCCGGGGTCGAGTCGCGACCGGAGCGACGCTAGCCACGATCAGAACTCTGGGAAGTGATGTCCGGTAGCCACCCGGTGCCGGACACACTTCGTCCATCGTTGAAGAGTTTTTTTTTTTTGCTGAATGACTGATTGAATCGATAATTTCAACCCTGCCGTTGATAATTTCTTACAATACATATTTTTCCATTGCTAGCTAAAATCTCCCTCCTAATATCTGTGGACCTTGTCTTCCTTTCTTTTTTTTCTTTCTAAATGTTAATGGTCAAATTCACGAGTATGCGTCTGTATGCATATGCTTATGTATGTGCGTGTGGATATGCATGTGTGCGTATGTATGTACAAGTGGATATGTATGTGGTATATGTATCATATATGTATCCATGTATACACTTATACTAAAGAAAAACATGATGTACCCATAATCTGTGACCTGATATTATGCATAATGCTAACAAACTCTGTAATATTCTGAACCGAATAAAATAATTTATATCATAGCTCAAGTGGTTAAGAGCATCCGCCCGGCAAGTGGAAAGATCCGAGGTTCGAGTCCCGGTCAAGGAAATATTTTTACTCTTGTGATCCGTTCGATTCCGCCTTCCCCACCTTTATTGTGTTCGTCCTTTATATGTGTTCCTATCCCTTTTCCTTATAACTGTTTCTGTATATATGAGTATATATATATATATATACTCATATATATATATATGGAGTTTGAGTGTCCTTTTAAGTGTTAACTATTTTATTTGTGTTATATTGTGCCGTCCAAATGTTATATATATATATATATATATATATATATATATATATATATATATACAATATAACACAAATAAAATAGTATTATATATATATATATATTATAATATATATTATATATATAATATACGTATACTCGTGCCAGTTATCTACGGGCCTGTACAGTGTGCGGATCGCTACTAGACTGGACTCCTGTTCAAGAGTCGCGTCACGATGCCATGTCCCATGGAGTAATGAGACGCGATAACAATTTGTTTTAAGCTCGAAAAATCGGGTTAGGAGACCATGACCATGTTTATGGATGCTTACGCATATGGAGCAATGTCCGAAGCTATGGTTTTGTGCTGGCATAAGACGTTAACGGTGGGTGGAGAGGAGGTTACCACGAGGAACGCCCCGGACGAAACGACAACGGAAAGAAAATGTGCAAAAAGTGGGAGACATGCTCAATCTCGATCGACACTTGAGTGTAAAAATCTTTGCATAAGAGTGCAATATTCTGAAAACCACAGTGCATCGCATTCCTACAGAAGATTTAGCCGTGAGAATTGGGTTTGCCAAGATTGCCCCTTAGGTGCTGTCGGAAGATTAGAAGGCTGCTTGTGTGACAATCTTGCGTGATCTTTTTGACCTCTCCCCAGCCGCCCTGTCGCCCCAATTTGCCACTTTTGGACTTCTTTTTGTTCCAAACAATGAGAAGGAGCTAGAATGCAACCATTTTGAAACGCTAAATAACATCCAAAAGTCCTTGACAAGGTGCCTGAATGTAGTTCCCGTCGACGACTTCCAGGATGCGTACCGGGAATGGCAGAGGCGCTGGCATCGATGTGCCGATACACAAGGGTGATTTGTATTTTGAATAATTTTAGTAATTTGTACTTTGATCTGCAATGAAATTTTCCCAAATTTACTGTACTTGTTTATGGGACAGACCCTGTATTCCTGCGAGTCACATTAATCGATGAAATTACTGGTTCAGCTGTAGTTTGAAGCCGAGAAGTAATATTATGTCAATACAAATCAAACTACAGTAAACAACCCAAATGTAGCTTTTACAGGGGCGGGTACGGCTGACATAGGCATAATGCTCCGCAAAAACAATCATTGTAATCGTTACTCGCTCGTACTCAGTTTCCACGGCGCATAAAATTCGCCCCCGTCACCCTGTTATGACATACCTACTCTGATCTGGTATCAGAAAAATCCATTTGTTGGGAGAAACTGGGCGTGTTCTGATACGTCTCCGGGGTTTGAACCTGGGCCCTCTGGTTATAATCCCAACGCTCTATGCACAAGACTAACACATCCAAATGCTTACGTGTCAAATGCGATTCAAATGGCCGATGCGAGTCCCATTAATTGGTTAACTTACTGATCCAGCTAGAGTCGAGATCGGATGGATAATCGCAAGCATCGTAGATGTGAGGTTTTCCTCCCTACGGTCCTGTAACGCCAGCCCTCGAGTAAATAGTCCAATAAAATTTTCTGGAAATGGTGATAAGTGCTGTAACGGTTCTAAACACTTCTAGAATAGACATTATTAAAATATACAGGATGGCACCCAAAAGTGTTAGGACTGATTTTCTCTGGCGCGAACGGAGCTGTGGAGGGGGTCTGCCTGGCAGGTTAAGGTGGAGGGGGCTCTTAGCAAAAGACTGACACCAACCTCAGTCACCTGCGGGATGTCGTTGAGTGAGGACACCGTTTTTAGTGAAGCAAGTGTTTTGTCCGCGTCGAAAAACAAAATTAATCTGAATATAGAGCAAAGTTATTACGTGAAGTTTTTTGCGAAACTCGGGAAGACGGCAACTGAGACCCTCGATATGATCAAGCAGGCTTATGGGGACACTGCCTTAAGCCGTTCCACAGTATTTGAGTGGCACAAGTTGTTTAAAGAGGGTAGGGAGCTCGTTGAAGACGACCATCGATCCGGACGGCCGTCGACGGCAAGAACCGACACGAATGTGGACAGAGTGAGGACACTGCTGAACACAGACCGACGCTTAACCAATGAAGAAATTGCAGACCAGTTGGGTCTGTCTGCATCCAACGTCCAACGCATTATTTCACAGGATTTGGCCATGCGCAAGGTGTGCGCCAAGATGGTGCCGAAAATTCTGCCATGGCGCGCTCGTCGTCAGACAGCTCCTGGCCAAATACAGGTACAGCGTTGCCACGTTGCCGCACCCGCCCTATTCTCCCGATCTGGCACCACCGGACTTCTTCTTCTTCTTCCCCCTGATGAAAAGATAGCTCAAGGGACGACGTTTTGACTCGATTAAGGCCGTTCCAGAGGCTTCGACGAGGGTCATCAAAGGCATCCCCAAAAAAATGTCCAGCGGGCGTACGGGGAATGGGAGCAACGTTATACTAAGTGTGTAGCAGTTCAAGGAGCATACTTTGAAGATTATTAAGTCGATGTAAGTATATCGTCAATAAAATTCTTGTAAATAAATCAGCCCTACCACTTTTGGGTGCAACCCTGTAGTTCCATGACGAAACTCATATTCATTTAACGTTTCATCAAAGTCTCGCCTCCTTTTCAAGTTCAAGACTTGAAAATGACGAAAATGGATCATGATAAATTTTTTTGAATGGGCAAAGGCTTAAACAAGACATTATATAATAGCGCAGAAGGTTGTTAATTAAGGTGAAACAAGCCGTGGATCGGGTGTGATAAATAAAATCATAGATCAATGATTACAATTAAGAATAGCCTATCAGTCTAAGTTGGATTGTGATTGACACGGAAACTAACCACTTCTAAACTTCTAAGCTCCGTCAATCATAACACTTAACATCGCAACTCCCCGCACTACGATGAACCCTTCTTCGATTTCGCTAACCCCCAGCCTCCCGCCCAGTATGCCTAATCTCTCGCTAATTCGCGTAACCGACGTTCTCCTCTGTGTATGAGTCTTCATTTCTCTATTTCCTATAAAATGTTCTGTACCCACTTTTTCCGCCCTCCTAATTCATCCCAAACAACCTTCCTCCATTATAACTGGTGCGTTTGTTTCCTGCCAAAAATCAATCCCTTTTTTTTGTTTTCTCTTTCGGCCAATTTATTTTTTTTTAACTGCCACTCACACCCACATCTTAATATTCCCCAATACAGTAATACAATGATGATATAGTGTGATGGAGGATATTTCATTATTCTTATTACATTATTGTGATAAGACGAAGGGAAAGTTCCTACCAGAACTTTTACTTAAGATGCTTAACCTCCCTTTTCCCAAAATAATCCCTGGAGCTTATAAGTTTCTCTAGCATATTGTTATCCCAGCATCAGAGTATTATTGAATACCAAAGAATGTATCTTCTCTAACGAGAATAAGGAAATGAAACAATTGGGCGATTCACGCAGAGCAACGAAAAGTGTAAGGGTCAGTAACTGAGTAAGGCTTGAGTTTTTGCGTCTTCGTACGTTGGTCCTGCCCCCCCCCCCCGCCCCTCCAAAAGGGACGTGAGTGCACGTCCGACCGCCAGGGGGTGCGCGGGGACGGGTATCCGATCGATCCATCGATCGATGGGTCGACGCCGGGGCGATACCAAAACCACAGCACTCTTTTTACCACGCTCCCACAAACCTCCCCGCCCCCACTCCAATTCCCATCTCCCATTTCGCTTTCTTCTTTATTTTTTCCCCTGCAAAATGGAGGGAGGGAGGGAGCCGGCTGACCGGCCAGGCCCTTCCGAAAATGGCCGCTCCCTCCCCCGGTACGGGTGGCCGCTTTCATTTTTTTGTGTGTGCTCGCTCACTCTCCATCTCTCTCTCTCTCTTCTCCCTCCCCCGCCCCCGCTTCTTTCTTTTTTCTTTCCCTCCCTCCCTCTCCTCCTTATTCTCCTCCTCCTCCTTCGCCGTGCGTCTGAGGATGGCGTCTGACACCTTGCGAGGAAGATGGATGGCGCGCCCCGGCGGGTCCACGGGGGGATCCATTGGCAACCGACCCGCACGCACCCACACGCCCACCACGCACGCACTCACGCACACGCACGTTCACTCTCGAAACCGCATCATTCCCCTCCCCACCCCCACCCTCCCCTTCCCCTAGGTGGTGTCTGAGGGAGGGTTGCGCGCGGAATAGACACCCCGCGTCTCCGCCACGCCATTCCCCTTTCGGCGAATCCCATCCATGTCCACTCTCCTACATCCATCCCCTCATACCACCCAAACCACAACTCCGCACTTGAAGTGATTGGTCAGTTTTTTTTAAATGGAAAGAAGCGACGATAGTCACAAAATGCATTCACACAAGCATAATCACCATAGGGACGGATCTGGGATTCTCAAAAGGTGGACGCAAGACTTTTTTCTGCACCGATCATCAATTTTCCCTCGTGGATAGGAAAGTTTTCAAAACTTATCGACAGTATGGTCATTTGAAAATTATAACGATTCCTCTCCGTGAATTTTTGGACGTTCTAATCAAAATTGTGTACAAGAGTTGAGGTTTCGCAATGTTTTGGCTGATTGGTTTATCCCAAAATGACTTTCCCAGTGTGGAACACACTCAGGAAGTGTGTTCCTAACATTAATTCTTGTATCAACCACTCAAGAATGTAACTCCTTCCCCTTGCCCTCACCGTACACATACAAAATGAAAGTAGCGTATTTAAAATGGTAAATGAATGTATGAACAACTTTACACTTAGGTTAGGTTCTCAAATGCTACATTCAACTGGGTGACTTGTTTAGAGCAAAGTGTTGTTTGTTGATGGCAATTATTTTACTTTATTTTTTATACAAATTAGTACACCTGGTTCAAATATTATTTCAATGTACTTTATGCATATAATTACATGATCTAGTATTTTTCTTATAGCATTCTTTCATGGTTGCTATTTTAAAGTGCATTACTGTGCGTATTGGACTAATACCGAGGATTCCCTAATTGCGTCGCCGGTATAAGTTATGCCCTGAGCCATCCCGTAGAGGGCGAGCTCACTATCTATCTCCGAGAGTCGTCATGATGGGAGGGATGGGAGGCGCTTAAGAAATGGAAGTCCTCCTCAGTCAGGGCAGGAGGATAACCGAGGGAGGTTTGTTACGACAAATTCTTTTCTAGCTAAATCTGTTGCAGTGATATTTGTTTAATGCAATGATAAAATACGAATTTCTGCGTAAAGATCTCTTCAGTATCATCCACACTTTTTTTTCAAAAAGCTCCATCAGCTATGCTGTCAGCCTCCTTCAGCACATGCGTCTCTGGTAGTGGTAATTCGCTATTTTTCGAGATCTGCTCCGGCAAATTATCTGCGTTTTATCACACGAAAGCAGTGCAAATATTATTTCCATGTAAACTCAACAAAATTAATTAGCCAAAATCAATTTTAAAGAGCCTTATAAATGTTCATAAAACCCCGTTTACACTTTCTAAAAATAAAAAAAAACGCCAAGCATTCAGTGAAATCTATAAAAATCTTGTTAAGTCTTCATTGAAAGGCAACTTGAATAATATTTGTGACATTCGATATGACGATCATTTCGATGCTAGATATCGAGTGGGCGAATAATGTATGATATACGATTGTAAATTATCTGATACTGTCAGTTTTGTTCCCCATACCCGATAGTTATAGCCACGTCGATGTACCTTCAACAAATCGATCTTTGTTTTACCTCGTGGGTCGATATTGGAAAGTGAATATGGCACAGGACTGTCGCCTCGGGTTTTGTCCCGGGGCGAAGAGAAATCCGCGCTTTGGCGTCTCGGAGGTCAGTGGGTACGAGCGGACATCAGCGGGCAACGTCCAGCTTCGTCGTCCCATTCCACCACTGAGATCCAGGAGAGTGTCCGGCCGCTTAATCGGTCACTCGCCGACTACGGGCGCGCGTTGGTGTTAAAAGACTCCGTGCGCCGTATATCATCCGCATCCATCTGTGGCAAGGAGAGTGGGAGAAGTTTCCACTCCATAAAGCGTTGCACAAAAGACTCGTGTGATTTCATTCTCCCCCTCCTTCCTTTGAGCAACACCTGCTCTCTTTTTGGGAACTTCGGCCCGCCTCTGACCCACCCACCCGCCTTTCTCGGACGGAGGAACCCGTAGGGAGGAAGAAGCGGTTGTACTCCAGAGCAATCCTGTTGAAGGAGGCGAGAGATACCCCATCGGTGAGCTCACATGGAAAACCTGAATCTGTGTTATCAATCGATTCTCAACGCCCCTTTCTCTCTCTCTTCCGCCCGCGGGGATGCACGGCGTGCTATCGACAAGGGGCGATCGACTCGGCTCGGCTGCGGTGGGCGTCTTGGGGGACCCTCTTCCGTCGTCCATGGGATGTGGGACCCTCTCTCCATACACGACACCCCTCTTTCAGCGGTACTAAATGGGGAGGGGGTTTGGGGTGGGCGAGAGAGAGCGAACGTCCGTCCCGAAGCCTACTTCCTGGAGCCTCCTTCCTGGAGTCTCCGTCCTGGGGTCTCCGTCCTGGGGTCCCTCCGTCCATCCCCATAAGAGCACTCCTTAATCCCACCTTATAACCGATTCATGATTTCCGTTTCTATCGCGATAGATAAATCATACAATACACCCAGCAATTCATAAATGTTGACACATGATAGATTACATTCATTCTAAGAGAAAATAAAATTAAAAATAATTCACCATTTTTTCCCTAAAATTTAAAAATCCTAATATTATTGCTGTATTATGACTGGTTATTTTTTACCTGCTGGGCGCATATCGGCCGTGAAATCTATGATTCCATGCACCTACTACCTTGATCAAAAATTTCCCGGAATTTATTCAGAAAATTAAAAATACAAGTTTATTCATCTAAATCTATATTGTCCCCTTCAAAGTAATCCCCATCGACTGCAACACACTTATGCCAGCGCTTGATCCAATCCTCGAAACATTTTTTATATTCGGTTTTCGGTATGTCCATCAGTGCTTCCTGCGATTTTTCCATTACTTCCTCTCGGCTGCTAAAACGCGTTCCCCGTAATGGTTTTTTAACTCGATTGAACAGAAAGAAGTCACAGGGAGCCAAATCAGGTGAATTCGGTGGCTGTTGGATGGTATTTGTTGCATTTTTCGTCAAAAAATTACGAATAATGATAGCACTGTGCGACGGTGCGTTATCATGGTGCAAAATCCACGAGTTTTCTGCCCACATTTCTGGTCTCTTTCGGCGAATTGCTTCACGCAAACGTCTCATAACGCCCAAATAATACTCTTTGTTTACTGTCTGGCCTTCTGGCAAAAATTCATGATGCACTACACCGTTGTAATCCATGAAAACCGTCAGCATTGCCTTCTTTTTTGACTGAAAACGACGTGGTTTTTTTGGTCTCGGGTCATTTGGTGAACGCCATTCACTTGCCTGATGTCTGGATTGCGTGTCGTACTCATAAACCCACGTCTCGTCTCCAGTAATGATCCTTTTGATGAATGTGGGATCGGATTCAGCCTCGCAAATCATGTCTTTTGCGACGTCAACACGGTCTCTTTTTTGCATGAAATTGAGGTCTTTTGGCTCTGCTACACGACGGAAACCCAAATCATTAACCACAATGTCTTGGGCGGATCCATAGGCAATGTTCAAGTCCTCCGCTATTTCTCTGAAGGTTAATTTGCGGTTATTGACCAACATTTCTTTTACTTTATCAATTTTTTCACCGACTTTCGATGTCGATGGTCTGCCACTGCGTTCATCATCTTCGATTGACTCACGACCACTTCTGAACCGCTCGTGCCACTGGTAAACGACCGTTTTTTTTAGAGAATCGTTGCCGAAACACTTTTCCAACATTTCCAACGGCCGTGCGCCACTAAATCCGTTTTTTACGCAAAATTTAATACAAGTTCGTTGTTGCAAATTTAAATCCATTTCTGAAATTGTAAAAAATCGCCAACACACACAGAGATAGATGTACTCTTGGCTACGTAACTTTTGCAAATGTCAAGTTATGACACTAAGATTTAAAGGGAATATCAACAACAGATGTACCAATTTAACAAAAAAAACAGAACTCAAATCGGAACGATGGGAGCGCCACACGGTGGTTATTCCGGGAACTTTTTGATCAAGGTAGTATTTTACCGATATTTTTTCATTTAATAACCCCTTTTTATTTTGTATAAAAGCCTAAAAGAGAGGAAACTTTTAAGGATATATTACCCTTTTAATCACAATGTTTTTCATATCAGCTCCTAAATAACTAGGAAATAAATAGGTTCGATGACTTAAAATTAATAATAACTGTGTAGAAATCATAAAATTGTATCCATTGATGAGTGCGCGGTTTTAGATGAATTCTTCTAATCGCATATTCTCCTTCGCCAAGAAATTACAGTTTCTCCAGCTTAAGACCTCAGAGTTCGGCAATTGATTTAGCAGGGAAGGGATCCCATTCTAATTAGATTGAGAAATAATTGTAGTGGCAGGATTATATCTTAAAAGAAGTCTAGAAGGGGAAACACTACTTCATCTGGAGAAAGTAGTACTACCATGTGCAATTTCCGCCCATTAAAAATGTTTGGGATAAAATTGGGTTTGGGAAATAAAAAATTTCGATAATGCAATGGTTTAACTTGGTACGAATAAATGGACCAATATGTAGCAGGCCTAAAGTTATTTTGAGTAATGACTAACACCACACTCAATATTGTCCTTTCATCAATATATCAAATATATAGACACACACACACACACATATACGTATATGAGTCATTACTTTTATATATATATATATATATATATATATATATATATATATATATATATATATATATATCAGTCATTACTTCTCTATCTTCCGATGAAGACGGGGCAGAATTCCGTCGAAATGATCAAGAAATAACGTGCGAGTGATCTTTTTGTGTTTCTATATTGTTTGTTGCTGTCCAATTTATTATTCGGCACTTCCGTGTTACGTCGACAAAATCATCTATATGTATATATACATATACGTATATATATACATATACATAAATGCATATGTACAGGTATATGTATATATACATTCGCCGAAGTAACATGGAAGTGTTGAATTACAAACTTGGACAGCAACAAACAATTAAGAACACATAAAAAGATCACTCCCACGTTATTTCCTGATAATTTCAACGGAATTCAGCTCCGCCTGCATCGGAAGAAATAGAAGGAATGTTACTACTTCTATTTCTTCGGGGGGGGGGGGGGGGGTGAGGCAACCTTGACACGCCGAGTTTCGTCAGCAGCTGCCGCACAACAATCGCGACAATTTTTATTCCTCGCTCAAGACTTTCGGTACCAGCTTCGCGCACACTTTCCTCATCGTAAGATCCTCTGTTACAATGGTGTTCACGGGTCCGACTGAAAGGCCGGTCTCCTCACTGATAAGGGCAATGGTTAAACGCCTGTCTGAGTCAAAAACTTTTTTCACTTGGCCACCTGAGCATCGGTTCCAGCGGTCGTCGGGCGTCCGACGCGGTGCTCGTCTTCGATGAGATCCCGGCCTTACTGAAACAATATGTGTCACTCAAAAATTCTTGTGCGGCTTAGTGCATAATGCCCAGAAGCTTGTTTAATGAGTTCAAGTTCCTCCGCCATGGGTTTCCCGAGTTTAACTTCATAGCGTTCCCCGAGCAAAAATTCACAGCGTAGCATTGCTCGACGGTGCGATCCATGTATGATTATGCTCCCTATCCCCAAATACGCCTCCGAACACAACACTCCCTTCGATAAATGTTATAGTATATCCATCTTAGCATCCCTCCCACCCTCTGATCCTGCACTGAAACTCAAAACATCCAAGAATCCAAGAGCCAGATGAAGGATTGCTCTAAATCCTTCATCTGGCTCTTGGATTCTTGGAATTTCCCAGGTATTAATATTAGGCATAAATTACCCTGATCTAAACATATTTTCATCCCCCTCCACCCCCATCACCTTCCACATTTTCCCCACCCTTATACAATCCAACTTCTAACGCTTCCCCACCAAACTCTTTTGCTTCCACTCAATGTAATTGGCGCAAGATTTCGAATACCATTAACAGTGATCGAAGAACCTCATTAGAATAAGATAGTCTTATTGTAAACACATGATATCCGCCTGCTTTTATATGATAGACGCTGTTGTTCTTACACCCCCAGCCACAATGTTCTTCGGTAATATGTCACAATATCCTTTCTTGTCGCTGGTCATAATTTGAAAGCATAGGAAACCTATGTGCCTCCGATATTTTTTATACTTGCTAAGTTCATATAATATAGTTCGTTAAATCATTTTAAGCTGAATTCTATTTGATTTCTGTAGATGATTAGTGTTTATCCTTCAGCCTCGTAATCATTCTAAGAGTACGCGGTGAGATAAAGACATTTGAGGAATACTCTACAATAATTACACTGCATCAAACACAATATTTATATGAATTTAATTAGATATCTTCATCTAAAATATTTCCACATGCTCATGTTTAGATTTCAAATTCGACTCCAAAATAGGTTAATCCGCTTTTGAATCCGTTGTTAAGAAGAGTTGTTTTAACAACGATTTAGTCAGACCTAACCGCTGGATGTGTCAAAAAATCTTGTTTTTTGTTATCTGTGTGCTCGGAAAGGTCTCTCTCCATGGAGGACGAAGCCTGGAGTTGAGCAACGCGAGGCGCACCCCTGTCAACTCCGATGGTAATGACTCCGCGGGGGAACGCGCGGGGGGGGCCACGTCGAAGGGAAGACGCGCAGTCATCGCCGGAGAAGAAATGTCACCGCCGTTGAAAGACGCACACTCATCATTTAAAGAATTCAAATCCATCGGGTCGTCGAAGCTGAATAATAAAAGAACCTCAATAGGAATTCAAGGATTACATTTTTTTATCAGCACCCTCTGGCAAGGTGACGACGGACACGAGGCGCTAAACTTACACGCTCTTTCGTTCGAAGAGAGAGAGAGAGGTTTGATGATCCGTCGACCAAAGCACAGCCAAGGTCGATTTGCGGAAGAATGAGAACGCAGCTAATTGCTGCAATATTTACTCCTTCGAAACATTAATTGAAAGAGGAGCGGCGGAGTTCTCCTCTTAATGCAAGCGATGAATAATTAATGACATGCCTGACGCACACGGGGGCGTTGGTCCAGATAATATGCTAAAACCTACATTCTCACAAAAAGAATGAATATTGTAGAGGTGCTAAAACATTTAGCCAATTTATCTTCGTTTATAAATATATATTCGTTCACTTGGAGAAACTTGTGCTAAAGTTTCCAATTATTTAAATAGGGGGACTGTAATTAAGTAATCAAAACGACTAATTAATTTCTGATGTACACTGGAAATGAATTAAGGTAACATTCAAAAATTAACCGAAAGCTATAATTTAATTTGAGGTGGTGACTATGACGTATCTTTTTCAATTTCTTTATGCCTCGTAAATATTTTCTCGATGACTTAGTAACAACGTCGCCTTAATGGAGCATGCCGTGAAATATTTACATCTTTCAGGAAATTATCTAGGAGACTTTCATGATCAAAATACAAAAAAACACCGAGTAATTGTTCGATTTATTCAAAATTGCCTTGAAGTATCGATACTATTCATTGCCTGCCAAGCTAACCATTCCGGAGGGGCATGTGATATGTGGGTAAAAAGGCCTTCTTTTAGTTTTTTTAGCATCAGGAGGCTACTCAATATAACTAAAGAGTTCTAAATAATGTGAATTTGATGTTTATCAGTCGCCGCTTGCTCAGAGAGTCGGCTTATTTCTAATCCTCTTTTTACATTCACCATCTATAGAATTTGCATTAACCAATCGGCCATAATTCAAATGCAAACGGCTCTCAGAATTGTCAGTGATTCCCAAATTCCGGTGCTCTACCCCAAAATGTTCACGCAGGCCCATGAATTCAGCTGAACTCTAGCAAGGTGACAAGTAAACACTGTACGAATTATTTCTTAGCATCATTAAAAACAATTCAAGATATAAGATTCAACAAGTACACCAGCTTTATTTCTCCAAAGCGGTTTCCATTATAAAATCACATCATTTGAACGAATGAGTAAACACGAAGTTAAAGTACAAAATGACAACGCATACTTTGAAAGCAATAGAACTCGTGTTTATTCCGCGGAACAAAAAACAATTTGAGCATCAATCAAAATATGAAACAACACGGTTATTTCAACATCCACTAAATGCAAATGACTTTATTTTCTCTATTAGATGGTCCGTGTTTATAGTTTTCAATGTAAACACAATAAGTCACCGCAAAAGCAACCAACAGAAACGCCTCGAGGAAGGACGGTGGCGTTATGGAAACTTTGGATGTAATCTCTCTTAAAAAGAAACATAAAAGCATGTGTTAAACACGTTTATGTAAAACCAACAACCGTTTTAGTTGGCATGCGATAGCGGACGGCGGGGAATGATTCAAATTTAAACCCATCAAGAACAGCAGACCGCAGCAATCGGATGGGTAATTTAAGAATCCTGAACAAACCTAGGCAAGAAATATTTTTACTCTGCGAAAAATGTGATCAAAACTGAGCTTAAAAATCTTAAGATTTCGGTCTTACTACTTCAAAACCCCTGGTGCCATTCGATCGTGATGAAAATGTCTTCTCCAAAGCTAGTCCCCGACATTAAGGTCCACCGTGTGTGTCTTTACGGCTGGACCCGAAGCACAAGGCAGCACCAGGCGGACGTAGAGGGTGTGATGGAGGACACGACGAATGGAAGGCTTCCACTGCTTGGCGAGGAGACACATCTCGACGCCCGCTGACGGGCGGAAGACGGTCGTCATTTGTCGGTCGCGATTCGACACGACCTTCGAGTGACCCCGTCGCAACAAAAATGCCCCCAACAATGCCCCCAAATACATCTCCATAACGCGCGCTCGCTCTCCCGCACCCCCTCCCCCTTTTCCTTTTACCTTGGCTTTTTATTTCTTCGTCTTATTTTTGAGAGGCGTCCGGACAGCGTGTTTCACGGCCTTCAAATGTTTTCCTCCTCGGCACGCCCTCCCCCCATCGCGGAGCCGCGTAAATACATACACCCGATCGAGGCGGAAAAGCGCGTGACAACATTTTGAAGTCTTATTTTTCGAAGTTGCCGAGGACTGACCTCTTCCCACGGACGAGGGAAGGAAACGCACGAAGGGGCTCAGAAAACCATGGAAGTCCACTTCCATTATTACATTATACTTCTACGCGATCTTTCAGTTGATGCACCCGTCTATGATTGAACTCATTTTACACCTTACACTATTTTATTTTAATGTGCAATACTGCGTACAGAACGAATCATATATGTAAATTAAGATGGAAAAAAAAACATCGTACCAGTTTTTTTCAAAATATACAAGGCAGTTCATTATTCTTTCCAATTCTCATACATGGAGCCTGCTTTTGGCAACAAATAGCGAAGCATTTGCCTATGCATGTATTTATTTTGAACTTTATGGACGTAATGTAGGTAGGCAGAAGGCAATAAGAACTTAAGACTAAAATAGTGTAGGGAAAAGGTGAGGAAACGCATGCGATAATTAGAATACAATAGTTGATAGGGACCGTCGAAAACCTAACTTTTCCAGATACGACCTACATGGTGCTGGCCAAGGCTTTATCAAAGTTAAAAGAGGGAGATAATGAAGTTAAAATGGTGAGAAGAATAAACAGGGTGGAGTAAGAGGGCAGCTATACGTGAAGGGAGCGTGCGGAAAGAAGGGAAGAAAAGACACTGGACAAAAGGCGCCACTCACTCCTCTACTAATCCACCTTTTAATTATTAATATTATTTTTAACTCTCTAATTTTTTAACTCTAATTTCCACACATGTTAATTACGAAATGGCCATGGCCAGCACCATAAATATTGCTGTTACAAAACTAACCATTTCCCCGAGGACTGAGAGTATCACTATTACTTGGTAGATTATCATTGAGTGCTCAAAGTTCATTTTTTTTATAAAATTCAAGGCATGTTAAAATTAGTAAGAAGGGAGAAGATTCCCTTCCATAAATTTTCTGCTGTCACAAAATGAAAACGAACTCCCCTCCCAACCACTACCCGGAATGTTTTTGGGGTAATTACCCGTCTTCGTCAGCAAAAGAGAGGCGTGCTTGCATATTACATGTGTATGTGTGTGTGTGTGTATATATATATATACACATATATATCTGTATGTATGTATATATATATATATACACATATATATCTGTATGTATATATATATATACACATATATATCTGTATGTATATATATATATATATATATATGTATATATATATATATATATATATATGTATATATATATTATGCACACACATATACAGAAACACTTGAGAGTATAAAAAATAATAAAAAGGTTAATTATAGAGATACGATCGAGGTGCTAGGAATCATTTTAGCGGTATATCTATTATTACACTCATTGTGTATGCTTACGATCCGCGGCAAGTTATGGAGTCGGGCATTCACGCCCTACAAGCTTACATTTGGTGAAGGCAAAAGAAATGGCAGCGTGACTCGATAATAGACGAAATCACCAAGGCAGCACCAAAAACCCCCAGGAGCCATAAAGAAAATAACGCCCGAAGTGTTCTGAAATAAATAATGGTGGTCCGTGGATGAGACGCAAATAAAGCGAGCTGTGTGGATGAGGAGGGGAGGGGATGAGGGGGGAGAGCATTAAGGAGAATGGGGGAGTTTTCTGGGAAAATGACCTCCACTCTTCCACCGCCCTGGAGTTCTCGCGGGGTGGATCGGGCCAGACGGATGGCTCTGTCATCGGAGGGAGGAACGGCGAAAAAATAACAATCGAAAGAAATCGCGGGGAGGGGGGAGGAAGTATTTGGGGGAGGGGTTGGAGGAGCTGGGTAGGCAGTGGATGGATGGGAGCAATTTCGCGTTTTGGGGGCGAAGGATGCTTTCCCATTCTCTCGAGGGAAGAAGGGGGGTGGAATGAACCATTATGCACCCTCGGGCTCCCTCTCGGTTTCGTCGGAATCGCCCCGTCTCCCCCCTCCTCCTCTCCTACCCTCCCCCGCGACGGAGAGAAAGGCAGAGACCCCCCATGGGAGGAGGCAGCCAGGGAGGGGTTGCTTCGGGAAAGAGGGAAAATTTAACCCTCTCCGCCTGATTATTTCGACAACTTATCTAACGTTTAGTGATAGATTTTGGGTGATTCCTTAAAACCACGAGGTCACTAAAACAAAATTGCGCTTGCACCTCCTGCCATACATCTTTTGGTGAATCGCGGAGTATTTTTGTAGATGTAGATGTAGGAAAACGCGAGTTCTTTGGAATATTGTTTCATTGAATTTGGGACGCAAGAAAGACACTGTCTCAGGCTTAACCACGTAGAATTCCTCAATATTGCAAGGAATGGTAAATAAAACACACTGCAATTCTACATCTCACAGTTCATTGACACGCGACCGTAGTTTCGTGTGTCGCGCAGCATCATCATATGTTTCCTCAGGAAGACCTGGTACCACTTAAACTACAGAGCTTGGGTGATCTCGTGATGCTGCCCGCGGTATAGCTTATCTAACCAACTATTGTGTTGATTGCCGTCGGTTTTAATGTCAAGTTTTAACAGTATTGTAAATCCTTCAAAAATGCAAAAAAATCATCAATACCAGACTGAATTTCGGTTCTTTAGGTTGGAGTAGAGCTCGCTTCGTCCGAAGTCCTACTGAGGGTGAGATTCATATATCTAATTGCATGAGCCGCCTGCAGTAACTGAACCCTAAAAATCACACCGCTCGGGAGTAGATGAAGGTGTCAACATTCACCGGGAATTGAGCTAAGGTGTTTCTCAGTCAGTAGTCGTACTCTCTGACCACTAGGCTGCCCCATTTCAAAATGAAGGTGTACAATGGAAGTATCGATGGTCGCGTGGCAACGGTGGTATCTGGTGCTTGGGAGGGCATACGTATAGGGCCTATCCCTCAACGGGATCACCATACACGATAGAGACGACAAGGAACTCAAACCAAATCCAATGCCAATACCTTAATGAAAGGCCACGTTGTTCTTAACTCATTTCATGTTTTATCTTGTTAACGGCAGCTGTTATTGGCCGTACTACTGGTATGTTGCAATTCTCAATCTTCTCCCCTCTCAGACAACCTTTGCATTTTATTTTCAATTTCCTCCAGCACATATCATGATTATATTTCATCATATGGTCGACTCACTTTTTCCTTTCAACCTAGTTCTTTCTCAACAATTTTTCATCTCCTTTCTATTTTTCGGGAGAATTTTACTTCGCAGATTTTGAAAAGTAATTGTTCCACCAACTTTGGATTTATTTCAACACAGTTCTTCATACTTTCTCTTTCCTCGATATCAGTGAATCACTGCGCCCGTTTAACCCTCACCAATGCAATTTTATTATGAAATACCTCGTTTCCTCTGCGTCAAAATTCCCTTCACGGTTGACGTCACCGTATTGTTATCCCAAACATTCGTACACGACGGGAGGGAAATGCTGTGCTGGTGGTCATGAGTTGAAGCACAGTCGTCGCAAAAATCATCCGCCGATGACGAAATCGTCACAAATAGAAACTAACTGTATCGGGAATTTGTTTATCTTGGCATCTTTAAAGATCTTAGACGCCCATAATACGTAGAAAATCGCACAAGGAAATAGCACCGGGTTTAAGGCTCCCAGCTAAGGAAATACAAGGTCTGTCCCAAATGTAGCAGGACCGAGTGGATTGAAAAAAAATGCATTGCCAGAATGTATACATTCACTCAAAAGTCTCCGAAGTAGCACCCTTGAGCGTCCACTCACCGCTGCCAGCAGGTTTTCATCTACATAATACCTTGCAAGCCGCCGTAAGGGCGTGTGGCGGGGTGTTAGGTCACCACCCGTAAATAGGAACAATACCACATGCAAAATCAACAACATGAAAAACTACACCCACAACGGCGTACACACTCATGCAAAAATCCCTTCATCCAACACTCATGCAAACACATATAGTATACCATAAAACAAGAAATAACTGCACCCCAGAATGCAGCACGAAAGCCAGCCAACAAAACGCAAGCCAAAATATAACAAGCCAGAAGGCAAAACTCCACCACCACATGCACATGCAACACAAAACGCTCTCCTCAACAAGGAAACTGTGAAAGGCAGGGAAAAGTTTGAATGCAGATCCCGAATCGTCTTATCCTACGCCTTCCTGTTCTTTTCCTTGTAACATTAAAGTCTCGCATTCTTCCTTCCTTGGACCAGGCACATATTTTAGGCTTTGACACACCTAATATATCACCCACCAAACCGTTTCCCTCTCAAACATTCCTACAGACATTCGTGACATAATATTAGACCCACTAGCTGTGCTCTCCTTTCCAACATGGTCTTTCATAATGCCTTGTCCGCTCTTTTGAACATTTCTTTGTTTTTAAGTCTGTCGAGCTAACTCATTCGCACAATGCGTCGATAACCTTAGTTAACCTTGTAGTTATGCCCCACATTGAGTATTCTGCAGGTGCATTGGATCCTCATGAAGTAGGCTTAATTTTAGAACTAGATGAAGTGCAAAGAATTTATGTGTGAAAATTTCACAGACCGCCGTACGGCAAAGATAATTGAATGCTAGAATTAGATCGGGAAATCATAGGTTTCTTATTACAACACAATGATCGCGACGTCATAATAGGTGAAGATTTCAATGTCACATCAACTGATTGGAGCACATACAGTTTTAAAACGAATAGTGTAGACAAAGACATCTGCGAATAGCTATGGAATTCTTTCACATTGAACTCCTTGCATCAACTTGTCACTTCACCAACTAGGGGTGATAATATTCTAGATTTGTTAGCTACCAACATACTTGAACAAACTTACCGAAATAACGTATTAACTATAGAAATTACAAAATAAGTTAGTGACCACAGGGCAGTAAATGCTAAGTTTTCACTATATGTGGTCAGAAATAAGAAGCCTAAAAGAAAAATTTACTTTAAATTCTCTTACAATGTTTCCACACCTCATACGCCTTATGGAAGGCAGCGCCCGGAATACTGTTAAGCTTACTCGTCACGGCCTACTGTAACGCTTCCATTAAGCTATAGTGACCTCCTTTCAGCAAAGCTCTGCGGGAAGAGGAATAAGTCTGGTGGGGCATTGTCTAAAATATTTGGATCCTCACTCAAATGGTCGAGAAGCTCTTGGCAGATCCGCGGGCGAGTTTCCTTTTGCTCGTCCGAAAGAAATCGCGGCACCAAATTCGCACACACCTTCCTCATAATCATGCTTTCGGTCACAATTTGATGCACATCACTTTAAGGGATGCCAAGTTCATCAGAAACCACGTGAACACTTAATCTACGATCCCTGCCCAACGAAGCCTTCACTCCTGAGAGGTTTTCGTCACTTTTTGAGGCCGAAGGGCGTCCTGAACATTCGGCGTCTTCAACATATTCTCCATCCTCTCGAAACACCTTGTGCCACTTAAAAACACCCCATCTACCCCTGGCTTTATCACCATAAGCTTCCTTGAGAATGCCATGACTCTCTTTCCCCGTTTAGCCCAGTTTCACGGAAAATTTGATGGCGTATCGCTGTTCCAATAACCGAATCATGACGGAGCGTTACGAGGTCACGTTATAGAGGTTTCGCAGGCGAAATTTCCGCACCCCGCAAAGGCTGGGAGCCAATTGCCTACGGCCTCCAACCTTTCCTCGGCCTCCCCTTCCTCGACCCAGCCATGCAAACCGCCGCCCGTACGTTCCTCTATCCGGGAAAAAATAAGTCATACTACTTATACCTAAATGAAAACGTGATTGTCTTAATACAATAGTTTTCCTTTATGAATGATCATCGTGATTTGTACACGAAAGAAAACTTGCATTTACGTACCCTTAGAAGAAAGAAATCAAGTCAAGAAATGAAATATCTACATCAACGAAATGATTTTGACACAGTGACAACAGTGATATCGGCAATAGTATTATTTAAAAAATATTAAAGGGTAGCATAAATTAATTAGGACTTAATAATAACATTAATATAACCATGCAGAAAACAGTAATAATAAATACAAGTATTGCATGAAATTTCCTTGAACACCCCCTGTAACCTACCACACACGGGGATTCCAGATTGATATATAGTAGATATGGGTTGTGTGAGTGATGCCCCGCAACTTCAACTTTTGACGCCAAGGAAATACATTTGAGAAAGAATAATAATTATATTCATCATTGCAATAAAAGCATAAAATGCACAATTACCAAACAACTTCTTCGTTCGCTCGCAATATACGAGATCTCGTCATAGCCGCGCTCTGCATATATCAGTTAGATAGTCTTCCGTTCTTTTCAAGGATATATACAAGATTTGTATAAAAAGTATCGGTAACAAATTGTCCCTAACGAATGTATGAAGTGCTGAATTCAGATCGTCGGTTAAGTGTGTGCATGGTCGTATTGGCATTGATAAGATGACGGGGCACACTATTATCATTGAAAATTTGGCGATGCAAAAGATTTGCGCTAAACTCATCCCGAAGTTCTTGACGGACGAACAAGAGCAAGGTCAAGTGTCTGCTTGCGAAGACCTTCCGCAAAGGCACCGCAACGATTCCCAAAACCCCTTACAGTCCCGACTTGGCACCAGCAGAGTATTTCCTATTCGCAAAAGTGAAATCCTTCCTTAAAGGACACCACCATAGGACCTTAAGGGCCGTCCAAAAGCTTGCACGCGCACCCTTAAGGACCTTCCGGAGTCCATCTATCATACTATAGAGCCTTCGAGTCCTGGAAAAGCCGCCGGCGAAAGTGTGTCGACCCCCAAGGGATGTAGTTTGAAGAATTTTAAGGCATTGTAGCAATATCTGGTATAAATCATTCTTTCCGAAACTTTTCCCGATACATTTTATACTATCCATGTACGAGTCCCAAATGCTCGCTTCACACTTTAGTAGATAGATAGACAGACATTTTTATTTTGGGGCGATATTGAGACTTTGGAGTTCTTGTAGGGTCCTATCTCAATAAAATCATAATTAAACACAGAAATTACTTGGACAAGAAAGACGCAATACCCACTTTTGAATCCATCGATTACGATCTCGAAATCAATAAGTCCACAAGTGAAAAGGTAAACGTGCCAGAATGATTTTTTCCCCCAGTCGGAATATCTCGCTTCTTGCTCTCCAACGTTTCATTGGACATGGATTTACGGCAGTGATGAATACCCTCTTCAACAGGAGCTCACGCTTTTGAGAGTGTTGCCGATGAAGATTCATTACTCTTCCTGGTCCTTTCTGCGCCAGCATTGATCAGAAGTTCTCGTCCCTCTTCCTTTCTGCCGGGCCTACGTCACCACGTGACGAACGGGGTGTGGGGGAGGGACCCTGCAGAAGTAAAAAATTGCACGAAGATGGGGACGGAGCGAGAGGGCTTAGAGGCGGGGAGAGGAATTGTGCGCGCCGGGAGAAAAAAGGAGAAACGAAATCTCTCTCGAAATATAAGGAAGGCTGCCGACGAAGACGACCCTCTCCCACACACACACACACACATCACTATTTTTCAATTTGCCCGGAATTGCCTTCGTTTCCGCCCCTTTCGCTACTCCCACTCCCGCTATCCTCCATCACACCCCCCTCCCTATCTATCCCTATCCCCCTAATCCCTCTCTATCTCTCCCCCCTCCTTGCCTCACCCTTCCCCGCAGGGACACCAACTGTACGATTCCCAGGATTTTCAATTCCAGACTCGGCAATCCCCAAAGAAATGGATGGTAATAGTTATGGATGTTCAATATGCTGCTCCGATGGAAACCGGAGAGGGAAGTTATATAATTAAAAAGATGTAAATAATTTCCAATAGTCACCTTCATGAAGTACTACCTAAAGTTTCAGGTACGACTCTACACATGCGTGACGAAGGGTCTGGTACCTAATGGTTAAAATATGAGTTCGATAGGAAAAAGGCTACGCCATGTTGAGACATTTTTTTTCCGAGCGACTTGGTCGACAATTGTTCCGACCTCTTTATCGACCTCATAGGAGAAAATGTTGATTCTGTCCGATTCACATTTCATCTCCAGCTATGTTTACATAAACTCGCCAATCGTACGAGTTACGAAGTGTTTTACAATATCTATACTTTTCATATAGTCACAGTAGATTATAATTTTATTTGTTTACACTTACAAAAGATTGAAAACACACAAGACTGCTACTGCTTAATCAAAACAGCATGTCTAATGTATTTTGATTGATAACTTTTCCTTCCATGTATAACACTTAGCACTAGTGGACATAGACAAAAACACACAGAAACACACAAAAAAGAGACTCACTATTTTTCGAATTTTCGGTGGTCGTGGCCACCTTTATCAAGGAAGAGAGGGATAGAACTCCGTTCGAACGGAGTTCTGTCCCTCTATCACAGTCTTCAACACTTCATTGTCGATCAATATGCGTTTTGTCCATTTTTCCTGCCTCCTTATTATTTCTCTCAACAATCCCCACTCCTCGCCCACCATACCTAGCACTCTCCCATTTGTTTTCCTTTCTGCCCACTTCACCTTCTCCATTCTTCTCCAAACCCACATTTCAAAAGCCTCCAGTCTACGTCTATCCTCCTGCTTCAATGACCACGTTTCCGCACCGTGCATAGCTACGCTTCATATCAAAGTTTTTATGAGTCTTTTCTTAACATCCTTACTCAACGTCCCCGTCATCAACTCCCTCCTCCTTGTGAAAGCCTCTTTGTCTAGCGCAATTCTTCTCCTTACGTCCTTTACTACTTTGACCGTGTTGGTCCAAAACACTTCCGAGATACGTGAACTGTTCCACCTGCTCTAGTTGTTGCCCTCCTATTCTAATGTTTAGCTTAGCCTTTTTCTTTCTAGAAAATCGCATAACCTTTGTTTTATTAATATTGATTCTCATCCCATACCTGTCGCACTGAATTTCTAATTCACTCGGCAATACTTGCAACCCCTTGGCTGACTGACAAACTAAAGTTTGGTCATCAGCAAACCTAACTGATTTTACGAATTCCCCACCGACTTCCATTCCAATTTCCAGTTCTTCCCATGTCTCTTTAATCATTTCCTCCTCATCTATGTTAAACAGAACCTCTGATAATGGGCAACTCTGCCTTAAAACTCTCCCTAATACTGTCCATCCGGACTTTCCATCCTCTACTCGAACCTGAGCAGTCTGAGACATGTACAGGTTGCGGATTAGCCTCCTGTGCCTCCAGGATATTCCATTTGTCCCATCTGGTAGGGCGCTTATGATATGGACCCAAAAGCAGGTCATCCCCGATTAGCAGTGGACGACCGATTACCACAGTTTTTAATTCTATTTCATACTTTCTCGTATCTTAGGGTTAGCCCAAATTCTCAATTTTCACAAAGGCTAGGAAAGGCCTCACCATCAGCGCGCCTCAAGAAGTTATTTCTGCGGGTAGTATATACTTTGCGTCGCGTAGAATGAAAAGGGTAAATGAAATGATTTTAGTATCGTCTGAAACCGATTTGGAGCAAGACAGCATTCAAGTACAACAGACATTCACGGAGTGGATTTCTCCAAAAGATTTCCACAGAAGTTAGCCCACCCATTAAAGTTTAGCGGCAAAACATGGTCTTCTGAGGAATTTCCATATCTGCATTTCACTAAGGAAATGTGCCTAGAGCCTTGTAAAAATGATACGTTAAAAGTAGTTTATGTATTGAAATATGCCAGGAACAAATATCTTTCCCCGAGTGTTGTGACCAGCTTTCCAAAAGAAAAAGGAAGAGCATAACTTTTATTCGAGATTAGGTGACATGATTTCGAACACAACTCGTTCTGCAGTTGGTAACATAATTGGACACTTACGCCTCATCCAAAGTTTAGCCTATCTACACAATACCCCGCAAGCCGCCGCAAGGGCGTGTGGCGGGGGGTGTTAGGTCACCAGTCATGCATGTACAATCGCAATCATGTTACCTCCCCACACACATATTAGTTTGATGGCGCATTCGTAAAATTTTAATCACACGAAAGAAAGTACTTCCATGCACCAATTTTCAATAAAAGGATACGTATATTCAAATCATGCGGTAGAAATGTTAAAAACTATTAAATAAAAATAATGTGTTTGCCCTATGATATATTCTTAGTTATCGTTACACCGTTAAACGTATCTTCTCCCTCCTCTCCCCCATGATCAACTTCCTGCTACCGCTCGAGACAATAAACACGTCATCTGAATGAGGATTAGATCTACATGATTGATTAGTGCGTTGTTTCGTACGGGAACTTGCGCAATTAAGAGGAGCAAAATCTACATCGCTACCGTCGATTTTCATGCGTTTGAGACAAATTTTGACGTTAACCATAGATCTACACGTATTTGCGTATTCAGGAAATAATCAGGAATTCATAGTTCCAATAAGTAGTCTATATTGATCGAGAATTACTATAACGCTAGATATAAAATTTCTTCTAAAAAACTAAAAATACTCAAGATGGCAGACATTCTTAATATAGCCCATGAAAACTATTAGTTTTTATTGATCGGCATTATGGATAAGGCTCGATGCAAAGTAGATGTCAAAATTTCTTCGCTATGTTTCTTTTAAATCGACGATAGATACCTAGAGGAAAACGAATTCCGCACCGCGCACACCTTCCATCGATCACATCTCCTCAACCTCAAGCACTGCATTTCGCTCACCCCTCAATCCCTCCGTTTCCTTTTATGATATCTTTCCACCTCTCATCCACCCATCATGTATGTTCCACCTCTAAAACCCACCATCCACGAAATTCATCGGGGGGTGGAGGGAGGAAGAGTGGGGTTGGGGGTGGTTCACCCCACTCTCTCTCCCCATTCACAACGCCACAGAAGGGGACTTGCTGCTTCCCTTTTTTTCAAAGGCATCACCAAGACGCGAAGGATTATTTCTCTGCCACTTTTCCCCTCCCTCCCTTCCCCTCTCAATCCCCGCGTTCTAATTGGCGAATTTAGCCCCTCCCTTCACCTTCTGAACGAAGCGTGCATTGAGGTGAATGCGAGGGGTTCGCAAGCAAGGAGTTGAGATTACAAGAATTTTATTTCATAACTCGGTTCAATCATTTCTCTTGTCATAACCTGGCTTCTATTGTACATACGAATACGCGATCTGATACTGCGCAAGATGGAATAAAGAGTATTTCAATTCGTCCGAACCGAAATCTATCTTTCTTCTTTTATCACTCATTCGAATAATACTCGGATATAACGAGGGGCCCAAATACATGAAAACACACAACCTTGTGATCTGCTTGTGGTCTTAACTATTTCGCGAACATTGATTGGTTGATCACTAAAAACCATAGGGTAAATGTTGCCAATTATTTTGGACGAAATCACTATCACTCCCAAAAATGCTCACCAATCATGGATGTACGGTCATGTTTAAACTCATTTGCCCAATCTTAAACAGTCGCAAACACAGAAGCACCTGTGCTATGGATTTCACCCAACTCGGCTATGATCACTTTGATGTTGAGCCTTTTCAATACTTTTTTCAGAGTTATGAATGTCTCCAGAGTTTTTCTTGACCTTTCAAAGGCCGCCATTGCATAACTCAGCATATTGCGTCGAAAGCCATTGTTCCGTCTCCTGAAAGTCGTCTTTTTTGTTGTCAAATCTCAGACCGCGAAACGGTTGTTTGAGTTCTGGGAATAACATGCAGTCACGAGGAGAGAGATCGGGAGAATAGGGTAGATGTGACACAATTTCAAAGTCAGGTCACTTTTTTCAAGGTGAACTGTGTATACTTCTGGAAAGGAGTCAGTAGTCGAGGAACGCAGTGTGCTTACATCTTTGACAGGTGCAGTTCTTCGCGAATAATTTTCCGCACCCTGTCGTAAACACATAAGATCGGTCTCCTCCATCATCATTTGGATGGTTGCTCTTCAATTTAATAGTATTAAGTCCTCTACTTTCTTCAATGTGTCAGCATCGCCCGTGAGTGATGATCTTCCTCTTATTGGATCGTTTGTGAGGGATATGTGGCCAGTTTGAAATTTATTTTTCCAACTCACAACTGTGTCTGGGATATCATTTCCATGAACAGCCATCATTTCATCCTGAATTTGCCAGACACTTTAGCCTTTCAAATGAAGGAACTTAATCACTCTGCGAGTCTTACCTTCTCCATACTGCGAGCTACTTCAATCTACGGCTTCTTGAGACAATATAAAATAGCCATAATTTTCAATATTATGTGCAAAAAGATCAATTTATCTACGGAATAAACTTAATACAGATACCTAGCTTATGTCAGAGTGGTCATTACTTAAAATTGATCTTCAGTCCCAATAATCTTTTATACGTCTGCAAGAGATTAAACTAAGGCTTTCGTATGATGAAATGATGCTGGCATTGTGATAGTCGAAAACACCAGCAACGTGCACTTAGGGTAAAAGAACTGAATGATGAACACTGTCAGGGAGATAGATAAAATTACCTATTATATGTATCCTAGGTATATTCGTATCTCAACTTCCCCATAGGCACCGTTAGCAATCCCTGGTTGTAACTAATGAGAAACAGAGCAGTGGGAAGGGAAGGTAAAATATCGGGTGGAGCAGATGACAGGGTCCCCTCCCCCCTCGTGCCTTCCCGTCCCACGACCACATCCTTCATTTTCCGCCATTTTTTCCACCCTCTCCCCCACCCTCGGCTCCCCGCCACGCCCCCTCCCCCACACCTTCCGCCCGCCCCCTCGGGGCCGTCTCGTGCCCGACCGCGTGCCGCGTATAAATGGACGCTCACCCCGCCCCCTCCGCCTCCTTTTCCCCTCCCAACTCCACCACCCTCCACTCCACGTCTCCCATCCACTCATCCCTCCATGTATTGGGGGATATTCCTATTTCAGCCATTCCCGACTTCCTGCTAATTTTTGCAGTTACATATGTACCCGCATATTGTGGCAGTTTTCTGTGTTATCTATCCGAAGGTGTAAACGTTTAGTTATAGTACCAATCAAATAATGAATAACCCTGATCATGTTTGAAGACGGCATGCTTTCGTTATGAATTACTTTGCTCTCATGACGACATATTGTCATTCTTTGTATAATTGTACATTTTTTAATTATATATTTTGTAATTGAGATGGTGCGGGGGCTAACGTACTGGCTTCCCAACCTGAGGGCGTGGGTTCAAAACCCGGCTGTTTTGAATATTTTTCAGAGGTATCTCGATCCCCACTTGAGGTGCTTTGTGGAGGGCACTTTGAGTGAGTACGCCGTCCGTCGGATGGGACGTTAAACTGCGGACCCCTTGGCGCCTTTCGTAAAGAGTAGGCTAATGCCGACGCCGGGTTTCTCTCCTCCCTTCACCCTTTCCTGTCCATCCCGTATGGCGCAAATGACCTCAGCTGTCGGTCGCCTACCCTCAGAACTACTACTGCCCAAGTAACGCGACATTAACGCAATTCCCATAAACTTTTTTTATCATTTTTATTGGCAGTCTACCGGTTTAGGCAGGTTTTGGATGGAAAAAAACCTGTACAATTGTGCAGCAATGCATTTACTTTCCTCTCCTAACAAAACGAGAACAACCTGAAATCGGAGACAACAGTAAGTCCCTCTTCAATTCCGCATACTTCCTCCCATCTATTCCCTTTCGCCACAGTCTTCAACATCCCATTCCCAATCAAAATGTTCTGAAATCCATCTTCCCTGCCTTATTAAGATTTCTCCCAACAATCCCCTTTCCTGCCGTACTATACTCTTTCTGTCCACTTCACCTTCTCCATCCTTCTCGGCACCCACATTTCAAAAGTCTCCAATCCACTCGTGCGTCTATAATTCTGCTTCAGTGACCATGTTTCCGCGCCATATAAAACCACGCTACCACGAAACAAACCTACGCTACCCTAACCCTACGCTTTGCTAAACCTACTCATTCCATCGTGGATTTGCCGGGCACGGTAAACTTTCAAATGAAGGAACTAAATCACATTGCGATCCTCTTGTCTTCTCCATACCGTCAGTTACTTCAATCTACATACAGTTTCCCGAGAGACAAAAATCAACATTGATGGCTGTCATTAACAAAAGTATCTAAACAAGAATCAATTAATATGCAAAAAAATATATTTAGAGATCTCTATTATTTCTTAGTAATAATTACTTTAAAACGATACCCCCACGTATTTTTTGAACGCCGTTCTCTTGAATTACTCGTGATTCTCGGTCTCCATTAATTCTTGTACCCTATTCAAATACTGCAACCTTGTTTTTTATCTTCCTTCCTTCCCTGGCACCTCTCCCTTTGCAATATTTACAATAAAACAATTATTGCGCCTATACACGTCACCCCAAAATTTAGTTTTCATTTTTTCCATTATTCCTCTTCTTATTCATTTATTTCACAAATTCTTCATTCCTTTCCCTTTATATCCAGTTTATGTTTATCGTCTTTCCCATTTCCACAGTTTTACTGCCTCCACCACCTCAATCCCTCTTCCCCAGGATCCACCTCTCAATCCCACACAGGTATTTCTTGTTTTATACTGAAAGATGAAGAATATGAAGGTTTTTCAAAGGTTTCCCGAGTTCATTCATTTCGATGACTATCGTGTATACTCTTATCCTGGCTTAGGACTGGCTTCGTCGACGACACTGAAGTGTGGCAGGGGGTGTTAAGACAGGAACCGTGAGAAGAACGTTTACTGGATAGTGGGAATTTTTTAATTCGCTAGTGTCTCCCTCATTTTGTGCTGAATCTTGTTTGAAATCCTTGAAAGTATCTGCGTCCTTTCACCGATATTTTCTGCGGCTTCTCTTTCATTTTATTCGTAACACTCCCGCCTTATAATGCTGTATGGGGATTGGTGTATTCTCCTCGGAATGCAGCCAGTACAAGCGCACGAATGACAGCCACTGTTGTGACACTTTATCGTAATCACAGTTGAGTATCTTGAGTGTCCGAGCATGTCAACCCTGTTCACTTAACGCATGGTTCAAGGGTTGTCTAGCGTGCAATCACCCCCTGCCACACACCCTAGTGATGGCTCGCAGGTTACTAAATAAAACAAAGTGCATTAAGCAAGAGTCAAATGTAACCTCACTGTCTGTTTCGATTCATAGGCCTATAAACGGAGACAATGTATCATTCCTAAACAATTTCTTCACTGAAGACAGTTACCTGAAGACGAAAATACTATTATTTAAGGATATTTTCTCTCTGCCTTTCCCTGGCGCCAGTTGTGTCTCTTATTAATATCGACGTCACCAGCTCCTCACCAATGCTGTAGCAGTGACTCAAGTCGATGATTTCACGTTGTTATTGGGCGAGCTGTTTTGAGGGAAGCAACGTGGTCTTAGGGGTCCTCCCAAGAGGGAGACACTTCACATCTTCTCCGAGAACCCCGCGGTGGCGAGGTACTCGGACTCAGGGGCGGATTCTCAGGAGATGAGCACCAAATTGGACGGAAAAACCGGGTGGAGTGGGGAGTGGTGCCGAGGCACCCCCTCGCACGAGGGTCAATCCATGAGGGAGGGGGTGAAATAACGTGACCGCCACCGCTCCTGCCTTTCAAGGAGTAAGAGAGAGAGGAAGAATGAGGAATGGAAAGGACTACACTACTGAGAGGAGGAAGAAAGAGTAAGACGCGGTCGAATTTGAGGCTGGTGTTCGACGTGGACAATGATGGAGACCCTGGGGAGAGAGGAACAGCCAAGGGGAGTGGGCTGACGGTGGGCGGCGGTGGTGGTTTATGAAAGGGCAGGTGTGTGGACACAGGGGGAGGGCGCGCCCCTGCAGGAATTCCCGATCGCCCCATCCAAGTGTACGTACACACACGCACACATCGTGTGGCAAACTCGCGCTGGTTTTTTTCCCCCTCTCTGCCTGAAGAGTTCGGTCGGCTGTCGACGCCCGGGCAAGGGGGTCGGCCTACTGGAGGGTGCGTCTCGAGAGCCACGCCGAAAACACAGGCGACGCCTTCCCTCCCACCCCCAGCCATACTCCCCATCCCCCTGACACAATGGGACAGTGCGAAAACAATTTTTTTTCATCTGTAAATTTTGACGAGTGCCAACAAAAAAATGTCGTTCCTAGGTGGTGGCCCAACGGAGCTCGTGCGAGAGATTCTTGAAACCGATCAAATTTAGTTTCATCGTGTTCGGAGCAGCTGCCCAAAGTTTTCATTTTGAAGTTTTGCTGGCAGAAATGACTTGCTTCGAAGTCGATGCACAGTGATCGGTTTTGTGAGCGTATTATCAAAACAGAGCATATTCAGGAATACACAATATCGTGAGATACCGGGAGGATTTATGTAAAAATCTTAAACTTTAAGCCTTCTTGCTTTTCAAATTCTAGCTTGCACGTTATTGGATAAATTTCTTACAGCATCCTTAGGTGCAATTGTAATTGTCCTTAATGAAATAATTTTGCCCGGGAATTGAAATTATAAGGATGGTAAGAAATCCCATGGCAAATGTCCAATTTGGTTGAATTTACTCGGTTAGTAAGAAATTTAAACAATATTACCGTCACCATACCTTGGGTGGCATGTAAAAAAATTTCCGATGGAGTTAGCTACCCGGCGAAGTGGCCTATATAATACTCAGCATATTGATTTTTACATCTTAAAAAAGTATTTCATTCACGTCGATTCAAAGGAATAACCATAAGTTTTTATGTACTTAAATATTAATTATAATATCTAAATATCTCACAAATCACATGAAGCCTAATATTTCTCCTCTCCTGCATACGAACAGAGATGAAAAGAGTTTGTGATATTTTCTAGGTTGGAAAAGAAAATTAATAGCCTCAACATCAGAACGCCAAATTATCACTTCACAGCAATAACATAAATGGGCTTAGTTTCACTCCTGGTACAACACGACACACGCCATAAAGAATTTAAATTCTAGTCTCCGAGCCAGCATAGTGAGTAGCGCCTTTTGCATATGTTACGAAGGTGTTAGGCCTGTGTTAAAATTCGGCACAGAATTTTGTGACGACTCAATTTAGGCCTAGTGATTGCCTAGTGAAAGCTTTAGAGCGCAGTAACTGACTTTCTGGTCAGAAAGTGAGGAATTATATCTGGGATCACAAAACATACTGAAGCCACACAGTCCTATTCTGTATCGATGGGTGCAGGTGGGAGAAGTTAAACTATTATTGTAGGTATTCTACATATTAACGGTAGGTATAATAAGATGGTCCCCAAAAAATAAATTGCGTGGATTTCACTCAACCTTGTAGTTTGCCCAGAATTACTTTCCTCTCATTTTATCATATCTTCTACCACTCATCGTGCCGTACAAAAAAGCGTGTTATTTACTTCCTATTCCCTTTTGTCTAACATTCTCACTTCTTTTGAATAAATGATAAACTCCAATAGCCGTAAACAGTTTCTCTTTCTAAACAAAGTACAAAGGAGATTAGTTGGCTAACGCCACAAATCAAGGATTGGGGAAAAGGAAAAAAGGAAAGGGATAAGAAAGATGAATACGAAAACGGATATTTCGGCCACAAAGTAGCCCTCTTCAGCGTACTGAAGGTGAATCGTCACGACAACGCAAGTCGAAGTCATATATCACGATCTTTACTGTGCCAATATATCTCAATATTATGAGCTTTACATTTTATTCTGTCCTTTTTAAAATTCCATCTAGTGATGGATGAAGATTTCCCGGGTTTCTCCCTTGAATCTGCGTTGTTCAGCAGCAAAGTTTCTATAGCTTATCTGCTATCTTCTGCAGGGTGAAGAATAAGGTGAGTACTCCAACCGAAATAAGATAAGGAACATAGCTTCCAAAACATCGATGTTGACCAATGTTATTAGCTCGTGAAAAACCTGAATACATTATTTATTTCATCATCAAACACTAAAGGCAGTGCCTTACTGCGTATAGCCACGCCTCTCTACTCACTGCTGCTTCCTTCAGCCATATGATCCATGGTTCCAAATGATCTTAAGTCATGCTCCATGTTCTTTAAGAAAACAGCTTTGGGACGTTCTTATGGTTTCTTTCTTAGAGCCCTTCCTTCAAATACATTCTTAAGGAATTGGTTATGCCTTAGTAAATGTCCGATTAATTTCGTCTTCTTTGTCCTATTGTTCTTAAGAGCGATCTCTTTTCTTTTACTTCTGCTGACACCTTTTCGTTACTTTTTGGGTCTACCCAGCTTGTTTTTGTTAGTTTCCTTCAAGTCCACACTTCCATTGCCTCAAGTGATTTTCTTTACGCTTTTCTGATTGTCCATGCCTCATATCTATGAAGCAATACGCTCCAAATGAAATTTTGTCTGGTTTCTATGACTGTGCGAGTATGGCTATTGACTAGTAAACGTGTTTTGAAACACCCGTTTTGGAAAGGATATTCTTCTCTTAATCTCGGTCTAACATGTATTTTGGTTGTTAGCAATATACCGTAGGAAGCAAAAATTTTCAACCTGATCCAAGGTGGCGTTGTATATTTTTATGTCAATTTTTACAATTTCTTTTCTCTTTTCTATTACCATTACCTTGGCATTCTTCTTTTTTATTTTCAATTTCAACCTTCAAATCTTCTATCATTTATTTAGCCACTTTATTTTCCGGAAAACCCTTATATCATCCTCCACAAAGCGATATGCTTTATTTACCCACTATGATTCAAATTTCGTCGTTCGTATTTCTCTCTGTCCAACTTAGAGTGAGAGAAGGAAGACGACTAAGGGAAACCAAAGAGAAGACGAAGCGAAAGGATTTTCCTGAAACAAAATTGTACGGAAATAACTGAAGAGAAATACTGTGCATAGATTAAATGACATTAAAGGAATTACGGCATCTGTCAAAGCGATGAAATATGAAGGCATGAAGAGGTCAACCGATTCGAGTATTAAGTGACGAGCCGCGTCAAAACTGCCCCGGACCTGACGACCAATAATGATAATAATGACGGCTGTATGAGCTGAGATGAGGATGCTGAATCTTGTCAAATTTAGGAGAAAAACATTGAAAATAACGAAGCGCACATAATTGCGTGAAATGGTGTGGAAATTCCCTCGATCGCCTTTCACATCCACGGGTCACTTTGTGGGCGAAGGGCTAGGTGAAGGACCTCGGAACTTTCAACAAAAAAACATCCCCTCATCCTCCACGGCGCTCATCAAATTTTGGAAAAAATCTCTCCCGCCCCTCGTCCCAGAGTGGCAGTTTCCCTGCCTTCTCTTTTTTTCCGTGCCCTGAGACGGCCTTGGTCCGACAAAAGGACCGAACGGGGCCGCCCGATCGCTTTTTAAGGTGAAAGCGAAAGGACCAGAGTGGATGAGTGAGACGAGGGATGAATACTTACTATTTTTCCATGGGGAAAAAAAGGTAGCGGAGGCTGAATCGGTTGCGGCTGTCGCTCCGATAAATATTTTGGCGAAGGCGCCCCGGATCCACAAGGGTAAGGTCGCTAATGCGACCGGGAGGGAAAGAAGGGAGGGTGGGGGTGGAAATGGGGTCCTTCCGGCTCAAAATCCTCCCGCGGGACAATCCGCTGTTTTTGGAAAGACTTAGACGGTCGGTCTTGCTCGCACGGCGGCGGTCGAGAACATCCTTCTCAGACATATTAGCGCGGAGCCCACAGAAGCACGACAAAGAAACCGGAACCTGACCAGCTTCACGTTCAATTGGATTCCTTGGCTCTGCCCTAAGGATGCATAATGTACCCCAACAGTTACCAGCTATGAATTCACTACCATTTATTTCGGAGGAGGGAGGTGAATGAACCGAATGAAAGTCAGAAATGGAAAATTTAATAAACGAAAATTAAAAAATCAGTGGCTAAAGAGTTACGAAGAGTTGAGTATTACAAGTGAATATCAATGCAGTACTCTTGAGTTTTGTGTGGAGACACAATCATCTGAGACGTGGAGGATTAGAAAGAAGGAATAAAGATAAAAGGTTCTGTAATGTGGTCACCTATGAGAGAAGAGAAAGTTAAATGGGCGGACGGGTTGAGTGGCTAGGTGTTGACGAGGGTGGAGCCCGAGAAAGATGTCAAGGGAGAGAAACAGGATAGAGCACGTATGAAATAGGTAGTATTACTGAGAAGGATCGTGGAAGGGAAGGCAGAGGAAGAAGATGGTTTGGAATGCTCACGAATGTAAAGGAAGGAGGCAGTCACAAAGAGATGAAAGAAAACGCCAAGGACCGAGGGAAATGGAGAATGTACAGTTGATATCTGTCTCAAAAAGGATTCGCAAATGAGATAAGAGAGCCGTAGAGAAAGTAAATATTACGGAAATTGCTCATGAAGAATTGAAAAAGGCGCTTCAAGTTTTGATCAAATCACTTAGAGGCAAAAGCTACTTTCTTTATTTATGATATCGGAAAATATTTTTTAAATAGGAAAGCGATCCATTTTTACATTTTATAAAATATATTTCTTATTTTTATTCCCTTATATAGTATTTAAAAAGCTCCCTGAGAAGCTAATAGTAAATTTGTCGAAAATATTTCAAGTGAACCTCATATTACAGTTGCAATTGCTTGGAAAAGCAAACCTTAGCGTTACAATTGATGTTACATGACATTAATATCGAATTGCAGATTACATACCAACACATGTTAAAAAAGCAGTATTTTTAACTTCAGTCCAATGTTATTACTATTTATTTGGGCTGAAAACAACCATTAAATTATCTTGAATGCATTTATTGGAAGTTTTTTGATTGGTTAATGCCTCTCAGGTTCTTACGAGAACTATCATAGACGAATCAACGTTCCGGATATGCATTTTAAATTCAAAGACCACTTCAAAGTTGTGAGTAATGACTCTTTGTCAGGGGCCGTTTCGGAAAAGCAATTTAAAAAACAAATTCTCAGGCAAATTACTAATTCTGAACTGCAACCATTTGCATTAGGAGGTGTTGATCCTATCATGAAATCACCGCAGTCGCCCAGAATTTTAATTTTCGACGTTTCAACATACCTATCACAAAAACATTAATTGAAACGATTTTTATTACTTTTACCAACGGATTAACGTATCATAAAAATTCAATTTCGGCGTTCCATCAGTGAGTGTTGTCAGGAGATAAACCTGATATATACGAGACTTCAGCTGGCGTACCACAACACTTATTATTATATTAAAATTTTAATGATGCCCTTTCCGTAAAATGGAACTTAACAATTTCCCGTCAGCATCAAAATATCAGTATTAAAATGCCTGATTCGATGTTGACGGCAATGCTTTTGATATTCCATTAAGAGATACTCAACTACTCATTTTAATGTTTTAATTACTACTCATTTTAATGTTTTAATTTCATATCAGAATGTGCAGTCTCTGAATTTGATCATACATTTAGAGCATGCGCCAACTTGCACAGTGTCAAACAAACAGGATTATCCAAGATCCCTAATCTAGTGTAACCCTTCTATTCGCAAAGCTAAAAAAAAAGACCTTCACTTGGGTCGTTGACCTGTGTACAAAACAGATAGATGACAGCAGTGGCGGCGAAAGGAAAACTTGTAGAGTTCGGTAAATGATGGGAATATGTGTGTGTGTGTGTGTATATATATATACACACACATTCCCTTCCTATGTGTGTATCCATATGTGTATGTATATATATATATATATATATATATATATATATATATATATATATGATTTGTGTGTATGTACGCACCCGCATACTGAGAGAGAGTTGAGAGTGTGAGAGATCTTTGGTATTTTTAAAGGGAGAAAAGGTGGATGGGAGGAGGATAAAGGGTAAAATGTTGATGTATTGTCCCTTTCAGTGAAGGGAGGATTGCAGACATCCTCGATCCGGACAGCAGCGGGAGCGAGAGGTGAAGGGGTAGGTCTGTGTGGGGGGAGAGGGAGGGGAGGGAGGGGGAAGAACAGCAGAGAGAGAGAGAGAAGGATGAAGAGTTATCAGTCACAGCGGCGGAAATTCGGTCGTTAAGGGACAAAGAGACGCCCTGCGATGTAATGGAACACTCAAACTGAGAAATTGAAAAGAGGGACTGCGAGGAGGGGAGAGGGGCGGGCGGGGGGGGGGGAGGTTTAGGGTGAAGGGGGCACGCAGAGGAGGGCAATCAGGATGAGGGGAGGGCGGGGCATGGAGGCGGACGATAAAAAATGGCCGCCCGTTATTCGTCTTATGGCGCGGTCATCTTGCGGGGGCACAGGATAAGGGAGAGGGAGAGAGCAGGGGGGGAGGAGGGGGAGGGGATGTGGCAGAGGGAAGGGGGGAGTGGGGTGGGTAGAAATGGCTCAAAAACAGAACGGGCATTATAACGGATGCGAGAGCATTTCCTTCGTTTCCCTCCATCCTCCCCCCCCCCAAGTTTTTATCCTTTCTACGGATGCAACAAATATTCCCCATCCCTCCCGACGCCTTGTTCACATAGGTACATCTGTTTCGGAATCTCAGCACATAGAGCTCCCACCTCTCCAGCCCCTTCCAATAGCATGTACTGAGATCTTTGGCGAGGGGAGGTAATAAAGGGAAAGGGGAGGGGAATAAATAAAGAAAGAAATAAAGAAAGAAAGAAAGGAAGAATGAGAGAGCACTATTTGTCAAAGGTTTGCGGGGGAAAAAAACAAGAGAAGATCGACAGCCGCGATCCGTGTCCCTGGAGACGACATCACTCACGACGCACGCACATATCGATAAATCAGGGATTAACGCGATGGCGTTCTTATCGAACACCGAAAGCGAAATGGGGAGTGCCGGGGGAAGTGAGAGGCGGCGCAAAAATACTGCAGTTGATGGACCGACGTTTGAAGCAAGCTCCGTAGGCTGACGACATACGAAGTCCTCGGAATTTCATTTCACAAAAATCCGCACCAAAGGCAACTTTGGATTGTCGCAGTTTACCAATTCCAAAAGGGGTTATTTCTCCAGGAGATTAATTTTTCGTGAATGCCCTGAAAAAAAAGGGTTTGAAAGTACTCAGGAGTGGGGGACCCAAGTGGGGGATCTAGCATTTCGAGTAATAAAGCAAGTTACGGAAACGGTCAAAATGTAGGGAATTATCTGACTTAAAAGTACACATAAAGTTTTTGAAGAATTTTAAGCGTTTGTGCCAGTACGATTAATCAATCTATTTTTCCCAGAGAAATTAGTAAAATCATGTGCATTACTTATATAATGGACCATGTACATGCTTTCTTTTTTCTTCGTTGATGACCAGATTTTGACTTAGTTTCCTTCAAGTGGAGATATCAGTGGCCGTCACCCGTGGAGACGAGAAATCCGATCTTAAACGGGTATGGCTCGTTTATTGAATTAGCCAAACGTCTGAATATATATCAAAAGGCTCGCTCCGAGGTGTACAATTGATAAAAATACATGCATAACACTAAAAAGTAGTTGACACAAAATATATTAGTATACATCAGCGATGCAAGCTAATTATATCAAAAATCAATATAATGGAGGCATATTAATAACAGGTGCCGTCGATGGCTGTCAATGGGAAAATAGGAAGAGATAAAGAAGTGATATACTAGGTTCGGAAAGTAACGGCGACTCTGTGAAGATCCATCCACTCGCTGGAGAACCTGCTGATGATACGCATCTGTAGAACGAACTCGAATTGAGAAATTTTGGTAGATGTAAGAGTTTTAGGGGACGGGATAAGGGTTGAGAGGAATCCTACGTTGACACTGACCTACTCTTATGGAAGGACGTCAAAAGTTCAGCGCCCTATCCAACGGACGGCGCACTCCATTTGAAGTGTTCAACACATACTTGTGGCAACCGAAAGTAGGGATCGGGATACCACTGAAAAATTCTACCACCGCCGGAATTGGAACCTGAACCCTCGGGGTAGGAAGGTAGAACACTTACCACTGCATCAACCGATCTTCTTCCACGACTATAAATTCGGAAAAAACCGACAACGGTAATTTGCATCAAATACTGCCCGATTACAATAGTACCGGTGGGCTAGTTAAATTTATTCCCAATGGGCGTACAGAAGAGATCCTATTCAGAATCAATTAAGAGGTTCAATAGAGAAATCTAAGGGAAGCACTCATCGAAGGGTCAAACTGTCAGCAACGTTTTAGTCATATACATTTATCGCGGAAATTATATCAATGGAATTTTTCACCTGAAATTTTAGCAAAGTCCACCGTCGAAAGGCGTTTTCTGAGCCGACAGGCCGTTGGAAAAAAAATGACAAAAACTTACCAATTCGTCACACATCCCCAACAAATAAAATATCCGAGTGAAGAGATCACTTTCATGGCTTTGGATAGTGCATTGATTCGTCCGGCGTTAGACCTTAGGTCTCGGTGACTTGAGGGAATTTAACCGTGTTATTCCGCGCCCAAGTTAGATTTTTCGGGCAGATAAATACAAGTACGCCGCGCCATCACTCTTGGATGGTCCGTTGAGGTTCGAAAGCCGCCGCTGCCCCACTCTCTCTTTGAGAACCCCTTAAGTGGAAAGGCCGACGTCAGTCTCGTTTCCCTTCCTCCTTCACTCGCTTCTGCTCCTCGTTTATCTTTATCGCCTATCTTAATTTTGCCAAAGAGTAATGGAAAGCATTTTGAGCAGTGCTGCTCCAGATGGCTGATAAAAATCGAATGCGAGGAAGGGAAGCTGGAGTCTTGAGGAGTTTGAGAGCGCGGAAATAGAAATGCGGAACAGGAAGAAAGCACGCCGACTGGATGGACGAAGAAGTGCGCTGGATACGTGGAAGGATAAAGAGAAAAATGAAAGAAAGGAAGAAGACAGAAATGAAAGGAAAAGGTCCAGGGGGGGGGAGAATTGAGAATTGGGCCCTGAATGTTGATATATGAAAACGTGAGGAAAGTGGACAACTTTAACCTCAAGGGATTAGTTTGCCGAAGACAAGAAGAATTTGGGGGGGATCACCAATAAATGTGATCGTAAAACACTGATGATGAACCTGCGTTCCCACTTTACAGGCAAAAAAAAACATAAAACATATAAAATTTAAAAACATTCATCATATTTTTACGAGTGCTCATAAGGTGGCACAGAGTGCGAATTCGATTTCCTTCTAGATTTGTTGCTGAATATGTGGAGTTGACCTGGATGACGACATGCAAGACTTGCTCCTGGTCCAGTTCTTTGGGAACTGAACAAAACAGATTTCTGTCACAATACGTCAGTGTTGAGTGGGAACTGCACAAGGCAAATGAATTTCGTCCGAATCATTTTGGTGGCAGTCACCAATAGTCAATTCAGTCACTCAGGAAACCGAAGGGTGCGTGGAAATAGTTAACCTTTCGTTTCAAAACCCTTTATAAGGTACCGATATGGATGTATAAATACCGCGTTCGTCGAATTAAAAGTGTTCCTTGAAATGGGAGTGGATTGTATTTAGTAGATATGCGGTATCTCCTCATACATCACCGTCACTCGTCAGAAATCCTAAGTTCGCTTTAATGTCCACACGCACCTTCCATACACTCGCCTCTTCAGGTTGACATAGCATTTCTTCTCTCTGATGTCTCACACTATTTGTTCCGTGGTAACTCACACCCACGGTCCTTCTCTGGAGTTCTCGTCATTTATTCCTCCTTGACGATTGCTTTCGTCAATTTAGACTGTATAATACCCTAATAATAATTTAGGCATCCCTCCGTACACCTCCCGAAGTTATCTTGTTTCAGAATTTCTCCGAAAAGGTCATCCCTTCTTCTAATAATAGCTTTCATTAGACTTATTCCATTTCCTAATCTCAATTGATCCTCTTAGTTACTCGCTCTTCACAAGTCTTGAGTAGATAAGCATAAGTACAAGATTGTATCTGTATGAAGTCGACTGTACCTGCAGCATCATTCACCGCACCAACCGAGGGGCTCTCGGCGGTCACCAAGCGCACCCCTTCGCACCCACGCCCCCCGCCCCCCGTTTACACTCCTCCATGCCCACTACATCCTGCCACCCCCTATCACTCCCCATCCCACCCCTCCTTTCTTTCTCCCCATCCACCCCCACCGACAGTACGTATTGAGCGTCGCAGATGGCTTTTTTCTGGCTCTGCCGTGCTTTTTGGAGACGCGGGTGGGAGAGGGGGAAGGGGGCGGTCACTCTCTCCACCTTTGTCCGGAACAACTAACCGACTGAATGTGGACACATTCCTTTTTTTCCTTTCTCCCTCCCCTCTCTCTCTCCCCCCCCTGTACCCTCAGATCCTCCTCCCCTCCCTTTACCCCTCCACTCCGTCCGAGGAGAAGGTCCCTTCTCCTCAAGAGTGGACACAGCTCGCGGAGAAGGGTCCAGGAACAGTCTCAAGCGACGTTGCCAGAGCGACACAATTGCGTGCGTGCGCGCGCTATAATATATCTATCTCTCCGCCATTTCAACCGGTATTTCAAATCTCGTCTCGCTCGAATGGTGAAAATGTCTTTTGACATCGACACTACGAAGCCTGGCCGTAAAGCGACCGTATTGAATTTTTTGCTTCCGATTAATTCGCTGTTACCTCGGTAGAAATGGGCACGGTTACGCTGTAGACATGCGTGCCCCCCCCCCCCAAATACGCGGTATTATATCATTATTCGGAATAGTTCTTCAATTTGTCCAGTTTGAAGCAGACGGCGTATCTGCGCTTCGTCGGATTATGTTACGCGTTCAGAAACGTAAGAATTCAGGCTTGTAAAAACTTATTAAAAAACTCTAAGCTACTCAAACATATGAGTCGTTGAAGAAATTAACCGAATATGAGGTACTGTACTCAGATTTGTTAGTGGTTTAAAAATTGGTAAGAAGTAGACAAGAGACGTAAACGGGAAGGAAAGAAGGGGGGAGGGGACGATCTTAAACCCGGGAGACCTCGAAATTCGAAAGCTGTAAATAAAATTGAAGCGTTTGCGAATTTTTTGTTAAACCTCATCGTATGAGCAACCGAACAATTGTTGAAATCGCAAAAATAAAGTGGTAAAAACTCAGAGAGTGATAGCTCGTCCGTATTTCGAAAAATCATATCCGAAATGAAAGAAAGTCGGAATTAGATAATTGCTGTCGATCGATCACCCTATGTTTGAAAACGAAATGGATAAGGACACACTATACTACCAGTATTCGATGATGCTCTCAAGAAATCCATGACTTTAAATAGTATTATCATTTATAATGCACAATATATCCTGAACGAAAAAACGACCAGTCAATTGGATCTACTCTGGTGATAAATGCAATAACATGTTGCAATTGGTTCATTTAAACAAATTTTCGAAGAAATATGACTAAGGTGACATCCTCAATAACGATATCCGATTCATTTAGCGTAAAATATGCCCACAAAATTCCATACAGTGAATTGAAAAAATGGATACCGCTGTGAAAAATAGTTCATGAACATATCAACCGGATATAAATTTATGAGGACCTTGAATTGGGGAATTTAATGAGTTAGGACATTGATAACTATACTGGCCCCAACGCCAATGGCTGTCATGGAAATAGGATATTAATTTCGATTATTACATTGTTGATCACGCGTCTGTGCTGCCATAGTATGTGTTAAAAATCTTCACCAGTACGTCCTGTAGTGGTTGTCATGATTTAAATGGTATATTTTGGTGCTGAAAGGTAAACCAAGAGATATATTTGGAAAAAAACGAATATTTTACGAGAAAAAATGTTTTTCCTTATGCCCAGAAATATAAATAAACACGATTAATAAGAAACTGGTAAATTTTCTTAATTTTCTAGGTTGGTGCTAATTATTCTCATAAAAGAATCCTTTTCTCACTGGTACAAATGATTTTTTCAAATTATCTTTGTACTAAATATTTTAACAATGGAACTACATTGCATCATCTTCCGAGTAGATTTAGGCTAAATAATCGATTTCAATTATTTCAATCTTTCTCATTTGCGTTAAAAAATTGCATTAAAAAATGTTAGCAGATCGAAGATTGCTGACCGAAAATCTCCATTTTTAGGTTTGACAAATACTATATGTTTCTTAAAATATCAATCTCGTCCGTCGGCAATATTTTACTCTTCCTATCATTGCCGAGCGTGTTTTTCATTTTAATTCTATTTTCGTATTTCAATTGCTTTTCTTAAGGCTATGCAATATTATTTTCCAAGATCGATGATCCGGCGTCACTAAAATACTTACCCGTAACTACGTATCGACATGAAGATAATTATCGATTATAGCGAGAAATGTATGAAATATCATTGATTTTTTCCAAATATCGATCAAATCGTCTATCAAATCAATGGTCATATATTCAGGGATAACGTCTCCATTATCTTGCTATGGAAGATTCCCGTGTCTTCTTCTGTATATTCAGAAATCACCCCAATTTCATATATAATTCACACCGTCAATACGAGTACAGTACTTGCATCGGCAATAGATACAGTACATATCGTCATATCGCGGCATTTTTCGATCATGATATATCGATTCCGAAATATTATTCATATCAAACTGCTGATTTACAACCAATATGCTTTTTCACTGAAAAGTGTTTATTATACGACCAAGGTTTCGATGGCGTTATATTCTGGGGAAGTAAAAACTTCGATTGTATAAGAAATATTTTATTGAGAAATACGTAATGCTCTTACTTTGGTATGGACCGTTTTCATAAAGTAAAGCCTCATATCACCCCCATCGAACCGCTCAGTATGAAAGATTTCAAAGAAGAAAAGCAAGATTTTATAATATCACCCAGTCCTTTTTAAACAGTACCCATAGCCTTCTCGAGAATATTTCTCCAACCACACTTAAATACCATCCATGTATTAGCACACTTCACTTATGAGATGGCGGCTCCTCATGTACAGCTGCTACTCCCTCTTCATTTTTAAGGGTTCGTCGCCATAAACGCCTTCTTAACTTGGGATGCCCTGAATTAATAATATGTTGATGTTCCAGAGTTTATTACCGAATAAACCCCGTCTATAGTGTTGCCGTTTCGAGTCCATTGGAAGCGACGCGCTCGAAGAAATGGCGCATCGGTAGCTCTACGCATTCATCGGCTCATGATCCCGGTTTATTCTGCGGCAGCAATGAATGCCAATGGTGGCCCACCACGGGGTTTATTTTGCGGAGACCGGACACGCGGTGACAGACGCTAATCCCACTCTCCCCCATCCCTCCGTCCGCTCACCTTAAGGATCGGATGCCTCTCCGTCCAGGAAACGGACCCTCCCACCCTCTCTCAATTGTCCGAAATCCGCGCCTCCTTTACATCCAAGGCAAGGGCCGAGATGAACCGGCAGACCTCCACCCTGAAGCGACCGACACCCGGGCTAAGTCGCCGCCATCTCTCCTTCCGCATTCGTCCCCTCCCCCCCTTTTTTAGGGTCTCCCAGGATTCCCCAACCCTCTTTCTCCCGAGCGATTCCCCCAAAAATCCCTCCGGAGGAGTGAAAAAAAAATCGAGAAAGAAGTCCAGCTGACGGCGAAATGGCGCACCTGCTCCTTTGAGGGTCCTTTTCCTTGCCCCATCTTCTTTCCCTCTCCCATCGCAACCAACCCCTCCCATCCCCCCCCCACATCCCATGGACCGGTCCCGGTGCGGTGGCTGAAGCGTGTCCCCTCTCATTCCAGCGTCATCATAATCATTGTCGCACAATGCGCAGGCGCGGCGGGCATGGCTTATTAGGGGCACGCGAGCGAGCTGCGAGGGCCCTGGGGGCGATTGCCCGAGAAGAGATAGTATCAACGGGCGAGCCTGGATGCAAAGGGATGCTGGATCACACGGAGGTAGTTGGTCGACACCGAGTCGTAAGGAACCGACCCAGGAGAGTTTATACTGACGCGGGAAGTGCATCTGCATGAAGTGACTGCCATTCGCACGCTCCGGTCAATTGTATAACGGCATTGAGAACAGCTTATCTTCGCGAGGATTACGGCGTTCTCGAAATACTTAAGGTGTTTTCTTCTGATGATAGACGAATTAATCCCATCATACCACATTCCATCATCACATTCAAAGTACTATATTACAATTTCGATGTTGATAAGCAATCCAAAGACACTGAAGCTGTTTACTACTACGAAGAAATTAAGCATATATTACAATGTAGGAACAAGTTGATGTAAAAACTATAGCCCACTTGGCTGACAGTTAGAATATTATGTAAAACGTATGTTGGAGAAAGTGCAACATTACGATAACATATTCCTTAGAAGCAGAAACAGCACACTGTAAAAAAACTTAAAATTTCCGTGAAATCGTAGATAGTAGAGTTCGCTCAAGGCATTTAACCGGAGTATTCTGCGTTCAATTCTGGGTGATGACTTTGTACACCCATAAAGAAATCCCAGCCAACTTTCTATCCCATCAACTTCGTAGTGATAACTATTTCCTTTCAGTTTATAATCTGCAAGAAACTTGAGAGGTTTGCAAGAGGTTTTGAGTCATATTTGTAGTTTGGTTCACCTCATGTGCCGAAGCTGATTCATCATTAATAAAATCGGCCGTAAAATATTTTACGTATTTTATTATACACATATTATAAGCAATAATATCGTGGGCCCATCTTTCAAAATTAAATTATTCATAGGTCTTCGTAGCATAGTACACGGCCGGCCTCGGTGGCGGCGGGGTAACGTCCTCGCCTACCAACCCAGAGGTCGTGGGTTCGACCCACCTAGGTGGATTTCCCTCCATCTAGGGCTTGGTTGTATGTGATTGTCGTCAAATGTCTGCAATGTAGGGTTAGGTGGAAGAAGGGACTATTAGTCCCAACCTCGCCCAATTAAGTCGATAATAATAATAATAGTACACAGAACCTTTTTAAAAAAATGAAATATTATTATGTATGCTTCCTATTGCGTGCATGGTGTGAAATTATTCAAAGTAAATTTATTTTCACCCTCTTTAAGACTTCTTTTCTTTTGAGGAAATGATTATTAGGGTAATGCAGAAAAAAATTATTCCGAGGTTGTCATGAGTGTATGTGGTCGAAGAGACACGAGACTAGGATTATTGGAGTCCCCTGAAGTGAAGAGTAGTAAACATGGAATAGATTTGATAGCTGTGACAAGAGCGTGCAAGGATAAACGTAGCATGGCAAGAGAGAATCTCTGTGATTTCCCAACCAAAAAATCAAAAATTGGCTTTTTCAACTTTGCCCATCCTTGATGGGCAATGACAGAAAGTTGCAAAAATTATGGAGTAAAAGTTCGAATTACAAAAAAAATCCACCGTATACGCAGGGTTTGGCCCTCAGTGCCTTTTTTCATTAACAAACTCAAAAAAAATGCTTCGGCGGGAAACGATTCACGTTGAACGATGAGGTATCCACCTTTGAGGACCTTCTGAAATCCTACTTTTTGGATGGCTTAAAAAAGTTAGAGAAACACCGGGAAAATAGCATCGAGTCAAAATGAGAAAATGTTGAAAAAAATATACTCAAAATTTTTTTCATTTTTCTATATTTTTCCAATAACTTATTGAACGGCCCACGCAATAGCAATCGCAGAAGAAAAATCGAATCGGTCGTCTCATATCATGGAATTTAGAATGGATGACGTCTCCGAAAGGTTAAAAGTTTTTGCGTCGTCTTGCAGGAAAAAAGGTGAAACGTCTATTGATGACAACGGTTGTACATCCACGCCCCAATTTCACGTCAAGGGGACACTGACATTGACGTCATCCGCCCCCAAATCCAAATCGCGTTCCCTCTCGTCTCTCTCTCCTTCTCCTTCCTCCCAAATCCTAAATCTAGAGATAAAGAAAGCAGCACATTACTTGTAGTTGTTTACCAACACTGCCATGCCCTCATTGGCTGATACTCATGGTCCACCTCAGTGGATCTCACTTTATTCTGGTTTCATGGGGAAAGTGTGGGAGAATGTTTTTGATTGTCTTATAAACATCCGGAATAGCAGCTTAAACCATATTCCCGGGTGGTGATTTTGGCTGCAATATTAAAGAACTTCAGAGGGAGAAGAATTTATGTTTATCGCATTTCCCAAGGGGAAATAATGAACATTGGGACACAAATGTAAGACATCCTCGAGTACATATTAACTCGAGGATGACGCCTACGCGTTGAACCTAGTTGCACCAAATAAAAAGTTTTGTGGAAAATCCTTACTGGGAATGAAAAAATGGTAAATTTGCGATTTCATTTATTTATTCATCCATACATTTATTACGATACGACCTGGGTATCGACGTTCATCGTCATCTTCAGATGGCTTTGAACCTAAACAAAACGTCATCTTCATCTGAAGTTGACGTTGAACGTCAAAACCCGGGTCGTATCGCAATAAATTTTCAGTGGTATCACAAATTTACTATTTTTTTCATTTCCAATATGAATCGATTCCATAAAGTTACGCCGGAAACCATCAATTATGGAAAATGCTTAATTTTAGTCACTTTCATTCGGAAATGAATTAACACGCTGTCAAGCCTGAGACCATCGAGTTGTATTGGGAGACAAATTTGACTCCAACGGATTTCTCGCCTCAACCGGGGACTCCAACGGACCCGAACTCTCGTCTCCACCCAATTCCCCTCGCAAGCACCCTCTCGCGGACAGGGAAACAACCATGCTTCACAATTTCCCCTCATATTCGAAAAAAGGAAAAACCCCCTTCCAAAGAAGTGGAAGTCTTCCGTTTATATGAGCGCGAGTTCTTCTTCCCCCCCCCCCTCTCTCTCTTTCTCTCCCTCCCTCCTTCCATTTCTCATTATTTGCTATTCAGGGCTTCTTCCCCTTCAAGGTCCGTGGCTTTTTAGCGTAGCACGGGGATGAGTGAGTGAGGGCCGCTCTGAAAAATCTCAACGGCTCGCGTGCGGGGTTTTGCCCTCGCCATTCAAAAAGCCTCCAGTCCCTCCCTTCACACACACAACACCCCTCCCTCTGGTCACTAAAAACCCTCCGATGACCCTCCACGTTCCCTCGTGACCCCGGGTTCTTTTCCGCAAAAACGGAAAACGAAAAGAGGGACAGGGTGGGTGAGATTTTTCAGACATCCCATTCCCCGGGGGTGACCGCGACCCCATGGGGTGAGAGTGTAAGCATTCCCTCCCACCCTCCCCTCGTCGCCCCACAGGCCACAATTCATTCTCCTCCCTCCCTTGCCACACCCCGCCTTCTCCGTCTAACTAAAAGGAATGAATCTCGTCCCCCTTCCCCCCTGGGTGTCTGTGAGCCCCCCCGTGCCACGCATTGCTCGCACTTCCCCCCCCACCCCATTCCCTCGGCTCCGGAGGGCGACGCCTGGCGTCGTCGAGAAAACGGGACGTGCGAGGAAGTCAAGTTTCCTTTGGGTCGAGGGCGAATCACCCGGATTATTTTAGGTGTCCTCAATCTTTACAAAGGTCCGAAAAATGTAACGCATACTGAGGGAAACTGCGAGAGATGGCGTGACAGTAACTTTTGGACGGGGATTCGAACCCGAATTTCTACAATATCTAACCTAGTGCTTGTGGCCAATTAAGCTAACGAGACGCTCTCTTACACTCTGTCGACACTTGGCTGGATATCTAGGCGAATGACTTTTACACTTTGAAATTGTTGAATGCAATGTGCAATGTTTATGTTGCGCTTTTAATACCAGCCGAGATTATCCACAGTGATCAACCCGGTTTGTCTTTGATAGTTGAGAGGAGACCTATGCCTCATGAAGCGTGAAATTTAGCAATCGTGTTGACATAACAACGATTTCGGAAGGTAAAAATAATAATAAGCCCTGACCGGTCAAGGCGAATGATTTTTACACTCTGAAATCGCTGCATTGAAATGCATATTAGCAGATGACTCCTTCTAAAGTTACTGTTGCGGCATCTCCCGCAGTTTTTTGGAATTAATCGTGCTGACGCAAGTCGGATGTCTCCGAATTTCTAGAGATAAGCTTACTTTTCAAATCGGGATGTTCACAAGCATCAAGTGAGTCAGACCCAAGACCCTACGGTCAGTACCAACGCTCTACCCACTAGGCTACCACTCTTCTCCTCACGGATAGGCACTCTACCTATGAGGGCTAGGTTTTGGAGGGTCCCCAACGACATACAGCATGCCTATCACTCGGACTTTCGTGTCGTCCAAAAAGCCTTTACTTTACCTTCCTCTTGGCTGCTTGTCCAATATCCTCCCTTCTAAAGCTAGCTAAACTACCTTGAAATATTTCTCTCTGTCAACTAAGTCTAAAATTTTCCTAATTTCACCTATCAACTTCCTCTCACCTCCTTCCATATGTAAAACTTCGTTGTCTTTCTCTCCGTGCCACTTATTTTCTCCATACATCTCCCTGCTCACATCTTATACACACATTTCTAACTAACACATTCGCTCTGTACTGCCTTTACATCTCTCACTTCTTTGCGCTGCGTCCTAACTATTGATTCCCTGCCCTTTACAGTTGTTTCTTTCGCAAATCCAATTCTTTTTGTTAAGTTCCCAACTATTACGCTTGTTTTTTTTCAAAATTCCGACCAAACATGTAAAATTTTGCAATGTTTTATGCATATAGTATATCCTGGGGATATTCAATCACATTTAAGCGCTGACAAGATTTAGCAATGTTATCGTATATAGTCTGCAGCCTAGTTGTAAAATTCGAAAGCTCTCTCATAGCTTTGAAAAAAACATCTTAAATCTCAATAATATATCGAATTCGCGCAAAAAATACTTTTACCCCCTTGCTGTCTTACTCGTAAGCTCCTCAAGTTCTGCCTCAAAATTCCTTCTTCTCATACCAAATTTAACTCTTTTTTGTCTTCCTAGCCGTCCATATTATAATCTTCAAAAGGCTGTTCCAAAACATTATATGCAAATAATTAAAATAAAGACGACTGTTAAATACGTAGGCAAAACCAATAACTGTTAGCCAGGAAATCGGTTTTGACAATGAAAACAATCTCATTTCGACTACCTTACAAAAAAAGTCAACCTTTGATGAACGTATAAATTCCCTAATCGTTTAATACACAATGAAAAATTAAACACTGAAACACGCTTCTGATGGCACACTTCCAAGAGAAGGGAGGATCAGCCAATTACAAATACGTGCGTGCGTCAGCGTGCATTGTTATGCTATCCAACTTGATCTCACGGTCCTCCCTTCCCCACGTCACCAGAGGCACGCGCTTCTAAAAAAAAGATGAGAAGCGAACGATTGAAAGGCAAGCCCCGGGGCAAGCGAAGGCGAAAGTAGGGAGAAAAGTGGAATGAATGGCGGGAGGCGGCGCGTGTCCAGCCTTTTGGCGTAGCTCTTCATAAAATTTGGGGAGGCGTAGCTCCCACCCCCCCCCTCCTGCGTCCCCCTCGTCCCTTAGCTTCCCATCCGCCTTCCGACGCCTCTTGAACGGAGGGGGGGAGGGCGGAGACGCCCGGGCCTACTCCCCTCCGCCCTTAACACTCTCCTCACACTTTTTTGTCGGTCATAAGCATGGCAAGTCGGGCACCTGAGGTCTAACGGGTCATTAATTTTTTGGGAGATTCCTCTATATATAAAAAACCATAAACATAATAATCAACGCTAAGGTCGGTTTGGTCGGTGATGATAGAGTTCAACCAGTACTAAACCTGACGGCGTGTGAAATTCACACATCGGGTTATCACGGATATCACGGTAAACCACAGCATCATCGGCAAACCACTGCATAATTCTCTTCGATAGGAGTCTCCAGATTAAGCCAACAAATTTTACATCCCTCTCGTTGCTAAATGCTCCAGATTAAAAAAAAAATATTTTTTAAACATTTTCATTCTAAGGAAAATACAAGGGTTGAAATAATAGTTGATCTTCCATTGATATTTATTTGAAGCGTGGTTGCTTTGAAGGCAGAGCGTTTGACGACTATTCGGAGGGTCCGAGTTCGATACCCAATGACATCGGATACTCTCAATTTCACCAAGCCACATGCTTTTTCCAGGGGACAAGATCTTCCTGAGAAACCGCTTGGGGCAGGGGAGAGAATTTGCTTCCTTTATTATTCCGTATTTATGATTGAATTCACCTCGTTTGCTTTAAAAGTGCGGTGAACTCTGTTATCTCCTCTCGAACCATTAATTACTGTTTTTTGCTAAAATATTGTATGTCCAGCATTGGATTTGAACGTATTTCCCCTGCAGTTAAAGAACCGTTTCACGTCAAGAGACGTTTCACAGCATACAACGTGTAGTGAACGCGTCGGACAAATCTCTCCTTTAAGGCTCACTTTACGACCCCTTAACTGAGGTCTAATCAACTTACCTCCTTTCACGTCGTCAGGACCAAATGGATTCGGAGGAAGCGGTCGCTGCGAACATGTTCTCGGAGATTGTGCCCGCTCTTCCCGCCACTCCGACTCATCGGGGTGACCCACCCGAGAAACAAAACATAAACACAGGAGAAGACTTGTCCTTGACGCCCAATATAACTTATATTATTTATTAAAACTCACATGCAGCAGATAGACAATGTCAGGTGACACAATCCCCCAGTTTTACAATCAAATTTGCCTTGGAAAAAGAACATGAGATCTCAAATCCAAACAGAATCACAAAAGATAATAAATAAAATCAGTCAGAAAAAAATGCACTCAAAAGAAACTTCCAAACATCAATCTCTAACATAAAAAAAGGAAATCCCCCATCTCATCAACATCACTTTCCCAATCAATAGAGAAAAAAATATCAAAACTAAGCTGTCGCATACAATTTTACACAACACATTAATCAAATTATTATATTAACTGTTTACATCTTTTCTTAAAAGTACTTACATGGTTAGGAAAGGGCTCGAATAGTTTTGCAGGTAAACTGTTCCAATCAACAATTGTTTTATAATGAATGAAAATTTTTTACTTGATTTTTAAAATTTATTTTATGTTGATTTAATTCCAATCCCTAATTAGAGTACCTAGGCACTTCAAGTGGAGTACGCCTTCCGTCGGAGAGGATCTCTTAGCGCCTAACGTTAAGAGTAGGCTAATGGCGACACTGGATTTCTCTCCTCCACAATCTCAATCCCCGAAAACCCGACCGCTCCCAAATTACCCACCTATTCCTGTTATTTTTAACTGTCGGTTCTTTCCCATAAAAAATGTCACTGTGATCTCTAGATGAACTCCTTAACATAACTTTAACCATCATATAAATACAAATCATTCGATTTTAACACAGGCACGGAATGCATTTTAGGTCGACGTTGAATTGGTGGAAAATACCAAAATAAGAATTAAAGCGAACTTGACTGCGGAAAGGGACGGTGTTATGGAATCCTTTCTATCTGGGAAAAGCTCACCACATCAGTAGGAATCAACAATTTAAATGTCCCGAAAATAAAATGACAACCGATGCCAAAAATCACGAATTAGTTACCCTGAAATTATGTGGCATAGCACACCCTGCCACATTCATTTTTGTTGCCTAGCGAGACACTTCCACCAAGTTGAGCCGGAAACAATTGAATACATCAGAATAACGTTTTCCGACCGCGGGAGGGTCATATTCGGGTCAAAATTAGTCTGGTTTTTATTCCCCCCCTGCCACCCACCCTAGTGGTGGTTTGAAGGATGCAAAAATATCAAATATGAAAAAAAGGTGAACGTACTCACCGCTTAAATACTTAGGAAATCGGATCCAAATTAATTTAATAATTTTCTTTCACTTTGGATTTCCGGTACCTAACGTTATTTTTAAATGCATATTTTTTATCTTACCTCACGACGCTTTGATTAGTTACTATTTTGCTTCAGTACAATTTTCTTTTTGTTATATTTTCGCCCAGAACTTTAGCCCCATGATTTTTGTTGAAATAAAAGCCTTGTTCGACTCTTGTTTCAACGAAACTCATTCCCCTCGAGAATTGGAATAGAACACTTCCAGCGATTCGAACTATCTCTACATTCGATCAAATTTCCGTGCCCCCCCCCATCCTCCCCTTCCCCCTCCAATTCCTGGCTGCGGTCGTCAGGAAGGGTGTCTACGGGGTGAGTCATCATCTGGACCTCTCTCGGGTGTGTTTGGCGGGGGCGAGACGGGGGGAATCCATGGTAACGCGCACTCGGATTGGAGGCGATATGATATGGAGATGGCGGGAAGAGGGAGCAGGGTTGGATGGGCGTGAATTCGATCCACTTTTGTGCGTGGGAGGAGGGAGGAGAGAGGTTTGCGGCAGAGGTTGCAAAACGGGGAGGGGGGTTAGGAAGGCCGAGTACCACGCAAATAATCCAAGTGTTTTTTGGGTGTTCACGTTTCGTTGCCACGCGATCGTTACCAGGGGCAACCGGCAACCTTACGTCTCTCCCCCTCACCCGCCCGCGTCACATCCCTTTCTCATCGTAAACCATCATCATGGTCCTCCATCTTCAATTTGGGTGGACAGAGGCGCATCTCGGAGGTTTAACCATGGGATGCGAGCCTCAATGAAGTTCAGGGAAATATTGAATTCATGCCAAGCAACCACAAACTGTAAAAAGTAAAAAAAATATTTTTTCCGCAGAGATTTATTGCGCACAAACCAAATTCCAACACAATACGTATCTTAATAGGCAAAGTATCATTTGAATTGGCACCGGAGTTCCGGAGTCAATTCTGCAGTGATTTTCTCCGACTGTTTCTCTACAGCCATAAATACCACAAGGATGGAGTTGTTACTCGCGTGTATGCTCTGCTTGACTAAAGATCTTATTCAATTATCACGCCATGATGGTTGATAGGAACGTAACAATGGCAGGGAAATAGAAGGGATGGCGCCACGAAAAAGAAAGACCGAGGGGCAAATAAAGGTCCAGTCCGGTCCAAAGTAAAGAGGGATAATGATGAAAGAGCTCTATGGGCGTACAAAGAAAATCGTAATTAGGAAGGGTAGTATGGTGGTTTGCATTCAAGCAATCCACGGATTTAAATATCAATGAATCATATATTTCCACGGAGAAAGATGTTGATACACTTATAATCGGTGTAGATACGTATATCTAATAGAGAAATACTTCAAAGAGTGGGTAGTGGGAGTAGTCTATAGGGGATACTCATAAAATGAAGAGGGGTATTGATTGGACATATCCCGAGACACGATAGTTTACTGAAGTTCATAACTGAAGGCAAGCAAGAAAAATAATCACGAAGGAAGACCAGATGGTGAACTACGAGAAGCTAGTGATGAAAAATGTCAGGCCAATGATCTAGGATGAGGAAGTTCAGAGATTGATAGGGAAGAGGATATTTATTGGACAGCATTTAGAAGCCAATACTCGAATTGATTACCCATAATTGTGATAATGATGACATCCAAAACGACTACGATCCGGAATATGGGTCTAAACTATGATCGGTATGGTTGGTTTTATCTGACGGAAGTGGAAAAATTAAAATGTGGATGTGATTTGTTTTATAAGCTTATTGATTTTATATTTCAAATTAATGGCTTTCTCATAGAGAGGGGCTTGGATTAATAATAGGTCTTTACAAACCCTTGAAATAAGTATAACTAAAAAACTACGAAGCATTAAGTAAATATTACCAAGAGACATTCCATGACGTACATAGGTGGACGGAGACTTCCTGAGTGTTACGGACGTAGATTGCAGGTCTTTGAGATGAGTGTTTGAAGTAAAATGGAGACTGATTCGAATACAGAGTACCCATTCCACAAAAATAAAATACTTAAATACTGGAAAATATTTATGAAAGAATAGGGGGTTGGCTCTATGAAATTCAACAAACTTGGGAAAAACTGGTGATGCGTGAAAGTGCTCGATCGAAGAACGTGACAAGTGAAGGCGATCAGTTAACAGCGCGGCGAAAGTAAAGATTCAATACGAGGCATTTTTACAAATGAAGAAAGACATTAAAAGCCATAATGAATGAATATGTTAGTCAATGCAACAATTTCAGAGAGTAAAAATCATTCGCCTTGACTGGGATTCGAACCCAGATCCCTCAATATCTGGTCGAGTGCTTTAGCCACTTAAGCTACCGAGGCGTCCTCTTAAACTCTGAAATTTTGGGGCTTTTGAAGGAACAAGAATATGTTAGTGATTGAATTTTGTAATATGTATATGCAATAAGAATATTTATTTTAATGGGTATTAGAGTTTAATTTTACATAAAAATAAACTCATTTTTGACTAAAAACATTTTTGACAACGTCGTGAAATGGAATCGAACGTTAGAATATACGACCACTACGTTGTAATATTCTTTTATTTTTATCCTATTTCGTGTTTTTTTACGTTCATAAAAAGGTGTGAGACGCGTTGTAAACCTGAAGGGGATACCCGATTAAATGGAGGAACTTAAAATAAATTACGCCATCATGACAATTAAGGCTTTAAAGATATACGTAGTTCATGTACTTATAAATCCCTACTTCATTGCATTCGTCCAATAGGTATTTTAGGGCTAAATGAGGTACTAAAGGGCTGGTCAAAGAGCCATCTCGAAGTTTTATGCAGCATCGCAAATTCTCAAGCTATGGGAAATTTAGTGACAAGGCGCAAAAAATTTCAAACTGCTTGCAGTAAATAACATGAAGTTTTTGAAAATTCATTTTTGATATTCCTCTCTCAAATTGAGAGCTAGAGATGTAATTCTCGTCACGCATAATATAAGATTGTAAGCTCTGCAAACATCTGTGCTATCCAGAGAGCCGCAACGCTCTGATCCCTTCCTTTCGGCGCGGGTTAAAGGAAAACAAATGAAAATAGGAAACTAGGTCTATCAGGATATCCAGTTATTTTTCGTGGTTTTCTCTGCAGTGTTCATGTCCCACCGATGCAATTTCATGATTATTGTTTAAAACTCATGAGGATCGATTTGTTTAGATTAAAAAAGTTTCATATATTACAAATAAATCATGGGGATTCAATATGTAGGCCCAAATCCTTCGCCATCAAGAGCTAGCGGAACAAGTACGACGGATTGCAAAAGTGAAAATCATTTCGCGCCGAACCATATTGTATGGCTCCAGCACGGCTTCACGGGATGGGGATAGATGCATTTTTGACGGGTATACTTATTCATTAAGAAAGATATTATGTCGCTGTCTGTAAGCAAGTATTTTAAGCCTGTCTCCTCTCTTTCGAATTTTCTTCAACTCAGAAAACGTTTTAGCCCTCGTTTTTTTGGGTATTGTTTTTTGCGATTTAATGCGAACAGCATGCGCAACGCCATCTTATATGTTTTACTATGTTTAATGTTAAATTTTTAGTATTTTTTTTATTTAGCTCATGTCGCAAATTCAATTTTCAATTAATTTGCTCCAGGAGGTAATGTCTACACTAGCAAAAGGTTATATTTAAATTAGTTCAATGTAACTTTTCATTCCTTTGAGACACTAGTCGCTGGTTTACCCATGGGCGCGATCTTCTTAATTCCATCGACGGCGCAGCGGAACTTCTTGATGTGCCAAAAGTAATGGGATGGAAAGACGGCATCAGCGGTAAGATAGTATAAAAAAACGCAAAGCCTTTTTTTCATTTCCCTTGCTATTGCTTAGGAACGAAACTACAAATATGGTTGTGACGGCTTTGTAACCAAAGCCTACGGATAAAAGGGACAGATCTAAGATAGGATCAGCGAGATAAACTGTAGAACCGAAAGGTTTCAAATGCCATTTTCCCAAGAGGGATAAGGGAACAGAATAAATTGGGTGCAGAGACCCTCTGGAAGTAACTTTCAAACCGAGAAGCCAAGTTTTTGGACATTATTCTAACTCCTTTTTATGGCAACCTTTACCTGCAGGCTGTCTCGTTTGCCTTCCTTTCTGTCCTCTTCGCCTCTTCCACCTTTCTCCACACCCAAATTTCAAAAGCCTCCAATATAAACCTATCATCTTGTTTCAGTGACCATATTTCCGCGCCATAGATAACAACGCTCCGTATCAAAGTTTTAACTAACCTTCTTTTTAACATTCTTACTCAAAGTCCCTGTCATCAACTCCCTCCTCCTTGTATACACGTAAGATTCGTTGCCTAGCACAAATATTCGTCTTATGTCACTACTACTTTGACCATTTTGGTCCAAAATACTTACGAGATACGTTAACGGTTCCATCTGCTAGAGTTTAGGCCCTCCTCCATTTAGCATTTAACTTTGCCTTTCTTTTTCTGGAAAACCGCATACCCTCTGTTTTGTTTATATTGATTTTCATCCCATATCTATTGCACTGAATTTCCAATGCACTCAGCAACGCTTAACACCCCTTGGCTAATGACACACTAGAGCTTGGTCATCAGCAAACCTAACTTATTTAATGAATTTCCAGCCAACTTTCATTCTTTTTTTCATTTTCATTTAATCTAGTTTTCCCATGCCTCTTTAATCATTTCCTCCACGCATACGTTGAATAGCACCGGTGATAACGGACAGTCCTGCCTTACACATCTTCCCAATAGTGCTCATCCGCTCTCTCCGGCCCCCACCCGTACCTAAGCGGTATGAGACGATAATGATACAGGTGCAGATTAGTATCCTTTATCTCCAATCTATAAAGTATTATATATATATATATATATATATATATATATATATATATATATACACACACACACATCTGTGTGTGTGTAAAATACATATATGCGCAAAACTTTTGAACCCAGGTAATTTATAATGAGAAAAGTAAAATATATGAGCAGTAATTATTTTTCAGTTCTAATTGGGAAAGATCAAAGTTATGGGCTTGTACATCGAATTATACGCATGAAATAACAACGATTACAATTACACGTACCCAACCCATAGGTGAAGGAAAACTCACTTTGGCGCGATTCGAACCCATTACCTCTTTAGGTTAGCCGGTGGGATCGTCACTCCGCCATTTCGACTCCGGTTGATTTTCTCCGACGTATAAACTGTTAGATAGCATCCGTCCTCATAACTGATGGACTACCTTAAGACAAAAATTGAAGTCACCCATAAAATAAATTTAGAATTATTTCAATCGTCAAATCGACATCTCACGTGGTTCCCCCAAATTGACTCCGTCTTTTACGATTCTGTCCATGAATGAGTCCAGGGACAGCGAGTGGGATTTGGGGCGGGAGGTGGGGCCACCCGATAAGGGCCCATGCAGCCCTCCCGTTGAGGAGGCGGCCGGAGAGTTTCGATGCAGAGGGGTCGACAGAAGAGGAAGAAGGAAGGCTGTGTCTCACCTGGTCACACACGCACTAACGCGAGTTCCCCCTGGACGACGACTGGAATGGGGAGAGAGCGGGGATGAGAGGGTGCCTGAAAGCGAAAGCCCACGGCTTCCAATGCCAAAAAAAACTGCAGCGTGTGCGCTTAAAGAAGAGAAAGAACACACGCCGCTCAGTGGGCGACACACGAATATACCTAAGCACCGGAGGCGCACGACAAAGATGACCCCTCCCAAAAGGGACCACAGCACCCCATATCTATCTCTCCAGCTGGTCAATGAGCCCTCCACCCCTCTCCTCTACTCCTTCGATGACCCTCGGGTAGGAGGTCATCGAAGGGAGACGATTTTTTTATGTGCGGACATCACGACAATGCAGGCATTGTCGAGGGTGCTTCCGACGGTGGCTGAAGCACTCCCTCGTCCACTTTCCTTCTCCCGCCTCGCCCTCCACGGGGGACATCAACGAGCGAAGCAGTCGCTGATGTGGGCCTGTTTGGACTCAGTTCGAAGTGAGTGGCTTCGCCTGCGCCTACGCACCAACAGCACGTATTTAATGGAGAATCAGTAACATCGCCCAATGGTAGCGATGTGAGTGAGTACGCTCATATAAACCGAATATTTTCAAAGAATTATGTGTCAAATGAAAGAAGTGAAGTTCGTAGTGGTGTCTCGCAGATTTTTATTCCAATTATTCAAATTGATTGGTCATTCATTTTAACTCATTTCAAATTGCGTTTTAATTTGTTTATATTCTTAAAATAAAACTACGATTTTTATTTAAATTCCAGTTTTGACGATTTAATTCCAAAGTCACGGGATCCCTTTTTCCCAAGTCGTCATCGGTGAGAACGGCAGTTACAGGTTTCTTTACGTCGCGTTAGGAATTTGAAACAGATGCATTGCAAAGTTTGAACTTTCCATTGGTACATTCAAATTTCATGTGACTTTAATATTTGTTTCGTTATTGTATGGCAACAAGCTGTCCTTCTTAAATATATATATTATATATATATACACACGCAAATTACTACTTCTTTAGAGACGGCGCTTTTGAGAAGCTTCCGTGGCGCATAACGGCTCGATTTTCACCACATCTGTCGTAAAAACTAACAACTAGTCCGCCAATGCTCCGGCAAGCATCTTCAGGCCAAATTGTCAATCCGTTGATGTTAGCCGTCCCCATATACAGAGTCTGTCACAAAAATAAGTATTCTTTTTATCGCCGTCTTTTTCGACTCAAAAGGTATAACAAAGAGTTTGTGCTTCAAGGATAGACAGTAAACAGTAGGTTTTACATGGAAGTCCTCGGAAGGCTGCGTAAAATAGTGAAACATGTCAGGAATGTTACCTTTGTCAACTGGAGACACCACGACAACGCGCGGTCCCGCACCGCCTCCCTCGTGACCGGAGTCCTGGCCAAGCACAAGGTGGCAACGCCGCCCTACAATGGCACCGCCGGACTTCTTTTTGTTCCCAAGAATAAAAAGGAGCTTGGGAGGTTACCATTTTGGAACGCTGGCTGGCGTCAAAGAGGTCGCGACGAGGTGCCCGAACGAGGTTCCCGCCGACGCCTTCTAGTAAGCGTACTGCGACTGGCTGGGATCGGTGTGTCAATTAAAAATGGTGTTATTTTCAAAAAATTTAGTAATTTGTACTTTTGTCTGCAATTAATTTTTTTCCCTGATTAATTCTGCTTATATTTTGAACAGACCATGTAGTTAGATTGATTGTTGCGCTCTGATTGGTTGGTTCGCAAAAAATTGTCTTTTATGTGTTATGGAGTTGGTAGCCGAACTCCCTGTTGATGGTTGAAGGATGCATTGTAATTTCGATTGCTTCATGAATAAGTCTGAAGTAATCACGTGACTTATTTGAGATCACTTGATCTTCCCCCAAGTTAACCTTTTGCCTGGGATCCAACTATGCATACTCCTCTAAATTAATAGGTGAATTTTCTCACGATTCTAAGTTCTCTGGTGTTTCTGGAGTTGGAATCTGGCCTATGTCTTGCTCGTGTAAGAATTCCTAAAGCTCTAACAACAGCTAAGAAAATATAAACATGTACTTCTGCACTAAACCGTTATTCGAGACTACAGTGATAAGGGAAATCGATTGGATAACCGAACACTATACATAATAATTTTTTCCTCGAGCACAATCGGAGATCAAAGCGGTAGTAGACAAAATTTATAGCACATTAACCAATAATTACTTTAAAGGCTGGTGACCGAACACTTCTTCGCGCACCTCTCGGCTGCTTCTGGATAAAATGAAGGCATTATGTGGTAATAAAAAAATCGAGAAGTACTAGGTATTACCTTAGAAAGATATTAAGTATGATATTTTAATGGTTGCAAGGCGCGATTTTCAATTGGGTACAGCGCCTGGGCACTGATCCAATGGCCCGGGTTCGACTCTGAGTAACGCCCCTCAGCTTTCTATAAGCTATGCGATAATTTGGGTACCAGATCTTCTTGGGACACCATAGTCAAAAGGAAAAGAATACCCCCGCTCTGATGTGCGTATTTTACACGTCGTTTAAGGCTTAGTACTAGGTAAGCTTAACGCTCATCTTTCAAACAGAGCTCCTGGTTGATTAATGTAGTATGGTGATTTGGTTATTGCGATTGGTGCTTTGAGTTCTCGTAGTACGGAGACCTGTTAACCACAGTTTGATGACTTAGAAGTCGGCGGATTAAGCAGTCGCGTCCAGCTCCAGCCACATGCAGAAAAAGTTTTTCTCCGAATAGTAACACACCGTAAGCACATGCCCTTTGGAAGGCTTGAAGGATATGACGCACGTGACCCGATTCGATTTTCGACGTTCAGGGCCGTGCTCAATCGGAGCATCGGAGCAACTTGAGAGACGCCACGACGTAAGGATGGGAAGAGGGCACGACCGGCCGGCCCAGAGCGCCCCTCTCCCCCCCTTTTCCTGCGTCCCCGTGATTCTCTCCCGAGTAGTCACTGCGTGCTTGCAGGGTTCTCCTCCTCCCGTCTCGGTCGGGCGAAAAGAGCGAGTGGAGACGAGATGGGGCAGCTGTAACAAGGGCACGTGGGGAAGGGCAAGGGTTGTTTTTTGAGGGATGGTGGATGATGTGAAAGGTACTTCCGAAAGAGGAGGGTGGGGGGGTGTTGGTTTCGACGAGGGGAGGTGCGTGGTGCGCTCTGCTTTCAAATGAACAGCACTGACCCCTCCCCGCCCCACTACGAAATTCAATAATACGTACGCACCCGAGTGGGTTGCGTTTGGGACAGAGCAAAATGATTCCTAAAAGACGCTTTCAGTGATATAATGAAAGTTTGATTAGAAAAATGGTACCTACGATATACTTTACGCTTTCATGATTCACTTCGCGGAATTTTGTGATGCCCTAATTAAAAGATTTTTATAATTTTCCACTGACTTTAAGTCCAGACGCGTCCCTAATAGTCTGTGTAAATAAGTCTGTGGAAAATCTTTCGAAATCTTTCTATATGGTATATCTACATCTACATCATACCCCGCAAGCCGACGCAAGGGCGTGTGGCGGGGGGTGTTAGGTCAACACCCGTAAAAAGGAACAAAAACCACATATAAAATCAACACATACACGCAAAACTATACCCATCGTGGTGTATATATTCATACAAAAATCCTTTCATTCTACACGCATGCAATTACATTTACTATCATGTAATAAATAATTGCACCTTAGGATGCAATAAGAAATTTATCCAATAACGCGCAAGCTAGAATTTGAAAAGTAGGAAGGCGAAATTCCACTACTACATGGACATGCAACGGTCTCCTCCCCAAGGATACAGGTAGGGAATGTGACCCAAGTCCTGCATCTTGTTCAATCTTACCTACAAGTTCTCTTGGATGTAAAAGTAAGTAGATTCCAATGGTTCCAAATTCAGAAATAGAACCTCAGCTTTGATGAGGTTTTCATACGGTTAAATAATCTTTAATGAAAATGAATAATACTTTGATCCATATAACCAACGGAGCAACACGCGTAAAATTGACACCACTGGCATTTATTTTAATGTAATCACGGGTACGCCGCGAGTAATAAAGAACTCTGAAGGATTGTGAAAATTTAAGGATATTAGTACATGCTTATTCATTTATGGCAATTAAAATTCGGATTTCAGTTTAAATTTCGGGAAAATACGCAATTGGCAACATTCGTTAAACCATTTATTTTGGATTTGTACAACCGATTTCGAAAATACCTGCAGAAAAGTCGTACTCTGCATTTGAAACAGTTGCGTATAACCGCAATTTTAGACCGAAAGTTTGTGTTGATGGGCTCATTTAGCTCAATAGCATCACATATGTTATGTTATCACTGGTATTCCACCAGTTAAGTTAGGTTGTTTGATGAAAAGAGCCCATAAAATTTCACAACAATACGTTTGCTTGCATCTCATAACAAAAAACACAATCTAACAACAGACACTACAATTTCGCATACTTCTTTCCTACCTTCATTCTATCAAGCATGATTATCCAATTCCTATCCCTTCCTCGCTCGCCTATCGTTCTCTCCTCTACCAGTAACTTCAAAATCCCATTCCTAATTAAAACGCTCTAAATCCATCTTTCATGTGTCCTTTGGATTCATCACAACAACCCCCTCTCCCATCCCTTCTCACTATACCTAGCACTTCTTCGCTTGTTTTCCTTTCTGTCCACTTCGTCTTTTCCATTCTTCTCCACAACCACATTTCAAAAGCCTCCAATCCATGCCTATCTTCTTGCTTCAATAATCATATGTCTGCGCCGTACTGAACCACGCTCTATACATTCAAACACGAAATCCTGCCAAACGGCGAAAAAATATTCATTCACATGGAAATAGATATAAGGAAAACGGATGGGAACACACATAAAGGACGAATACAGGAGAGGTGGAATCCTTTCCTCTAGTGTGTTGTCTATTTCTCCTTTGGTGGGTGAAACAGCCCCCTGACGCCATCCCTTGGCCAAAGAATCGGGGCACTTGACGACATATTAAACCCATGGATCTTAGTGTAAATTACGTTTCCCCGATAGCTCAAGCGGTTAGAGCATCCGCCCGGCAAATGGAAAGAATCGGTTTTCGAGTCCCGGTCAAGGAAATATTTCTACTCTTGTGATACGTTCGATTCCACTTTCCCCACCTCTCCTGTGTTCGTCCTTTATGTGTGTTCCTATCCGTTTTCTTCATATCTATTTCCATGTGAATGAATATATATATATATATATATATATATATATATATATATATATATATATATATATATATATATATATATATAACATTTTCACCCTGGGTTCTGGAAAATATGCCGTTTAATAAGTGGATTCAAGTTTCATTTGAGTTCGTTTGGATTCTATTTTCTTCTACAACATTTCGCGAACGGAAATCGGAGAGAAATCTGGCCGTGCGAAGGGACCTCTGAGAAGAGAGGGTGAGACGGTTGACGTGGGACGGATGCAATTTGCGAGAGGGGAGGAGAGAGAGCGATAGGAAGGGGATAGGGGAATAAATGAAGACACCTTTGGTGGACGTGGATTACACCCATTCCCTTCATCTAAAACCCCTTCTCTCATGGGTCTACTATTGAATACTTTCTTTTTTCTTCAAATTCACTCCATCCCTCTCCAGTGCCCCTTACACCAGCACCGCCAATTCCCATTCAGACCTGAAGGAATGGATACAGAATTTTTGCTTGCGGGGAAGGGTGACTCTCTGGTTGTTGCTGCTCTAAAATGTGGGTGTAATTTTTTGAAGTTACATATTATAATTATGATAACTGGATTATGATCTACGTACATGGTACCAACGCGTCAAATATATTATTGAAAGATTATTGAGTGGTTCCAAATCAAAAATTTTTGAGAACAGTGGATTATTTTGCTCATCTCTCAGCACTAGGAGTTCCGTACTTTGGCACAGTGAAAATATTAGACATTCATCCCCAGGTAGTAAAAAGTCAGTTTTTACGGCAAATATTTTGTCTGTATATATGTCACATGTTGTGTATGGAACAAAGCCAACTTCATTGTATATAAACATCAGCAAATTGTTCCAACACCTTTTAGGATAAATAGGATGGTTTTAGTTTTTCATTAACACTGTGAAGAGAACAATGCGTTCATGTATCGCATGAATTGACAAAGGTTGAGATTAATATTTTTCATGATAAACCTGATATCCTACCAAGTTATTAAATAGATCCAAGTTTAAATTGCCACTAACATTATATATATACATACATTCATATGGATTTTAATTATATTTATCTTTGTATCATCATCATCTTGAGTTATTACTCCGAGGATTTGGTTTGGAGAAGTTCTCCACTCTTTCTTATTCCTTGCCAACACATTCATTCCCTCAGAGGTTCTTGTATTTAAGTAAGATTTCATTACGCTACACTGCTATAACATATGCTGACCACTTCTTGTTCAGGTATTTGTTTACACTTTGCCTTTTCTGAATTTGGGCGAGGTGATGATGCCCACACCTAAAATAATGTCAAATTCACTTTATCTCTTTTCCCCGATTCGCGTTTTTTCCGGCAGCCCAGTTATATCCAGCAAGAATCGGTTTTATCGCCGCAATAATTCACCGCCCTCCAAGAAGAGTCCTAGAGCAGAGAATGATTGCACTTAGCAACTTAGGGCCACCGAAAAGAGGTCAATAATGTCGGTGACTTCATTCCTTCTACTTCCGGCTGATTGACACATGTGTGGGTAGTTAATGTTTGTCATCACACGATTGGCACCAAAAAGGACGATTCCTTGGAGAATGAAACTGTGGCCATAAAACGCACTCTTGGGATAGAGGAAAGGTTCATGGTTAAGCGAGCAACGTGCTGCGGTTGGTTGAGAGCAACGATTGAGGTTTGCTTATGGCAATGCCATCGATCTCAGCCCGAAAAAGTCCTCGATCATACCAGAGGTAAGGTTTTTTTAGAAAAACGATGCCAAGATGAAATCCGAATTTATAATAAATGATCCATTGGATGGCAAAGAAAATGTCCTGAAATGAGAGACAAGGAAGGATTAGGATAAAAGGATACCAGATTATTAAACGCTCCTGGACTTTAATTGATATTATCCCTTGTATCCCTGTCCTAGAAGATAATCTTGTAACCAATGCCCTTCTGTGACCTTGTGGCATCAAAAAGGGCTACGTAAACAGGTCCAAAAAAATTTTTAATGGGTGTCCGAAATGTACATTTGCATGCATAACTCTGTGGAAGTTTCCTACATGTAAATGGGAGGTAGAAGGAGGAGTACCTGATTTCCACGTGGGATCTTAACTGGTGATTACGAGTACAAGTTATTCCTTCTCACTTCTAAAGCTGTCATTTGCATTTTACTAAAAAAATTACCCCTGATGTTAATTTTCTCATTTTGCCTTTGGAATCAAAGGCAAAATGAGAAAATTAACATCAGGGGTAATTTTTTACATGAATAAGTGAAATAGGCTAAAGTAACTTCACCTTAACGTGCATATACATTTTTTTAGTCATTAGATAGGCACCATAGAAAATATATTTAATCTATGTAAAAAATTAATGGCATTTTAATTTGGAATGGAAAGAATTTCAGCAGTATTATTCAGTGATCAGCCCAAGAGGAATGGATTACAATATCACATTCTGAATTCTTACGCCTGGAAATCCCATCTATACATACATTTTGAGTGAAAACTGATTTTGTTGTCAAATTTTGCTCCTCGTGGCCTTTATCTCGAGGGTCAGATCAGTGTTTGTGGTAGGGAGGTAAACACACTAGAAATCATTTGGATCAATATCTGTCGTATGAAAACATTTGACGCCCTAGGCCCCAAGGAAAGTGAATGGGCCCATCGACCCAGAGGTTAGCGAACTCCTGCATATAGCCTGTAAGCTATCGTCAACAATTTTTCCATGTCAGTTTGGGTGAAAACAGTGAGAAGAGAAATTTCCCGAAGCAAACGTGGAGGAAATAAAATATCATTATAAAGGAAAGAGTATAACAATGCATTTTGATAGGTCAAAGGATTTATCAAACTCTTATTTGAAATAACATAATAAATTTTTAAATCCATTATAGACGCTAGGTAATTCGTGAAATTTTAAATTTAGGCATGAGGCTTAAGTACGCAAGATACCATTATATATAATAAAGAAAATGATATTTCAATAGTACACAACATACATGTGTGCATTGAAGATTTCTCAGTACCAGGGTAAATGTACTGGGCAAAATTTTTCACCCTACTCAAAAATTAAATTTAATCGTTTCCGGAATTCGTTTCTACGTATTTAGTGATACCCAGACGGGTGTAATATATTTTAACATTTTAAAAGTATTATCGGCTTGAAATAAGTGAAAGATGGCAGATATTATTGAGTTAAACTCATCTATGTACCTATCAAACACTGGCCTTTTTTTACTGATCTTTGGCATTATATACTGATGTATTTGTTAACTCCCGGGCATCGCTGCTTGTTTATTTTAGAGAAAACAGGCTATAAAAGCCATAGATAACGAGGAAAAACAGGGATTTCGACCAAAATGAGATGAACTTGAATCGATTCATATGGGATTCAATCAAGAGAAACAGCAAATTAATCGCCATCAGGGATGTAAAACACACGAATGCTTTGTGAAACTGTAATTAGAACATCTAAATCATTTGTCTTCTGCTTGATAATATTACTTTTGCTGCAATTTATGTGAGATGATTTTGCACCGCAGTGCCCTATGACGCCTCAATTGAAAAAAAAACCTAAATAAAAACCGATATTTAATATTAAGAGTTTAAGAGTGGAGCTCACTCCGACCTAAGCCCCACTTGTAAAATACACACACTGGCCGTCTAAATAAGAGAGACTAGTTCTATTCATTCTCTGAGCTGTTTTTGAAGTTTCAGGAGCCCAGAAAGTTCATTGTGGGAAGCTGAAAATGAGTGTGGTAAGAAAGGCTTCGCCTGGCCCCTCCGGTGAATGGAACGAACGCTCCAGCCGGAGCATTAGTGGAGAGTGATTTCACATTTAGTGTTTCTAAAACACAAGGCCATTCCACTGAAATGAAACATTTAAATGTGAACCCAGTATAACGTCACCATCCTTCATTAATATGACATTATTAAAAATTTTAATTCGGTCTGATTATAAATGTCATAAGGTGTGTACACGTTTGTGGTATTTCTATTGTAGAACATCTGACAAAGAATTATTTAAAAGTTTCATATAGTTATCAAAAATACACGCAACGTGAATTTAAACTAAAATGTGTATAAGAACCACAGAAGAGGTACCGTGGTATTTCAGTGGTTAGAGCGACCAGAGTGCCCGGGTTCAATTCTGGGTGATGTCTATATGTGTCATGTATACACACACACACATATATATATATATATATATATATATATATATATATATATATATATATATACGTATATATATATAGACAAATGAGGGATTGCTTGGTATGATGGGCGAGGAGAGACGATTGTTAGAAGTGCAATTGTCAGGAGGCAGGAAAAACGTGACCACCTAATTTCTATGAGCCATTTTCCAAAGCTTTCCATGACTTCCTCGTTAATTGCAAACCACTTCCCTTTGAAGTCTTTTTACCATCCCTTTGGATAGTGCTAATCCCAGGACACAAAATCTAGACTGCAGGGAGGGAACACGTAACCATACTTCCTACTGAAATCTGCGAAAATTTTTATGAGTAATTGCTCTCTTGTGGGGTGCGTTGCTGTCGCGCGAACGTGTTGTAACCGCAACTTAGGTTTCCTATTCCGCAGCCAATAATTGAATCTCTTAAGATTTTCAACTCGCAGCACATCACGGAGTTCATCTCACCCCTTTTCGGCATCTTGTGCGAACACACACGCACACACACATCGAAATGTGATCAGGAAATGTCATCAACAACTTCCTTTAATAGGTGTGCCTCTCAAATATGTGCGAATTCCATATCGTACTGCTCATACGAATATCTGCTTGCCATGCGAGGTAAGACCAATCAGATTGTCAGTAATTCACGGTGAGTTTTCGTCGGAATCCGTGTTTGATCCATAAAAATCAAGGCTGTATAAACCGAAGAGCAAAAGAAATACTCGAAAATTCCTGAAATCCCAAACTAAATTATAGATACATATAATTTTATAAGTTTCTGCATACACACACACACATATTATATATATATATGTGTGTGTGTGTGTATATATATATATATATATATATATATATATATATATATATACATGCACGCTGAATTGATTGTCGACATCACGAAGCACGCAGTATATTAGCTCTAGCATGAGGATAGTCGAGAATCTGTTTCTGTAAAAGGAGGTAGAGAGGGAAACTATTCTTTCTCCCCATCTCCCTTCAACCTCCTTCCCAACCCATTGCTACCCCCCCCCCGCCATCCCCCGTACTTTCCCTCCGCCTCTCTAGTTCCTCTCTCTTACGTTCCGCGGCGCCACCTTCCCCGCCCAATCCCCCTTTTTTATTGCCATTTCGCCCCTCCGACGCCTTTTCTTTCCTTTTTCGTTTTTTCTCACTCTCCCCCCCCTTCCCTTCTCCCCATCTTCCCCCTGCCTTCTGCCACTCTCAATTTTTTTCCCCAGAGTAACGACGCTCGCCTTTCTTCTTCTCCCTTCCACCCCCTCGCCCTTCTTCCGATCGGGGCGAGGGGATGGAGGAGAGAGGGAAGTTGCGGGGGTAGAGATTCGATGCGACGCGATGAAAAGTGGTGTTTCTTCTCCCCTCCCTTCCTTCTCCAAAGGGGTGGAAGAAGGAGGAAAGGTTGGTCAAATCCACCTCGGGAAACCAGCCGCCAAACCCCTTTCCAACCCCCCGCCCTACCGATCGCTACCCCCTCCAACCTCCTCGCCCCTCCCCCAAACTCCACGTCGCTTCCGTGGCATTTCCGGCTCACCGAACCGCTATCTTTCACAAATCGTTTCGTTGAGGTCCCTCTCCAACTCTGCGGAATTCCGTTCCGATGGATGTGAAGGTTTCTCTCTCGTCGGCAGTTTTTAAAAGTAAATCCAGGTACCTCTTCCTCAAATATTTTAGGACATTTTTCTCCTTCCAGCGCACCCTATTGTGATTGCCATGCCTCATTATCGCACTGCTCTTTTCCCTTCCCAACTAATTTCATTTTTGATTTATATATCTGTCTCCTCCATGCGCTCTTCAGTATTAATGTCAATTCATTGAGTTTATACTTTTCATTTTTTATTCTTTAGTCGAGCTTTGTATTTTCAGTTTGTATTACTACCCTGAAAGCAGCCGCTAGGGTGTGTGGCAGGTGTTGAATACACACGAGACTAACCTAAACCCGAATATGAACCTACCGCGATCGGACAATGTTATTCTGATCCCTTATCGTTCGTGGAAAAAATGAAACATTAAATCGAACTGTTATAGACTTGATCTCTATAATTTTATTGACATGACCTCTACTACTGTAGTATGATGGATGATAATAATACATTTTCAACATCAATTCTAAAGAGATCTCCTTCTAATTTATGCAAGAAATTTAATCTGTAGTTTAACCTTCGCTCCGTGAGTGATTCCCAACCTAGCTGCTCTAATATTTTGGGTAAGCTACTAAGGTTATGATAACAACGTTGTAAAAATCTAGCTCCTCTACGCTGCACGCGATTCCATTCGGCAATTAGGCAAGCAAGGAGCTATATTTTTAAAACCTTGTTGTGATAAATTTAGTAGCGTATCCAAATATTAGAGCAGCTAGGCTGGGAATCACTCACGGAGCGAAAGTTAAACTACAGATTAAATTTCTTGCATAAATAAGAAGGAGATCTCTTTAGAATTGATGTTGAAAATGTATTATTATCCCCATCATACGACAGTAGGAGAAATTATGTCCGTAAGATTGGAGAGATCAAGTGAAGAACAGATAGATTTAAGATGTAATTTTTCCACGAACGATAAGGGATCAGAATAACATTGCCCAACCGCGGTAGTGTCATGTTCGGGTTAAAATTAGTATGGTGTGCGTTCATCCCCAGCCATATACCCTAGGAGTGGCTTGCAGGGTACTAAAATAAGAAAATATACTGAAAAGAACATGCCAGGGTGCAATTGTATGATATCCATGATAACAAGTGCGAATAAACGGATCTGAAATTTTTACCCAACTGTATCTGATGGACAATATGGAGGCTGTAGAGTATCCATTGGCACCTGAAACATGAAGAAATAAGGCAATGACTGCATGCTGGAAATAAATGAAGCACGAGAAACACATGATAGAGGGCGGATACATTTCAGCAAATCGGAGAACGTGACAAGTCGCGGTCGGGATCGGCAGGGCGAAACTCGGGTAGAACCCACGTATGTGGGGAGACCGGTTAAGTTCAACTAATGGACTGGTAATACTCAATATTTCCCAACCCTTCTTTCAATCATTCTCTAAAAGACCGAAATAACGATCATTCTCCTCAATATTACAAAGCCCGTGAGCACGGAATCGTGACCGATCTTAAAAGGTTCATAAAATTTTTTACCCGCGACCGCCAACGTTTACAACCTTCCGCAAAGGGTCTCAAAAGGACTCTCGCCTCGTTAAGAGTCCGTGCAGGTTCCTTAAAGGTGCAATTAATCCGAGCGGCCGTCCCAGACAATTCAGAAGCAAAGTCAGTTCTTTTGAACCACGGTTGAAACGCGGGAAGAGGTACGTATTACGATCCCTACGTGGAAGGGGAAAATTATAAGTCGCCCACTTTTGAGTGAGAGAGACAAAGAAGTTGAGAAAAACGGTGATGGAGAGGGATTACGGAGTGGAGGAAAGGTCACGCGGAGGAGATTGGATTTCCCAGCGAAAGCCCAAACCCACCCTCTCGCGCCCTCCGGCGTCACACCAGCTGAGTCTCCTTGAACCCACCGCTGTTGTACCCCGGCATGGCGACCACTTGCGACCGCGATCTCCATTCTTCAAATTCAGCGTAAGTATACCCCAAGCAACAACCCAACGGAACACCAAGGAAGTACTCTACTAGGTTTAGCGAAGGTGTCGGACACTTGAGTATATTTTTTGCCGCAAATGAATAATGTCCGAAAAAGCTTCATTCTGGAATCAAACAGCATAGAGCGAAAATCTACCCCTTTCCTGAAAAATCGTTTTGAATTAACAGAAAGGGTTATGATATTACTGTTGATCTAAGGGTCTTATTAATGCTGTTTGAGTTAGGAAACGTTGGGAATATGAAGATCACATGCACTGCTTAAACTATCATGAAAGTACAAATCATTGAAGTTCAACTCTGTCACAGGGTGAGTGATCCTAGCCACGTATAACATCAGTCTGCTACGGCCAAAGTGAGGGGTAGAGCAATACTGTTTTACCTTCAAGCAGAACTATGACTTTTATGAACTTAACAAATTTCAGCAACTTTGAAAATTACACCAAAGGCAATTGGTGCACCATTAAAATAATTACTCTCAACGCTACAAGTATTAAATACCAATTTAATCCAATGGCGGGTGACTGAACAACCCATGCCACACGCCCCTTGTGGGTACCCATCGTAAGAGCTACTGCAGAATTAATCATCGATAAGGGCTAATATTGTTGTTTGACATTGAAATGTATGGTGCGAAATCCGACTTAATGTTGGCCCAATTTTAACGAAACAGGCAATTAGATATCACCTAAAATATTTACGTTTCTGTATCCTTGTTCATTACGAAATATGTGAGACGTGATTATTATACATAGTCGAAGAATTGTGGCGGAATTAACCCTTGGGCAAAAGGTAATCGCCGCTTGTGAATGTCGTATTGCAAGAGATAAAAACACTGCAAATTGATACACAACAACGTAGACATTGGAGTTCACACGTATCAATTTTCACTTGGAAGGACTCATATTACAAGTATTTGTATACAGACCTGTATTTTAAACACGCTCTCCTATATTCTCCGCTCTTTATTTCTAAGTTACTATTTATTATGAAGTTTCAATACATAACATGGAATAGGTTTCAATGACACAAGTGTCTTAAAGTGAACCTTGTGGATTAAAAAGTTATGTTCTATGTGTGTAACAATAAGTTACATCCAATATACATTTCTTTTAATAAAACAAAAATGTAAAATATAACGTTAAAAAATTAATATTATTACCATGGATGGCTTGATTGTGATGGATACAATTTCTAATGAAAATGAAGAGATTAAAAAAAGTGGTATAGCGTTAACCTACCTACCGGAGGGCCCGGGTTCGATCCCAGGCAAGCCTCTCTAGGCACCCTTAGCTCCGGCTAAGCTTTTTGATTTTCCGGGTACTAGGTATTCCTGGGAAACCATAACCGGCAAAGGGAAAGGAACTGCGCCCCCTACCCTAATGGGTGAATTTCACACGCCGTCGGGCTTAGCACAGGGTGAACTCTGCCTCATCACCTACCAAACCGACCTTAGGGTTGATTTCTGTGTTATATATATATATATATATATATATATATATATATATATATATATATATATATATATATATATATATATATATATATATACATATATATATGCATATATTTAGGTAATCAACCGGTTAAGGTAGGTTTTTGGATGGACACAACTACCAAATAAATATTTTATTTCTCCTAACAAAGCACAAAATCCAGCATCCTACTCTACATCAGGTCCTCTCCATCTCTGAGCACTTCCCTCCTCCCTTCATTCCGTCCAATCCCTATCCTGTTTCTTCCCTTTCCTCGTTTGCCTAACATTCTCGCCTCTAATACAGTCTTCAACATCCCACTGCCGATCAGTACGCCCTTCATCCATTTTTCCTGTCTCCATAGGATTTCTCCCAACAAACCCCGCTCTTCGCCAACCAAACCAAGTACTTCATCATTTGTTTTCTTATCGGCCAATTTCACCTTCTCCATTCTTCTCCAAACCCACATTTCAAAAGCCTCCAGTCTACGTCTATCCTCCCGCTTCAATGACCACGTTTCCGCGCCGCACATAGCTACGCTCCATATCAAAGTTTTTACGAGTCTTCTCTTAACATCCTTACTCAACGTCCCTGTCATCAACACCCTCCTCCTTGAGAAAGACTCTTTGACTAGGGTAATTCTTCTCCTTACGTCCCTACTACTTTGACCGCGTTGGTCCAAGACCCTTCCGATATACGTAAACTGTTCTACCTACTCTAGTATTTGCCCTCCTATTTTAATGTTTAGCTTAGCCTTTTTCTTCCTAGAAAATCGCATAACCTTTGTTTTATTAATATTGATTCTCATCCCATATCTGTCACACCGAATTTCCAATTTTTCGAGAGGAAGGACGGCTCGGAAAATCACTCGGCAATTCTTGCAACCCCTTGGCTGACTGACAAACTAAAGCTTGGATATATAGCCATTATATATATATATATATATATTTATATATATAATATATATATAATATATATATAGAAAGATTACCATTATATATATATATATATATAATATATATATAATATATATATAGAAAGATTACCATTATATATATATATATATAATATATATAATATATATATATATATAGAAAGATTACCATTATATGTATATATATATATATATATATATATATATATATATATATATATATATATATATATATATATATATATATATATATATATATAGCCATTACTTCTAGCGGTCATTACTTCTATTTCTTCCGTTGAAGACGGAGCTGAATTCCGTCGAAATTATCAACAACTAACGTGTGAGTGATCTTTTTATGTGTTCTTATATTGTTTGTTGCTTTCCAAGTTTGTCATTCTACACTTCCGTGTTACTTCGACGAAATGCTAATGTGAAAATCTCACGGATAATAAGAATTATATATATATATAATATATGTATATATATAATATATATGTATTTGAAGAAATAGAGTGTGTGTGTGCTGAGAGAGGATCTTGGCATTATCACAAAGGGGAGTGATAATCACTTGAGGGGGGGGGTGGCGTGGGAGGAGTCCCGCATTCCTCGCACCGAGTAGGAGCTTTTTCGCTCTCGCCTCTTTTGTATTTCTCCCTCGCTCGCAAGAGAAGCCGTCCTCTTTTTTTCCTCGGGGAAAAAATGAAGAGCCCTTCCTGCGGTGGCCTTTCTCTGCAGCATTCGCCTTCCAAGGAGTGGAAGGGGGTGGCGGAGGGGGGGAAAGCGGACCCGTGAGGGCTCCCGTGGGGAAAAGGGGAGGTGGAGGGGAGGGAATGAGGGAGGGGGCCTGAGTGGCGTGGCCTTTCTGCTTTTTCCCGTCATGAAGAAAGGAAGGAATGGAGAGCAAAAAGAGAATGGATTGTGTGTGTGTGTGTGAGAGAGCGGACCTCATTGTGCGCACCAGAGAAAAAAGGCGAGGCCGCTCGCTCTTCTCCTCTTGACTACACTCCTCCCTTCCCGTCTCCCTTTCGCCTTTTCCCTTCCAAATTGGCTCCTTACCTCCCTAAATCCTTCAGAGTAGCCGACTTACCCCGTCCCCACGCCACAATACGATCGCGGTTGCCGCCATTTTGGCTAAATAATTTCGGAAGGACGTCACGTGACGTCTCGACGATGACGTGTCCCGCTCTACCAGAGTGCGGTCACGAGGAGACATGCCTAGTTACAAATAAAAAGAGACGTTTCAGGCGTGATATGGTAGAATATCATGATTAATTAAAAATAGCAATTTTCCACAAAAATAAAATTTAATGCGACCGGTTTCAATGTTACTACATCATCATCATCACCTGATGATAATGTAGTAACATTGAAACCGGTCGCATTAAATTTTATTTTTGTGGAAAATTGCTATTTTTAATTAATGCCTAGTTACGTCACGGGTTACTTTTGCGACGAACGTTGTTCGAATTTAATAATCATCGTAATTTCTGAAACATCTGAAGATTGATTCGTACGTAGCAGCGCACCATACCCTATCCCGTTTCACGTTACCCTCAACCATTCCGATTGGTCCCATGAACCATGATGGTCTTATTAAATCTCCTGTGCTTCTCATAACTCGACCTTGGCCTTAAATTTGTAATCATTCAACTCTATGGCCCCTCCAGTCGTATTCGATTGGTTTCCATCTCCTTTTTTTGATGTCCTGCATAGGCCTTTCTCTTCACCCAGTGTATTCACTTATCTGAGAATATTAAAGACATATCACAGGCCCCGAATCACTATGGTAGATCAGATCATCAACGCAAAATCAGGGAGATTTATTGTAGAACCGATAGGTTTAAAATATAGCTTTTTCCTCGAACCTTAAGAGATCAAAATAGATGTGACAGTAATCGCGTAGGAGATAACTGGAATTTGTACTGTATGCATTTGTCGATTTCCGGCATGTTTCTTCCTGCATGTTATTGTTTTTATTTAATAGACCCATTTTTTAACATTTCTGCAGCATGATTTGAATATACGTATCCTTTTATTGAATATTTTTGCATGCAAGTACTTTCTTTCGTGTGATCAAGATTTATCGAATGCATGATCAAACTAATATTTGTGTAGAGGTGACACAATTTTGTTCTGTGGTTTTATTCCGTTTTACCGGGTGGTAACCTAGCCCCCCATCCAACCCGTCACACACCCCTGCGGTGCCTTACAGGGTATTATTAGACGTAGATGTAGTACCCCTTGAGCCATTTGTCATTTTCGCTAAATATTTCGTTTCCATCATTCTGACGCAGCTTCATTTTCCATAGCTTTTAATACTCTGTCATATTATTACTTACTATCATTTTTATGACGGTTTACATTGTTCTAGGACTAGGAGGACGTTGATCTAGGACGTCTTGCACTTCTCGATCTTCATGCTTCGCGGTCATTTCAAAGTCCTCCTCCTAATCCTCTCTCTCTTTCATATTCTGTATTCCTTTCATCCACGTTTCCTTCGATCTAACTTTCCTTCTTCTTCCATTGGGATACCATTCCAAATATGCATAGGAATCCTCTCATTTCCCATCCATCGCACGTGTCCATGTAATCTTAACTACAGCGTTTCATGTCATCTGTTGCGATATTATTTAATTTCATAATTTGTCCAATTCTTTCGTTCCTTATCCCCTCTTTCTTTTATTTTCCAGCTGGCCTTCTCCAAATTTCATCTCGATAGTTGGCTTACGTACTCATACCGTCTATTGATCACAAATGAAAAAGAAAACTCCATGCATACATTTTCATTAACCGCTTTCTTTTATCTAAACTAATAGTATTAGTCGTTAATGAGTGTTTCTTCGGAAAGTAAACTTTCCACGAAAATTATATTCTACTCATTATACCCCGCTTGCATATTCAACCCCATTTTACGGGAATACTTGTACGCGTATGAGGTGTGTTCAAAAAGAAAGGGGAATTTTGTAATTTCGCATAGTGCATATTGAACTATGAATTCTTGCCAGAGAGTCAAACGATCAATAAAGATTATTAATTGCAAGTTCAACACCGTTTACGTGAAGCAATACGAAAACAACGCCCTTGTTTGTTGCGAAACAATTCATGGCTTACGCACCACCACGATAATGCACATTCTATGCAATTTTGGACATGAACTTATTATTTTCACACCCTTATTTTAACATACATATTAAAATTCACTCAAAAAAATTCTAACTATCCAAATAAAGCCCTTTATATACTAAAACTGCATCAAATATTTAGAGTAAAATATTAGTATCATATAGTTAATATCAATAACTACAGAATATTATAATATTTGTATCTATCCTAATAGTCTCGGGCTAAACAATCGAGTTGGTTTCCCGTTGCCTTCCTCAGTATCGTTTTTAGCGTGACACCATCACTCAATGACCTCCCCACTAGGGTAAGACACCTTTGCAGCCGCCACGCTGAGGAACAGACGCTGCGCGGACTACCTTTCGGGTGGCTCCAAGCCTTCGACCTATCTGACATGGGTGACCCTCATCATAGCTCCCGCCAGCATAGATCTAGGGGTCATGAGGACGCACAAGCCCTTCCACCGCATCAACTATTTAATCCATGGGGAAGGGAGGTAGAGAGAATGAGGAATTGAAGAACTATTTCTTGAAGTTTTGGTTGTCAGGTTGTCTTGTTAGACAAAGAAACCCACGAGTTTTGAGTATGTTCCCAACCAACCCGTATTAAATGGTAGCCTTTCAATTAATAATGGAGTACATTAGATAAATGCGTAAAACGCCATCGTCCTCGTGTAATCTCTGCATTGTGAAAACATTTCCTTTCAAATAAACTTCCTCCGACAGTATTCATTTCCGTCTTCAACTCATTAATTTTGTTCAACTTAAGCTGAAAGAGGAAATAATTTCGTATCTTATTTTTATTTTACACGATGATGTGCTCCTCTACACTCTCGATAATACCCCTATGCCTCCGATTACCGTGATTAATTCCATTTAGAATTCCTAATCCGGTATCATGATAGCTGTTTTTCGCTCTAATATCATCTGAGCTCATACACATACCTTATCATGAGAGATTCAATTTTATTTTTTTCACTCTCCCTGGCTTCCAAAAGATCGGAGCATTCTATGAATTCTTTTATTCCCATCACTCATCAATTAACGGATTAGACCGTACACGGACTTCACCCTTGACATTCAGCAATCTCTCTTTTCAAACCCCACCTCCCGCTTTCCCAACCCCCGCGGAATCCCTTAACCCTCGTTTTCCCTCGTAATCCGCACTCCTTTCCGCAGCACATACAATGATTGCGGATCTTCCGTCCCCTCCATTCTGCGAACAGACACATTCCAGATTCCCTGGTGTGCTTCTTTCCAGCTACCCCAGTCTATCCGCTTAAGAGAGACAACCGCGTTCAATCCTAAGTGTTGGGCTACGTTACTCGGACATTTCCAAAGGCAGGAAGTTATTCTCGTGCGTGTTATCAAGCAAATGTCACCGAGGTAACTTAGTCTTTCAAATAACCCCTCTAGCCATTCACTAACTCCTCCCGGAAGAAGTGAATTCATGTTTCACTCATCATCAATAGGGACGATAAATAAATAAAGCAATCCCGTCAAAAGACGAGATTGCTTTATTTATTTATTCATTCTTAGTCCGAAAATAGTACTTTTTGGCCTTTCACATCGGACTAATCCTAGTGATAACTATGGACACGATTACGAACATCCAAGCCTTAGGCGGAGGAGAACCCACCCCAGCGGGAATCGAACCCGCTACCTTAGGGTTGGCAGACAAGGACGTTATCCCGCCACCACTGGGGCCGGCCTTCAATAGCGGTTTGATAGTTGAAGACAGAGCTCATAAGTACTAAGTCCAAGGACGTGTGACTTAATTCGTAACATATTTCAGAATAATAAGAGAGGGGGAAATTCCTTTCCAGGCATCTCCTGTGGTCCCCTATAATGAATATCAGGTACCCGAAAATTCACGCACGTTGGATAAAGCGGAGGGTGCCTAGAGGAGGGACCCGGAGTCGAACCCGAGCCCTCCGGCCAGTTGATCAGCGCAGACCCCCCTGTACCACCGCATGAATTTAATATACCCGTAAGTGCACACACAGGTAATCAAAATATTTTCTGTTTCCCTCGCGGATAGTTAATTTGCCAAACCGCTAAATTGATGGTTAAAAGTAAGTCTCGGCCATTGATACTGTGATAGATGGCATGCTAGTCGATGTTCTATTCGTTGAGTCGCATTGAGGGTGTGCCAAATGATCTCATCCATCGGCGTATCTTAAAAATAATTGTGCAATTAGGTACCACTCGAATCCTTCTGCCTCTTATTTGAGTAATCCAGCTTTCCGCCCGCATATTTAAATCGCTAGATAAGTAAGATGAAACCCTATTTCTCAGAAGATCTTCGAGGACTCCTTGCATATACATCAAACGGATCGACTTCACCGTCACTTCATGATAATTACGAATATCGGGTAAAGCAAATGTTGTATCGATTTCTACTCGAATCAATTTTTAGTACAATGATCCAATTACACTGAATATTTATTTAAATTTTGACATTTTTCCGGCATTTTTAAAAATCGCCTCAATTTCTTCCGCCTCCTTCTAAACAGCCTCCCTAAAAAGCCTCTTAAACATCCCTGCCTCCGGGGGGGGTTGGCCCAATCACGATCACCGCCGACGCCGCGGCGAGATTCCAGAGACGTTTCCCGACCGCAAGACATGGGGATCTCGAGGATCCGATTGGTCGGACGGAGAGCACCAATCAAGCGACGTGAATGTGATCCGTAGGAAAAAAAAAGACGAGGGGAAAAAAGCGAAAGCACGAGTTCCAGAGAAGGGGGGCGGGAGGGAGGGGAAGGATCTACTCCGCTGTCTCCCCTTCAGGTTCGGTGTACAGGGGGGGGGAAGAGGTCCATGTTGAAACGGCGGGGGAAACGAGATAGGTTGATGGAGAGGGGGAAGGAGCGACCACCCCTGAGTGTATATCTATTTATATAGTCGGGGAAGGGGGCCGAAGAGGTAAAAAAAAATGGTCGAGTAGAAAAAACGCGGCGCGTGCGGTCACGGGGGGGGGGGGGTGAGGGTGAGGTTCCCGTGTCCCACCCCCCGAACCTCCTCCTTAGTGCACCTGACACTTTGGCACCTGCTATACAACTTTCGCTCTTGGGGCGGGAATCAGGATGGAGGGTAGAGGGGACGAATCCGCCGCCTTCCAAAGCGGGGAAAAAACAAAATGACCCCGACGGAGGGGTTGGGATAGGCCAAAAAAATATGGAGTAAAAAAGCGAGGCAAATCTCATGCCACCTGCCAACACAAAGGGAAGTGGCCCTCAGAAGCATAGTGCGCCGATACCAATCCGGTGTCTTTCATCGCAGGGCGAACAATCACTCCGGTGATGACGACTCCAGGCGAGTGAGCGCCTCCCTCCCCCCTCCCCCCCGCCCAACGGTGTTACTTGCATTCCTGCACCGACGAGGAGGGGGGGCATAGGGCGATAACAGAGTGAACTTGGGGATGCAGGGACATTGTAGAGGAAGGAGCAGGGAAACGGCGTCGCCCATCGGCGGGAGGGAACGGATATCTATCGCAGAGTCCCTGATTGCTGCCTTTGGACAATACTTGTATGCGGCGCTTGACATGCATATGTCAGTTTTCTTAGATTACAAGATCTTCGTGGTGGACTGAATGTTGGCACAGCTAATGGAATTACCCTCATCCTTCGATTGAAGGAGATTAGATGGGAATATTACCCTGACAATGAATGAAATTCACACCAAGTGTAAGGCTAAATATGAGATGAAATGTATCCTCACATTACCATAACCGCATCAACCCTCGGGCTGATTATTGTGATGGATGCACCTTCCATACATTTCAAATTTAACCTATTGACACGTACAATATATCTTCATCATCATTCAACATAGTCATTAACTTATATTATGTACTTAGTTCCTAATAGCTCACTAACTATCGAGTGTGTGTGTGTGTGTGTGTGTGTGTGTGTATATATATATATATATATATATATATATATATATATATATATATATACATATATATGCTATGTGTGTATATATATATTTTTGTTTTGCATGAGTGTGTGCGCTGCTGTGGATGTAATTTTTCATGTTGTTGTTTTACATGTGGTGCTGTTCTTTTACGGTTGGTGACCTAATTAATCTCAGTAATCAACCCGATCGTCGGTTTGGTAGGTGATGGTAGAGTTCACCCAGTACTAAGCCCGACGGCGTGTGAAATTCACACATCAGGGTAGGGGAGCCAGTTCCTTTCCCTGTGCCGGTTATGGTTCCCAGGTTACCCGAAAAATCACATAGCTTGGGTGGAGCTGCAGGTGCCCAGAGTGCCTTACCCGGGAATCGAACCCGGGTATATATGTATATATGTGTGTGTGTATATATATACATATATATATATATATATATACACACACACACATATATATATATATATATATATATGTACTAACTTGAAAACCCACCCGATGGCGGGCAAGTATTCATTCACTTGGAAAGAGATATCATTAAAAGGAATAGGAACACATATAAAAGACGAACACAGGAGAGGTGGGGACGGTGTAATGGAGCAGATCACAAGCGCGAAATCATTTCCTGGACCGCGACTTCATGGACGGGGATTTCGGTCGGATTTTCGAATTGCCAGGCCAATGCTCAAATCACTTGAGCTATTGAGGAAACTTTAATTACAATGAAATCTGCGGGGGGCTTATTCAACCAAGTGCCCCGATTCTTTGGCCAGGAGATGGCGTTAGAGAGCCGTTTCATCCACCAAAGAATAAATGGACGAGGATCCAAGAGGAAAGGATAGTGGAGAAAACAATTATTGCTCGTAACAAATATAATAAAAATAAATGAATGAGATAAATCAATTAACTGACTATAAGTATTTCAGCGTTTAGTTTATGTTGCTTCCGTAAGAAATGTAAGTCAGAAGACGTATATGGAATAAAATGTATTTTAGCAATCATCCCTCACCGAGATGAGTATTACCTTTACATTCTGATTTTCTCTACTCAATTGACAACTCCTTGCTCTTTGTGACAGCTTCTGTGCCTAATGTAATTCGTGGCATAACATATCCTTAAGGCGCTGTGAAAATTATCTTGCTCGCTTTTTTTCAGTGGGCAGGTTATGTGAGCATTGAATTAATGAGAAAAACGTGTGAGCTCGGTTGGCCCAATGAATTCGCGGTAGAGAGTAGAACTTACCACACGAGCAAGAAAGTTTCAAGGTTCGTTCCTTTGGGTTCCCTAGATAGGATGCCATTCCTTGACGTAAACCTATCCGAGGGGTGTGCCTGGTTGGAAGGGTCGTGGGGAGGGCGTGGAGGGAGCGTTTCCCAGCGGGCGTGGAAAGAAACAGGGTCGCAAAAAAAGGGTTCGCGTTGAGAGGACGGGGAAAAGGAAAGAGAGGGGGAAAGGGGCGTGACCCTGGGACGAGCATTAGCAAGGGAACGACACCCATCTTGGAGGGAGACTAAGATGCTTTGAACGAGTATAGAAAAAGGTCCTGTTGAGGCGAGAACATTATCGCAGCTTTCCACGACGAATGTTAAATGAATATGGGTGTGTGTGTGTGCGTATATGTTCATCTGTGTATGTGTGTGTGTATATATATATATATAGTTTATATTTAAATATATATATATGTATAGCATTACTTCTATATCTTCAGAGGAAGACGGATTGTTTCCGTCGAAATATCAAGAAAGTACGTGTGTTCTTTTTTTGTGTTTATATATTGTGTGTTACTGTGTATTGTACTATTCGGCACTTCCGTGTTACGTCTACGAAAGCATATACGAGGGTCATCCGGAAAGTAGTACCCGTTCGTGCCGCATGAAGTGCTGACGACGCGAGTAGCCGCTGGACGAGGTCAGATAGCTTCAGTGGCTTGTCTGCCTTCTCTGAGCCAAGTTGCGTGACGCTAGCATTGCCTGTGTTGTTTCTGTGATTGTTTACAATGTTTAAAAAAATTGAGAACGCCGCCAGTTGTGAAGTGAGGGCAGTGATTAAATTCCTCAATGCAAGAAACGTTCGCCCATGTGATATTCATCGCCAATTAAAGGAGGTGTATGGAGACAATGTAATGGACGAGTCGTCTGTTCGGCGGTGGTGTCGCAACTTCAACATGGGGAGGGGGAACACACACGACGATGAGCGTTCGGAGAGACCGTCTGTCATTACAGACCAACTGGTGAGCTCAGTTGACGAATTCGTGAGGAACGATCGGCGCGTCACAATTGATGACATCTGTGAGCATTTTCCCAATGTTTCTCGAACAATTGTTCATGAAATTGTTAAACACCATCTGCATTATGCAAAAATTTGTGCAAGATGGGTCCCTCCCGTATCTCAATGAGCTGGCGGCGAAGGACTATGCAGCAGGAATACAGAAACTTGTCACACGTTATGACAAATGCCTTAATTTGCTTGGAGATTATGTTGAGAAGTAGTTTAAAGTATCCTCTTTCAAATAAAATTTTTTATGTTTGTTAATATTTACTTTTGTGTCTTTATTTCACGAACGGGTACTACTTTCCGGATGACCCTCGTGTGTGTGTGTATATATATATACGTGTGTGTGTATATATATGTATATATATTATGAATATATATACATATATATATTTTTTTTTCTTTTTTCATGAATATATATATATATATATATATATATATATACAGAAACATATATAAGGAAAAGGGATAGGAACACGTATAAAGGACGAACACAATAGAGATCAATAAAGATCCGGTGTTCGAGTCCCGGTTGAGGAAATATTTTTACTCTTGTGATCCGTTCGATTCCGCCTTCCCCACCTCTATTGTGTTCGTCCTTTATACGTGTTCCTATCCCTTTTCCTTATATATGTTTCTGTATATATGAGTATTTATTCGCCGTTTGGCGGGATTTCGTGTTTGAATGTGTATTTGGCCAATGTGGCTCATCTCTTTCTTCTGGCTATGCGTGCCACGAAACGCACTGTTCTTTTCCTGTATGATGTTGTATGAATTCTAACCACTGTCCTCTCCTCTTGTGTATTGTCTATTTCTCCTTTGGTGGGTGAAACAGCCCCCTGACGCCATCTCTTGGCTAAAGAATCGGGGCGCTTGGCGACATATAAGACCCACGGATCTCAGGGTAAATTACATATCCTCGATAGCTGCCTAGATAGCAGGACGTGCCTGTGTTCACCGAGTGTCTAAAATCGCCGGCGTCCGAGGCTTCGGTCGCCGGGGTTTGGAGAGCGGCACTGCCGGACTCTCTCGGAAATCGAGGTTCCGATCGTGTTTTGTTTCGAGCGGCGGTTGACCGCCTAGTTCATCAAGAAGCGCGCAGTTTGACTCTCGACTTCTTCCGCCGGGAAGGCCGTACTTTTGTTTTGTTTAGTGGATCAAGACTGACCTTGACTCCTGGTGTAGAGCTTAGGCTCCTTTTGTTTGCTACCGCCGGGTGCGTGTGGCGGGGAGGGAGCGTTCGTGAGTGTTTTATTTCCCTTTAAAGTGCTCGTTTTTTTTTGTTGCGCTTTCCTTCTTCATGCTAGTGTGCTGAATTTGATTTCTTCAAATGGCTGTGCGCCGTTTAAACACGCTCGCCTTGCAAGTTGACGAGATGGCGAAGCCCCCTACCCCGTTGGAGGTCCACCTCTTCACGTTAGAGTCGCTGGGCCTCACACCCGAAGAGATAGTGGCGATCCAATTTGGATACAATCGCCATTTGATATTCCTGAAGTTGGCAACCGAAGCTACAATGACTAGGATTTTAGACAATACTCCGCGGAAACTACCGTTTCCGTCTTTAAGTGACCAGAGGACGACAATAACAATTGACGAGACTTCCGGCAGCCCGTGTAATGTCAGGGTTCTTTGTCTCCCCGTGGAGACCCCATTGGAAGACATAACAGGCGAGCTCCAACGCTTTGGTAAAATACATCGCTCGTGGGAGAACAGGTGGGAGGGAGAAAATATGGCGCGGGTGCTTACTGGCACCAGGGTTGTGCGGATGACGGTCGAGAGAAATATCCCCTCGTACCTCCTCATCGGCGGCAACCGGGCCATCATCATCTATGAGGGTCAGCGCCGCACTTGCGCCCGCTGTAATCAAGAAGGCCACGAGCGCAAGACTTGCCCTCGGAACCAGGGAGGTAAGAGCTATGTGGAGGCAATGACGATGCCCTCCAACCCTAACGCCGCCGTGGAGATGGACGAGCCCGAAGTGGCTGTGGAGGAGAGAGCGCGGTCGCTTCTACTCATCGAGGGTGCGGTCCCGGCTGCTCCCGTTGGTCCCCCGCATCTCCCTTCAATTGGAGGGAAATGTCAGCGGGAGCGAAAATCGTCAACGGAGGAAAGGGAACCGAAAAAGAAGAGGACAGACAAACCCAAGCTCCTGGTCTCGAATACCGTTCTACAAATGGTTCACATACCTACCACCTCGCCTAATATCACACGACGTCCAGCCCCCGTCTCCGTGAGCTCGTCAAATGAGGAGGGATGGTCTTTCGCCCCCCCTCCCCCCGCTCACGCCATCGACGCCCTCGCTACGCAATCCTTGCATCACGGGTTTCAAACACCCCAAGAACCTCTGGTGACAGGTGAGGAGGATGCATCTGATTGCGATGTTTTCCAGTCCCCAACAGCTCATCCCTCGACCCCTTTATCATTGACTGTAAAGGAAGCGTCACCGACCCCGGAAGTCGACCCGCATACAAGTTTCCCAAAGTCAAAAATCCCACATACCCCATCTTCTTTCCCCATTAAGGACAGTCAATGTGTCGACGATCTTCCCAGCGCTTCTCAAGATACGGACCACAAGCAACTATCTCCCCTGATTTTTCCCGACCACAACCCTTCCGCAGATGAGCCCCAGTCCGCCACTCCGACCCTCCCCGAGGGTGCGTCCTGCCCCTTGGCGGCCCCCAGCGGTGCTCCTTCGAAGAAGGCCCCCTGTGGAACGCTGCCGAGTTACCCGGTCTTCGTGGAGACCACGGCTGGCTCTTCCTCTTCGGACGAGGCCGGGGGGGAGGGATGTGGCGAAATGCCGCGTCCTCGCTCGTCGACCCGTTGGACGAGGCGTCCCGGGAAACGGCGAAGCACTCGTCGCCCGGGGTCGAGTCGCGACCGGAGCGACGCTAGCCACGATCAGAACTCTGGGAAGTGATGTCCGGTAGCCACCCGGTGCCGGACACACTTCGTCCATCGTTGGAGAGTTTTTTTTTTTTTGCTGAATGACTGATTGAATGGATAATTTCAACCCTGCCATTGATAATTTCTTACAATACATAATTTTCCATTGCTAGCTAAAATCTCCCTCCTAATATCTGTGGACCTTGTCTTCCTTTCTTTTTTTTCTTTCTAAATGTTAATGGTCAAATTCACGAGTATGCGTCTGTATGCATATGCTTATGTATGTGCGTGTGGATATGCATGTGTGCGTATGTATGTACAAGTGGATATGTATGTGGTATATGTATCATATATGTATCATATATGTATCCATGTATACACTTATACTAAAGAAAAACATGATGTACCCATAATCTGTGACCTGATATTATGCATAATGCTAACAAACTCTGTAATATTCTGAACCGAATAAAATAATTTATATCATAGCTCAAGTGGTTAAGAGCATCCGCCCGGCAAGTGGAAAGATCCGGTGTTCGAGTCCCGGTTGAGGAAATATTTTTACTCTTGTGATCCGTTCGATTCCGCCTTCCCCACCTCTATTGTGTTCGTCCTTTATACGTGTTCCTATCCCTTTTCCTTATATATGTTTCTGTATATATGAGTATTTATTCGCCGTTTGGCGGGATTTCGTGTTTGAATGTGTATTTGGCCAATGTGGCTCATCTCTTTCTTCTGGCTATGCGTGCCACGAAACGCACTGTTCTTTTCCTGTATGATGTTGTATGAATTCTAACCACTGTCCTCTCCTCTTGTGTATTGTCTATTTCTCCTTTGGTGGGTGAAACAGCCCCCTGACGCCATCTCTTGGCTAAAGAATCGGGGCGCTTGGCGACATATAAGACCCACGGATCTCAGGGTAAATTACATATCCTCGATAGCTGCCTAGATAGCAGGACGTGCCTGTGTTCACCGAGTGTCTAAAATCGCCGGCGTCCGAGGCTTCGGTCGCCGGGGTTTGGAGAGCGGCACTGCCGGACTCTCTCGGAAATCGAGGTTCCGATCGTGTTTTGTTTCGAGCGGCGGTTGACCGCCTAGTTCATCAAGAAGCGCGCAGTTTGACTCTCGACTTCTTCCGCCGGGAAGGCCGTACTTTTGTTTTGTTTAGTGGATCAAGACTGACCTTGACTCCTGGTGTAGAGCTTAGGCTCCTTTTGTTTGCTACCGCCGGGTGCGTGTGGCGGGGAGGGAGCGTTCGTGAGTGTTTTATTTCCCTTTAAAGTGCTCGTTTTTTTTTGTTGCGCTTTCCTTCTTCATGCTAGTGTGCTGAATTTGATTTCTTCAAATGGCTGTGCGCCGTTTAAACACGCTCGCCTTGCAAGTTGACGAGATGGCGAAGCCCCCTACCCCGTTGGAGGTCCACCTCTTCACGTTAGAGTCGCTGGGCCTCACACCCGAAGAGATAGTGGCGATCCAATTTGGATACAATCGCCATTTGATATTCCTGAAGTTGGCAACCGAAGCTACAATGACTAGGATTTTAGACAATACTCCGCGGAAACTACCGTTTCCGTCTTTAAGTGACCAGAGGACGACAATAACAATTGACGAGACTTCCGGCAGCCCGTGTAATGTCAGGGTTCTTTGTCTCCCCGTGGAGACCCCATTGGAAGACATAACAGGCGAGCTCCAACGCTTTGGTAAAATACATCGCTCGTGGGAGAACAGGTGGGAGGGAGAAAATATGGCGCGGGTGCTTACTGGCACCAGGGTTGTGCGGATGACGGTCGAGAGAAATATCCCCTCGTACCTCCTCATCGGCGGCAACCGGGCCATCATCATCTATGAGGGTCAGCGCCGCACTTGCGCCCGCTGTAATCAAGAAGGCCACGAGCGCAAGACTTGCCCTCGGAACCAGGGAGGTAAGAGCTATGTGGAGGCAATGACGATGCCCTCCAACCCTAACGCCGCCGTGGAGATGGACGAGCCCGAAGTGGCTGTGGAGGAGAGAGCGCGGTCGCTTCTACTCATCGAGGGTGCGGTCCCGGCTGCTCCCGTTGGTCCCCCGCATCTCCCTTCAATTGGAGGGAAATGTCAGCGGGAGCGAAAATCGTCAACGGAGGAAAGGGAACCGAAAAAGAAGAGGACAGACAAACCCAAGCTCCTGGTCTCGAATACCGTTCTACAAATGGTTCACATACCTACCACCTCGCCTAATATCACACGACGTCCAGCCCCCGTCTCCGTGAGCTCGTCAAATGAGGAGGGATGGTCTTTCGCCCCCCCTCCCCCCGCTCACGCCATCGACGCCCTCGCTACGCAATCCTTGCATCACGGGTTTCAAACACCCCAAGAACCTCTGGTGACAGGTGAGGAGGATGCATCTGATTGCGATGTTTTCCAGTCCCCAACAGCTCATCCCTCGACCCCTTTATCATTGACTGTAAAGGAAGCGTCACCGACCCCGGAAGTCGACCCGCATACAAGTTTCCCAAAGTCAAAAATCCCACATACCCCATCTTCTTTCCCCATTAAGGACAGTCAATGTGTCGACGATCTTCCCAGCGCTTCTCAAGATACGGACCACAAGCAACTATCTCCCCTGATTTTTCCCGACCACAACCCTTCCGCAGATGAGCCCCAGTCCGCCACTCCGACCCTCCCCGAGGGTGCGTCCTGCCCCTTGGCGGCCCCCAGCGGTGCTCCTTCGAAGAAGGCCCCCTGTGGAACGCTGCCGAGTTACCCGGTCTTCGTGGAGACCACGGCTGGCTCTTCCTCTTCGGACGAGGCCGGGGGGGAGGGATGTGGCGAAATGCCGCGTCCTCGCTCGTCGACCCGTTGGACGAGGCGTCCCGGGAAACGGCGAAGCACTCGTCGCCCGGGGTCGAGTCGCGACCGGAGCGACGCTAGCCACGATCAGAACTCTGGGAAGTGATGTCCGGTAGCCACCCGGTGCCGGACACACTTCGTCCATCGTTGGAGAGTTTTTTTTTTTTGCTGAATGACTGATTGAATGGATAATTTCAACCCTGCCATTGATAATTTCTTACAATACATAATTTTCCATTGCTAGCTAAAATCTCCCTCCTAATATCTGTGGACCTTGTCTTCCTTTCTTTTTTTTCTTTCTAAATGTTAATGGTCAAATTCACGAGTATGCGTCTGTATGCATATGCTTATGTATGTGCGTGTGGATATGCATGTGTGCGTATGTATGTACAAGTGGATATGTATGTGGTATATGTATCATATATGTATCATATATGTATCCATGTATACACTTATACTAAAGAAAAACATGATGTACCCATAATCTGTGACCTGATATTATGCATAATGCTAACAAACTCTGTAATATTCTGAACCGAATAAAATAATTTATATCATAGCTCAAGTGGTTAAGAGCATCCGCCCGGCAAGTGGAAAGATCCGGTGTTCGAGTCCCGGTTGAGGAAATATTTTTACTCTTGTGATCCGTTCGATTCCGCCTTCCCCACCTCTATTGTGTTCGTCCTTTATACGTGTTCCTATCCCTTTTCCTTATATATGTTTCTGTATATATGAGTATTTATTCGCCGTTTGGCGGGATTTCGTGTTTGAATGTGTATATATATAGTATATATATATATATATATATATATATATATGAATATATATAAAAAACACAGTAATCAACCCGAAGGTCGGTTTAGTAGATGATGGTAGAGTTCACCCTACACTAAGCTGGGTAAGCCCTATACGGCGTGTGAAAATTCACACATCAGGGTAGGGGGCCCAGTTCCTTTCCCTGTGACGGTTACGGTTTCCCAGGAAGATCTGGTACCCGAGAAATCACATAGCTTGGGTGGAGCTGCAGGTGCCCAGAGTGCCTTGCCCAAGAATCGAACCCGGGACCCTCCGGTCAGCAGTCCAACGCTCTGAATGTGAATTTCTCAACGTGAATTTCTTATTGGCCTTTCCGACTTCATCCTTACCCGTATTTCCTTCTCCTTCAGTAATACCTTCTATTGCAGATCAAGGATAGTGCCGTGGGCAGAAGATTCAGCACTTCCTATGCAAACATCTCTCTTGGTCTCGCAGAGAAAAAAATCCTGATAAAAAACCCCTGAAAACTCTATTGTGGCTCAGATATATCGATTAAATATAGTATTCCCTCCCTGACCACATGGTACTGATTCTCTGGAAATGTTCATTTCCGACCTCAAGACTTCGTCCTCTGCCCCCTTCAATTCTACCGTTTCCTCCTTCCTAATTACCTTCCTACATATTAAATGTATCATTGATAAACAAAACATTCCACACTTCTGTACATATAAAACCGACCAACTAACAACAATACTTACATTATAACAGTTGACAGCCATATCACACCAAACGCTTAGTTCCTTATTCCCTTTCCATTTGAGGACACAGAATCTGTAATTACCCCGACTCCTTTGATAAATTCCTTTCAAATCCACATCATTCCTTATTCCAACGAGGTTATCCTGATTCCCTCATAAACAAACGAATCCGAAGACATACTTAGACTAATAAACTTTCCTCCACCGCAGAAACCCGTTCTCTTACAATTTGCACCACATACTTCCCTGGTCTAGAGTCTCTGAGATTAATCCTAAAAAACCTCAACCTATCCTCAAAAACCATAATTCCACCACAAACATTTTTCCCCAAAGCCCCTCCGTTTCTTTCAAATGCCCCGCCAGCTTATAAGATCTCCTCAAAACAGCCAATCTACGCCTTAAGTCCCCGCCCCGCCCCGCCCCAGAGTCACTCCCATGCCCTACAATAAACCTAAATGCATAACATGTCCTAGTTTCAAAACCCGAACCCCCTACCACCGGCTTTTTAACTCTCTCCAACCAATTTTCTAGTTCTCATGCACTTCCAATGTAGTTTACCTTTTGAAGTACTCTTCCCCTAGCAAACCTTTCCCCAACTTCCCCTTCCATTCAGCGTCCCCGGCCCCGCGTTCCAAGGTAGTTTCTCCATATGCCACAGTCAATATTCGGAATGCGTCCGCGCACTTAATTTCGTTTTTCACATAAAATTTGATACAGATTCTTTGATCCATCTTTTGGAACAGGCAAAAATCGAAGACAAGCCAAAACACGTCCAAGCAAAACAGCTGTGAACAATCAACTGAACATTCAAAATGGCCGAACTTTAAGGCGTAAGTGAGAGGCATAAGTACCAACATAACGCCACAAAAAAATCGAAACTCAAACATACGTAACCTGCGGAAAGTAAAAATTCGCGATACTTTTTGAACAGACCTAGTAAATTGAACAGCATTGATAATAATGGACACCCCTGCCTTAACCCTCTTCCTAACTCTGCCCATCTGGACCTTTCATCCTCAACTCGCATCTGAGCAGTCTGAGACATCTACAGTTTGTACGAATAGGCCTGCTATCCCTCGAATCTACTCCCATTTTCGGCAATACATTCATTAATTTTTTTCCAATTCACACTAGCAAACAAATGTTCTAAATCTACGAAACAGACATTTTTCATTGGTTAAATTGCTCTCAATTAGTGACCTCATTACTGCAATGGCATCACGCGTGTCTCTCTGAACTTGCTGAACTCAAACTCGTCACCCCTTACTAATCATTTCCCTTATCCCCATCTTTTTACTAACGATCCTGAGATCGTTACTGAGGAGCTAACCACTTTATCTGAACACGAAATCAGACTTTTTGTAAAGAAGTCCACAGATATCCCTTTTTTGAAATAGGAACTAACACTGATCTGACGAATTCTTCCGAAAAAATTCCTCTTCATAAATGCTACGAATTAGTCCATAGAAACTGTGTTATCCAAGTTTTCCTAAACATTTAAGTAGTTTCGCAGGAATGAGATGTTATATGTTCAAGTTTCGAGATGAATCTGTTTGGTAACGAATTATTCCAATATATTCACATCCTAACGATAGCATCCCAACTGTGCATTCAACGCTGGAAAAGTTAAAACCAAAATAAAACAGAATGGTAGTTGAACACAGTTTTTAAATCAATTAGGGGTACACGAGATAGCTCAACATTTTGCTCGTCTCATTTGAGCACAATCAACCCCGAATAAATACGACGTTTTCAGGAAGAGCCATTCTCCGGAATTGGCCAGAGATTTAATTCGATTTTTTTTGTCCAACTCCTTCGGATTGTACTCGCATAATAGCGTCAATGGAACACTTTTTATGTACTTGCTGCTCCAAGGATTATTTAGTTTAATAATGTATTTCAATCTCAAATTTAATTTGAGTTGGTTTCAACGTCTCCATTAAACAACTGTTTTGGACATAACTCAGAAAGTCTTTTTTTAACAATTAAAGTCAATTTGGCGCTCGAATCAATAAATATAGCTAGATCAGTGACAATTCAAACTCCAGTGCATATCTGAGGTTTCGGTTCTGCTCTCCTTCACTGTCCTATCTGAACTATAAGGTCGAAACAATCGAATTCTCTTGGATTTAGATAAGGGATGCGATCACTTCATCCAGTTTCTCGAGGTCGGCGTGACCGGTAGTGAAATCAATTGCCTATATAGGGTCACGCGTGAAAGCCGAAAGCCATGTGGAATCCCATACCAGTAAACTGCTGTGTTTAATAACCGCTAATAAAATCAATGAAAAAATGCATGAATTATCGCCTTCATATGCAAAAATTTAGTTTTCTCTGGCCACCCTAAACGTTAATAAATAATATCTTATTAGGACAAGACATTAAGGATTTGGACTTCACTTCGTGAAAGTTGTATACTTTCATAATAACAGAAGGGGCAGCATTCAATGAGGGTATGTTATTTTGACCTAAATAGGCAATTCAAGATACTCGACAATTCTATAACAAGTTTTAGCCGCGGTAGAAACGAAAATAACGAATTTATTGCCTTCCCTTTACAACATTAGTAATGATGATTAGATCTGCCTCTTATTATATATCTCGCTGTGATATACAGACAGATTGTGATAAAAAATGCATCATCTTAAAAAAAATGCCTTCAGACATGATAACAGAAGCATAGAGCATACAGGCCATGCATATGTCAATATTATCATTATAATTAATTAACCCAGTCTAGGTAGGTTATTTTACTCTCCAACTATCATCCATTCGAGGACCAAACTATTTCATTATTTTATCTCCAACATGAATAGGAAGCTGTTTCGGACGCTTTGCAAAAGGACTACATCTCCGTAATGAAACAGAACACAGAGAAGAACCCATCGTGTCCTTAGGAATCGTGTTGAGCGAACAGAAAGCATTTAATTATTATTGGAAAGTCTAGATTAGGAGACTGGGCTGGAAGAACAAAGATTAGATGCACGACTAAATAAATACTAATCGTTCAAATTTAACGTTGCAAAAAAGGAATACACCTAGCACCGCATTACCCTTGTAGACGATGTCACATGAATGGCGAGATGATATCATTACGAAACATTTTGAAGTTACAAAAATCACAGCTTGCCAAATGACATTAATCACGCATCATCCTTTAGGCACTTAATCTAATGGCTGGTAACCTTGCACTCCCTACCCTTGTAACGATAGTAGTAGTAGTTTTTAGGGGAGGCGACCGACAGCTAAGGTCATTTGCGCCATAGGGGATGGACAGGAAAGGATTAAGGGAGGAGAGAAACCCGGCGTCGGCATTAGCCTACTCTTTACGAAAGGCGCCAAGGGGTCCGCAGCTTAACGTCCCATCCGACGGACGCCGTACTCACTCAAAGTGCCCTCCACAAAGCACCTCAAGTAGGGATCGAGATACCTCTGAAAAATATTCAACACCGCCGGGATTTGAACCCGCGCCCTCAGGGTGGGAAGCCAGTACGTTAGCCCCCGCACCATCTCGATCCCCCCTTGTAACGATTTACAGGGCAAGATTCAGATGTAATATTTAACTCAGCCTTCCAATATCTTGAGAATCACACGAATTTCCCTTTCCTCTAAGTGCATTTAGTCTTCACCCCATACTCCACGCTCTGATCCTGAAATTCACTTGAAAATGAATTCGCCTATGCGCCATAGGTACTTGATCTGTACGACATTACAAACCGTAGTGCGTCTCTCAAGAACTCTCGTTTCATATTCCAGCTATCGCGCGTCTGTCACTCTGACCCCCCCCCCCCCCCCGTGTGATGGGCGCCCGTCTACCTTACTCCCACGAAGCACTACCGAGAGTAACGAGGGGCCTCTCTCGCATGCGCCCCCGTCGCAATATTTCGCCTCCCCGGGGAACGACCTTTTGATGCGATCCGTTTAATTTCGCCCGCCACAGCTTGCGTATCCAGGGAGTTGATGGGGGTGATGGGGTTGAGGGGGTGGAAGTGGGTTGGGTGGAGTCGGGGCGTGCGTGGGGGGTGGGGGAGAGGAGGGGTCGGAGGGAAGACATAACAAACGACGGGAGCTTAGTGCTCGACCTCACGGAATTCCGCCATTATTCTACGGCCACCCATTCTCACCCCCCCCCCCCGTTACAAGCGCCCCATCACATACACACACACACACACAGACACCCCATCCTCCACCCCTCTCGACAGAAAACGACGGATATATTTTTGGGGGATCGCGGAGTTGGTGAAGGGAGGGGGTGGGGGGAGGGATGCGAGAGAAAGAATAGCAGACCGTTTTTTTGTTCTGGAAGGAACCCTCCGAGCATGTCTTTCTTCATCTCCCCTAGGACCTCGGTAAATACATAGGTAAACACACCCAATTATATACAGGCCAATACGACCTATATTGCTTCTCTATACACGAGGTGGGTTAAAAAATTAACGGGAATTTGAGTCATTTGGAAATTATTTTACTTATTTTTATTTCATTTTTGTTATTTAGCCTTGTTCCGAAAACAGCACACTTTGGCCTTTACATGGGAATATTTACACTGAAAACAATAGAGACGATTACAAACCCCCAAGTCCTGGGTGGAGGAAAATCCACCCTGGCGGGAATCGAATCCGCGACCCATGGATTGGCAGACGAGGGCGTTACCCCGCCGCCACTAGGGGCCGCGCGGTTTGATTGTTGAAGATAGATCTCATCAAGTACAATGTCCAAGGACGTGTGAATTAATTCTTAACATATCTTAGAATAATAAGAGAAGGAGTTCCTTTCCAGACATCTCCTGTGGTCCCCTAGAATGAATATCAGGTACCCCGCCGCCACTGAGACCGGCGACTTACTCGTCCATATCAATTTGATTCCTTCAATCTGTAGTCACTGTTAGATGTTATACACTTATGCCAGCACTTTTTCCGATCCTCAAAACAGTTCTGGAATTCGATCTAGTACGGTATAGCTTTTAGTTCTCTCAGTGATGCCTTTTTAATCTCATCTTTGTTTGTAAAAGGACAGCCAATTAAGGTTCTCTTTATTTTTTGGGAACAGCGAAAAGTCACACGGGGCCATCTATGGAGGATATGGACGGTGTCACAGTGCTCTTTTTGGCCAAAAATTCAAGAACAACCACTAAGCAGTGAGAGAAAGTGCAAAAGTCATGAATTGTTTCGCCACAAATATTGAACATTTTTTTCACATTGCTTCACGAAAACGGCATTGAACTTGTAAGCAGTACTCTTTATTGATCGTTTGACTTTGTGGCCAGAACTCATGGTGGTACATTATGCGTAATAACAAAAGTATCGTTACTTTTTGAACACCTCATATGCATAACAATAAGGGGGCGTCGAATCCGAGCGAGTTTCTGATGCTGGCTCTAAGGCTATGGATTCAAACTCGGGTGACTTAATCATCGCAGTACTATTATCTGGTTGCATAAAAAACGCACCAGCTTCATCCTCTGGTTGTTTAAATTACGCTTCGCGGTGCCCATTTTAATAATATTTGTACTACCGTTTTTATATCCAATTGGCCCCATTTCCAGGACAAAAAGCATGCACGACTTTCTAGTGTTATCAGGTTGTAAAACATACAATTCTAATTCATTTTTCGCATTCCATAGTGAATCATGTTTCAACTATTGCTTGCAAAAAAGGTTATTATGATCAAGCAGTTTCTCCTCTAGAATATCGTTTTCTCCCCGCGGTCATTCCTCGTCCTTAAATCTTTCTCTCATGCATCATTTTACCTCTCCCTCCCCCCCCCATCGAGTTCTCATGCCCCGTAACTATCGGAAATTTCCTTCCAGGAACACCCGCAATCGTTTACTCAAGTAGCTTCTATGCGATATCTACGTCTTCCTCCATGTTATTACTTGTGTCTATTTAGATATGAATAATGAACAAGTTCGTTTGTTCAGCTTTTAATTCTGCTGATAATATTACACCACCAAACCTGCTCCATGTTTACTGTACTTCTTCCTATCTTTTTGTTCAGTACTACTTTCACCCCTCGGTGACTCTAATCCCCTCAGCTGTATATTATTTCATAAGATATCACTTTAGCTATTCCCGTAATCCTTCCATATACCTTTGCACAGCTCTCATACATTTAGATTTCGTCTATCCATCCCCTACCTCATATTTTATAACTTCCCTGTTCTCCACATCGTCCTGGCAATTCGGCTCCCTATTCTAAAAAATCGGTATTATTTTGAGCATACGTTTCTGCTGCTACTGTTTATTCCTTTGCACAAGAATTTCGCATGAAGACCGTGACCGGTGAGAGCCTTGTCTCCACCGCTGACGGGCTTGATACCCGCCCCTATCGTTTTCCCATAGTTGCCAGGATTCATCATCAAATCAGTGTTCGTCGTAGTATCCCGGCAGAACTAGTTTAGGTGGTTTCCCGTTGTCTTGCACAATAGTGTTTTCAACGTGATACAACTACTCTAAATGCTAACGACTTCTGTGAGGCCGCCTCACTGAGGAATAAATGATGAGCGGATTGCCTCTCGTCTGGCTCATACCCTTCGGCCCATCTAGCATGGGTGACCCAACAGAGAGCAATAATAATTGCTCCCGTCAGCACTGCTGTGGCTGGTCATCATTGAGCTCAAGTGCTCTTACATCAAGGCTGCGAACGTGTGGAGAGTATTTGAAGTGTGCAGAAGGTAGGGTTGGACAAAATATAAAAATGCTCATCTCTTGGTCCGAAGGAGTGGAATATGGTTTCAGCGGTAGGGAAATATACTTGCATTTCAGCAAGTATTTGATACATTCTTCGTAAGTAAACATTTATTAGTTTAAAAAAGACACATACCAGAGTGAATAGAGATAGATTGATAGAGGTTTGGAGATAGATAGGTAGATTTGGGCAAAATTGAGACCAAATTGTCTTTTCTTCCATTTAACCCATAAGTAGATGAGAGGTCTGAAAGTATTTGAGAGAATATTAATGGAATTGACCGTTAAGTATAGAGCAAAGTATGAAACAATACGCGAACACGCAAAAGAGTGAATGGGCCATGGGAGAAGTCTAGTTTGAAAAGAAATAAAAGGTTTAATGTCGTTTTAAGGATTTCTCAAGATGAGAATGTAACCTCTGAGATTCGAAACTAGAAGTATCAGTAGGAGGAGCGTATTAATGATTGTAGCAGGGGCGAAAGAAGTATACAATGGCAGGGAAGTTTGGGAGATGTTATTAATAGGGATCAAGTTAACTGCAATGATTTAAAATTAAGTTTTTATCACTTTGCCTTCCCCAAAAGATAACGATGTAAAGGATATACATTGTATTCTTATATTTCTTACCAAGATGGAAATAGTAGAAAGAAGAAGAAGGAAATGACAGTAATCAGGAGTAAAACTATTATGAATGGGCAATTGCACTAATCTACAGTATTACATTTGCAAATGGTTATTAAAAATGATTGTGTTTATTCTTCTAAATCTATGTTATACTCTGCAAACGTCATATGAGTACGTGGTAAGTGTTATTGTGGAGAAGTGTTTGATATGCTCGCCAGAGGGAAGTCGATTTGTAATTAGACCTGTAGCTTCTTGGTGATACTTTTCGGATTGCTTAACCTTGTTTTTTCTGTAATCGCGAAACCTATAAACCCTTCAAAAACAAGCAAAACGTTGAGATATAGTATTCATTGACAGATCACTTCTCTAATTATTGACTACATAAATCTCCCCATCTACTTTCACTCCAGTCACTCCCCACCCTTTCTTACCATTTCCTCCGCATATCTATTGATATCGCAGCCGATAATGGGCATTCCTCTCGCCCACCCCTGCCTAGCACTGTCCATCCCGACTCTCCACTCATTATCCCCGCCGAGACGTTCATAGGTTACGCATAAGTTTTATTTCCCTCAAGTCTACTACTATCTATTGCAAACTTCATTAATTATGCCAAGTGTACTCTGCTGAACGTATATTCAAAACCCACGAAGAGTCAAAATACATCCTGGCAATACTCTATGTTCTTTCCTACTGGTAACCTCATTAATTTTATGACATCAAGCGTAATTATCCTCTTTCTAAATCGTAATTGATCTTGGAAGAACTCAAGACAATTCCTCTCCGCTCCATCCTTTGGTTGATGATCCCAAGTAAGACCTTTTCCGCGCGGGCAACCAAACTTATGGTCCTATAGTCTTCACATGCTACTTCTTTCCCTTTCCAAGGATGGTATCGGTATTGATCTTACAAAGTCTTTTGGCCAAATTCGTTTCCCATAAAAACTCTTCCTTCTCCGTTTTCCTAAATTCTTGAGTAGTTCCGCAAGTATTTTATGTATTCCTACAGCTTTCTTCGATTTCTATTCCTTTAATGCCTTTTTTATCTCCCCAGCAAGTAATCCTGGTTCTAAGCAATCATTATCAACATCATATTCCCTTTCTATATCCAAAATCCCTAACCTATCATATATGTAGTTCCTCCAAAATATTCTTTACGTCAAGTTAGAACCTTTTCTTCTTCGACGGCATTTAGTTTTTTGCCACTAATGGGATAATTGCATCTTTAATATTAAAGACAGTATTTTATTTCTTTCGTTCAAATAGAACCTTCTCCTTTCTGTACAGAGGACCCATTCCGCCCCGTCTCTTTAAACTCGCATCATCCTTGCACTGCCTCCACCATGTTTCCTTCGTCCTGTTATTTTCTCAACTCAGTTTTTGTTAAACTCTTTGTACTTCCATCTCACTCTATGTTCACGCTCTTCGATTTCCTTCTTTCAACCATTTTCCTAATCATTTCCGCTGTAATCCATTACATCTCAACCATTTTTTCTATTTTCCGTTCCTAAAATTGCGTTTTCCGCTTGCTTTATTCCCCGTTTGAGATATTTCCATCTCTCTTCCATTGTATCCACCCCTTATCTTCCCTCAGAGTTTTATAAATGGCCCACAAATACCCCTTCCTTTTCACCTCAGTTGAGTCTTATATGATCCATTTTCTTATATTCCTTCCCTTCCTCATTATTTTATATTTAGCTTTGATACGTATATTACTTCAATAGCATGTAATTATGGTCGGAATTCGTATCTGCTCTCGGGAGATTTGTGAGTTGATTATACTAGGGGCAGTCGAATGAAAACAGAACACCCACCGTAACACAGTCCGCTAAAACATAAAGCTAGCTTTTTAAGTATCGATACTTCCATCGCTGGGGTAGGTGAACTGCATAGTGACAACTCACAGGCGCACGCAGTTGCTGGGTTACGTCCTTGTTGGTGCTAGTTGTAGCTAGTGTTCGGTTTTCATTTGGCTGCCCCTCATACTACGCCTAAATACACGCCTAGCCATAATATAATCGAACTAATATCTCTATTTGATATATGCCATATATTATAAGGCGTTCAAACCAGGTGATAGTCAAATTTAAGTTATTTCTTCGGCAAAGCTAAATAGTATTTCTTCCGCAGTCATTTATTTCTCATAAGCCATACTCTCCAACATCTCTCCCTTCGCTTACCACAGCATTTCAATTCTCCATCACTATTAAGAGTTTTCTTCCAGATGCAATCACCATCATTATTTTGTTTGAATAATTGTGTACACGGTGTCTACTTCTTCCTCCTTATGGCTGCTGGTCGTCGTGTACACCTGAGTTAACACTAAATTGACTAGGTCTGTTCTTATTTCTAGTCATAACATTCTGATCTATAATTTTAATCTTAAAAATTAATTCAAAATATTGATACTATAATAGAAGTAATGTTTTTGCATGCTTTATAACCATAAGGAAAATTAATTTGGCTGAGGCTTACGGAGATGATTAAAGGTACCACGGATAGGCGATTGACAAAAAAGGAAATCCGAGAGAAATCTCATGAAAATCCGCGGTTTAATATATTAATAAGTAATAATATTCACCAGGTAAAGAAGCTAAGGTTTGTTTCACCTAGTAACGGTAAAGTTGACATGGCCACCACGGTCAGCTGATATTTCCTTTTTGTTCGCGGGATTCCACCTAGAAAAGGTAAGTTTCGATCACTTACCAGTAGCTATTAACTTCTACGCAGAAAGAGAACTTCTTTTAGTTTGCCTTGCATTATTTCCATCCTTAGTTTTTCGTAAATTCTGTCCTTGCCTTCACACCGTCCAAAAAGCTTTCTCTCTTCATTCCTCCAACCCGCTCACTTAAATATCTCACTTCTAGTACGTCCTTAAAAATCCCACTATCATTCATTAATCTCCTCCGACCATTTTTTTTCTGCCTATTTTCGATTCCCCCCCTCCTGAAACTTCGTCTCTTCGCCCACCGTATTTACAACCTCAGCGTATTCCTTCCTCTCATCATCCAACTTATTTTCTCCATTCTTCTCCAAACTTTCATAAGCCTCAAATCTGCGCCCATCCTCTTGTATTCTCAAATACAGGGTCCTGGATCATGGACGTACACCTGTTTCATTTTGTTGCGCTAACGTGAAACAATGGAGGACAATATGACCTCAGCCGTAGGAACATTCGAATCTCGGTGTGCGCCCTCCTCAAAAAATCTCATTTCTCTGGCTGAATCCTCAAATGCGAGAAGAACAGAGCATGACTGCGGTCCAAGGAAACAAAGCACTATCGCTTTCCACGGACAACAATGACGCTGCGAAATCGCTCAAGAAAGCGAAAGCGTGGTGTAATGTTTTAGTGTGGCCTCGCTCCCAGGCCGATTAATGATTTCTCGAGTCGTTTCTTTTTATGAACACCCCTGGGGGCCCCGGGCGAAGCGAAGCCTCCTCTCTCCCTCCACAACTTCACCCCCTCAACTTCTCCCTCTCTCCTGAAGGGACGATCCTCTCGGATTTTTTTTGCTCCTCAAGTGTGTCGGTGATGGAGGGAGGGAGGAGGGGATGAAGTAGGGGGATGAAGTAAGGGGTGAGGGTGGGAGGGGTAGGACAAATGGGAAAAGGGATCCCTTCCGTGCCCTTTTCTTTTTTTCGCATTTTCTTTTTTCTATTTCCCTCGGGAAGGAATTTTTCCAACTCCCATTACTCCTTTCGTTTCTTCTCCACGCGCACACACTCGCCCCACTCCCAAACACCCACCCGTCCACTTCCCCTCCTTCCCCTGCCCCCATCCGCGCCCTCCAAAAGGCCGTTTCCCACGGCAACCCTCCCCACCCCCCTGCCCTCTCCCCTCCTCCCCTCCCAAACTCCTCTCCCACCCTTCAACGCCATTGGGCACCTCCGGCGAAAAACATAAAAGACTCGAGAGAGCGGGCGACACCTGAAGTTAAACTACAGGACCAACGCGTAAGGTTAAGACCTAAATAATTATGTATGCATGTAAGGCCCCTTCTATTGCCACTGGAGACTAAATTGTGCTCCCGATGACAGAAATCGAAAGTGCCACTTGGAAAATAATACCGAGACCGTTATCAAATAATAATGAAAACCTACGAATAAAGATGAAAACCTATTCGTGAAAAAAATACGGTTTTCTTATCGTGAACGTATCTCGTGTAGAGAGTAGATATGTTATTATGATTGGAGCAACAATATGCGAGTTTTTCTATGGAAAATAAATTGTTTTACATCTGGGTTATATTTCAACTGGCACTCCCTTTGGGATGAAATCGCTTTTCCGTGTCAAGAGCTACGAAAGAATCGACTCGGAGGAGGTAAACAACAAGCGACCCGTATTGGTGTCCTCCGAGAGATGCTGTGTCGTCAGATACGCTTTCTTCCGAGTTTTCGTGTCCACTGCAGGTCTGCATCATCAGGAACAAAGAGTTGATGAGACAACAATGAGAAAACAACTCGGTTTCGAAGGAAAGCGTTTCTGGAGACGCGGCAACTTCCGAAAGGTCACCGATACGCCATCAACGCTGCTACGAAGACATGTGCTCAGAGATAAAATAAAACATGAACTTAATGCGCCAAAGTTTTGTTACTCGATATGGTAGTCAACTAATTTATGCTTAATCCGTGGGAGCTCTCAATAATCGCGTCCTTATGATTCGTGCTTCTCACGGAATAGAATGGTTAAAGGCGTTTACTTGAACGTATTACGAAATGATCATGCCAACTTAGTGTAGAGCTCGAGGCAAGTTTCGGATGGGCACACAGACTAGGCAATTCTAAATATAAAAGTACTTGTATATTCCTTGCCTAAACCATATTCGTATGACTACTACCGTTCTAACATCTGACACCATACACTCTAATACACTTTTCCTTCATAATTTTTGCCTTCTTTATTTTGTCCAATTAGCAATCACCATGATAATCAAAAAATTTAATATTTACACTGTATTTTCATAATTAAATTTGACAAATTTTGACAACAACCAAAATACTTTGATAATGACACTAGTTGTCGAAACCGTGATCTTATACTTTTGAAAATATTTAGAGTAGTTCACAGAGTTATTTATTCTATTATCCTGGATAAGTATTAGAATGTTTTCATAAAATGAACCTGGACGTAGTATCATGCAAACGCATTCTTTTCCTACCACTACCTCCCCTATCTGAGATTTATCCGTCTACCTGTATATCACTGCCTTCCCATCGCCAGTCAAAACGTCTTGCTTCTTTTGGATTTCCCTCAATAACCTTACTACAATTCCTAGTACCTCTTCACATGTTTTTCTTTCCGTGCAGTTCACGTACCTATCACCTAGATCCAAAACTATGCTCCAACGTGCCATCTTGTTATGTCATAAATTATTGCATATATTTCTTATTCCCTGAAGAAGAACCATGATAGTATAAATGTTGCTCACGTTTCAAATGCACGATTACAGATGTAAAAATAATTAGTTTTTCATTGCTTAGATAGTATAAATTCTAAAGAACAATTGTGATACAATCTGCGTACTTGATCATTTTAACATTTCCTTAATGCTATCACGTAGCAAAATATATCCTATTACATCTCTTGTACGCTAAGGAGTTAGAGGAAGATTCAGAATGTGTTTTCCATTCTATGTTACACCTTTTAGATTATAATATAAACCCACCTGACTAAAATTTTATTCAATTAAAATGATTTTTTGCCATCAAATACCTTTGAACTTCATTAATTCGAATTATTTTAACTCGAACTTCGTGAAAAATTTGACTTTAAGAAAGTTACACTCTCTTGAGCTCGAAAGAGCTTTGAATTTTGTTAAATGTTTTCACCTTTTGTGCTCCAATGTCAGTTCGAACCAATAACTCGAATTTTATGATGGTTCCAAAACTTCTGCTCTTCTTAAGTATTGGAAATCTCCATCAACACGAATTCAATTTCCACTGGACATGACCGCATCAATAATGTAAGTAACGTTCATGACCAATGTAAGATTTTAACTTAAAAATGGATAAGTTGGGCAAATTCAAAGAACTGAGGGAGTTGCCGTGACAGTTACTTTATATATTTAATTTTGAATTGGTGGGTACGGTATTGGTCTCCTACTCTTTGAGATTAAGCATTTGGGCCGCAAAGAAACGTTATCTTTTAGGTCAAAACATATTACTACAGTTATACGCATGTCAATGTGACATATATAGTTGTATCTTAACCATAGTGCAATTATTATTAGATAATCTACCGGTTAACAGGCGGTAGAGGAAATCGTGGAGGGTGGTAAAGAGCTAAGTACTATCGAAGAAAAATGGGAAAGTATTAAGAAAGGGTTGTCTAAAGCCGCAAAAGACACTATTGGAACCGTTAACGCCAAAAGGACTAGGAAACCATGGATCACGCATGAGATGATTACAAAGATGGATGAGCGGCGAAAATGGAAGAATGTCAATACAGAATTAGGCAAAATGAAGTACAAAGAATTAAACAATAAATTGAGGCGGGCAACAAATAAAGCAAAGGAAGCATGGTGGAAGACGCAGGGCGAGGATATGGAAAGTCTGCAGAGGAAGGGTGAAATCGGTTCCCTGTACAGCAAAGTTAAATCTTTATCGGGAAGTAAGAAAGGGAGAACAACGATAGCAGTTAGAGATAAGGCGGGCAAGGTAATAGTTGACGCAGGGAAGATCCAAGAGAGATGGAAGGAATACAGGTATATAGAAGAACTGTATAGTAAAGAGCATAGACCAACAAAGTTAGACATAGAAAAGGAACATGACGTAGAGGAAGATAGCTTAGGTCCAGCCATACTAGACAATGAGATAGAAAGGGCATTAAGGGAGATGAAACTAAAAAAGGTCGTGGGGGTGGAATACGTCACCCATTTATTTAAAATTCCTTTCTGAGTGTAATGTGTACTCTTAAGCGTTAAGGCATTTATTCTCACAATACTTACTTCTAAAATACTTACTTTATGGTTAATTTACAAATTAAGCAACATTTTAAACTTGATGGTACATACATCGTATGGAATCACCCCCTGCGAAACGCGATAGTGGTGGCACGAAGGGTGCCATGTAAATAAAAATGTAGCGTGCAGGTCGACATAAAGATATTTCTCTTGATTAAATTTTCAGGTAGATGCAATTTTAAGGAGCGAATAAATGATAAAGAGAAACACGCCGTCCGCTTTTGCCTGCTCTATTTCTTAAATAAGGAACAAAGGTACGCAATGGGATTGAAATAAAAACTCTGAAAAATCCGCGATAGCCGGAATTCGAACCCGAGCCTCCGAGAGCGAAAGCAGAAGGTACTCATGTCATTGCACGAACCTGATGACATTTTCCGTCCTCACCATGGATCACCTAAATTCATTTGGAGAAGCATTTTTGTGACAGTATCGTACATAATCGTGATTTCTCCCCGATTTACGCACCTCCCAGAATTTTAAACTGTGGAACAAGCTGTCGCAATGCAAGCAGGAGGAATTTCGCGAGGGGAAAAAACAGCGTGAAACGATGGAGGTCTTCTTCTCCAGGCATGAGAAAAAGGTATGCGAAAAAGAAGAGGAGGAGGCGGCGGGGGATATTTGTGAGGGGAGGGGGCGGGGAGAAAGAGTGAGTGCTGGTATTTTTGGGATTCGGGCCGGAGAACGTTCTTTTCTCCCTCCCGAGAGAGAAGGAAAAAAAGAACATTTTCGATCACGTGACGTGCGCACTCGCAGACACACACAGGGGCGCTGGTGAAAGGGTCGGCCAAAAAGCAACGGCCCCTCCTTTTCCTTTCCATTTCCTCCGCTCTCTTTACTTAAAAAGGAGCACCCACTTCAACCGAACCCTTTCAAACCACCCCTACTCCCCCCTCCCTTCCTCCAATCTTCCCCTCCCCCTCCTCCAAACCCCCAAAACCCTCCCTCTCGGCTGACAGCGGCACTGGGAATGACGGGGCGGATGTTTTTTTGACCGAGGACGGTCCCACCCCCGCTCCCCTCCCTTCCCCTCCCTTTCTCTCCCCCTCCCCGCCACACAAGCTTCCAAACACTGGTTTTTCCAGCGAGAGTCCCCCCCGAGTGGTTGGAACTGCGGACTGTTGCAACAACAGCAGGCGGATTCGATTCTTCACTACGATGCGCACCGTGTAAAGACGTACGTATGCTCCATGCGCGGTCACCGTCCCTCCGCTTCGTGCTCTGATACTGGAACAAATTTTATCATCGTGGTGATCATCACCAGCAGCCATCATCTTCGACCAATTCCTATTCTGGATTTGCACGGGATGCTAAGGAAAGATTCCCATTCCCATCCATGATCGATAGCATTCATCTTCGATCAATAATCATTTTGAAACAAACGGGATAATACGCCTATGTTGTAAGAAACCTCAGGTGTCATGTCCCTCTCTAAAGAGCCCTAAGCCTTGCCTGGTCTCTTCGAGAGTCAAATACGCTCCTAGCATTCCTCCAGCATAACCTTCACGCTTATATGCTTACCGTAGCAATTTTTGATAAACATAGTGGATTTTCCCTTAACCCTATTTAATTATTCAATTAGCCTATTCCCGAAATAACTACAGATAAATGCCGATTATTCTAAATGTAGTTTGTCTAAAGCCAAGTAACACCCCTTCCTTACTTTTTCAGGTCAACTATTTCATCTCATTTGAATATGTTTTGCAAATTCCATAAATTTCCGCCGGAGACAACAAACGTGTTTAACTTCTTTAAGGTTAACCCGCATATTCTTCCAAATTGTGTGCTCTATGAAGGTTTTTGATGTCCGTCTAACACTCAAGTATTTGACTTGTTCTAAAATGCTTAACTTGATATTATCTATTTAATGGTTTGTATATTTATTCCAAAGCTTCCGTGATGCAGATTTTATGATATTTAATTCTAACCCCCATACTTTATTCCGCCCTGATATCTGGTCTAAATCGTTAGCGAGTAGCACGCTTTCTGCGAGTGCCCTTACTTGCCCTCGTACGAGATTGGTTCAATAAGTACCCTTGTTTGACGACCAAGGGCGTTCCTGAGGGAAGTTTATGTTATCATCGTGTGCTACCATCTATCAAACGACGGTGAAACAAATATCAGACTGATTTCAAGGTTAGTTTGGATTTGGCAGCCATTCGAGTAAGACGTGTTTCGTGATTTTCGCTAAGATGGTAAAAGAGCTGTACCGTTCGGTAATTCACTTTTTGTTTTTGGATGGGAAGAAATGCGATGAGATAAAAGCAAAGTTGGATGCTGTTTATGGGGACACTTCGCCATCTATGACAACAGTTAGATATTGGTTCAATGAATTTAAACGTGGGCGAACATCTGTTTTTTATGATTAGCGACCAGGACGCCCGGCAGACGTGGTTACCGAGGAAATCATTCAAAAAGTCGACGCCATGATTCTCGCTGATCGACGAACTGAAGTGTGTGAAGTAGCAGAGGCCGTGGGTGTGTCGACCTGAACGGTAATTAATATTTCACATGATAAGTTGGCGATGAAACAATTGTCGGCCCGATGGGTGCCGCGATTGCTGTTTCACCACGATAACGCACCATCACATTCATCCGGAGTTGTCGCCGCCAAACTGCGTGAACTACGTTATGAATTGCTGCCACACCCCCCGTATTCACCCGATCTGGCTCCCTCCGACTTTTTCTTATTCCCTAACTTTGAAGAAATGGCTCGCGGAAAAAAAATTAGCTCAAACGAGGAAGTTATCGCCGAGACAGAGGCGTATTTTGGGAGTTCGACAAATCCTATTTTTTGAAGGGGTTAAAAAAATGGCCGGAACGTTGGGAGAAATGTATCTTTCTAAAAGGGGACTATGTTGAAAAATAAAAAAAAATGTTTTTGAAAAAATTGTTTCATTTCTAACACGGGTACTTATTGAACCGCCCTCGTATTTCTCTGCAAATCACTATGTCGTCTCCAAATAATCTAAGATCACTGCCAACGTGGAAGCTTAGGTCGTTTATAAACGTGTATAAGAAGCAGAGTCGGGGCACTATTACGCTTCCCTACGTCACTCCTGAAGTAACGCCTGCCCTAGCTCAACAGATTAAATCACTTGGAAGGATGTCTCTATGACGATGGTGCTATCAATGTATCACTGGTGCCATTGTACTACGGTAGGAGAGATTATGCCAATAACAGTGGAGAGATTAAATGTAGAAAAGATTGAAGATAGAAGAATTTTTCCCACGAACGATACGGGATCAGAATAATGTTGTCCGACCGCACCAGGGGGGGGGGGGAAGTATTTTGTGTTGCATCTACTTAATACCCCGCAAGCCGCCGCAAGGGCGTGTGGCGGGGGGTGTTAGGGCACCACCCGTAATTAAGGAAAAAAAGCCGCTTGCAAAAGCCACAAATTTATACAGTCCACAAACAATACATGGTATGCATTCATGCAAAAACCCTTACACCCCATACACATGCAAACACACAAACTACCCACTAACATACACATTCACCTGATGTCTCTACAATGTTCAATTTCGTTCCGACTTGTCCATTAAATGTTTTCAATATTTCTAAAGTGACCTTGATTTCTTATTATTATGATTTCTAATTGCTCGGGGAAAGAATGAGTATGTGTATCTATCTGTACTGGAATCTATCTCCCTTATTTTATCTTTATGGTCTGATCTACGAAGTAGTGTGGGGCCTAAATCATTTCTTTAGTGCCATCGTTAAACTCGTTTGTTCTGAACCTTTCAAAAAGTCTAAGTCTCGCTTGTTCTCTTCGTATCTCAAGTGGCTCCTAGCCTAAATCCCCTATAAAAAAGCAGTCTGATGTGTAATCACCCCCTGCCACACACCATAGCGGTGGCTAGGTAGGGCACCATTTATATATGTGCGAATGTAACCAGTCGACTACAACCTTTTGTTTACAATACAATAATTATCATACAAATTACATTGAAACTCCACGCATAGATTGACATCTGAACTAATCAAAATGTACGAAGTCACTCCTTAGTTCCTTATCTAAATCAACGCAATATTTCTCCTCTTACGAATCGCGCTCACAACAAAAATTAAGTGAATCAATTGAAAAGCTACGGCGGAAGAAACTAGCGGTGAACCTCGAACGCATTCATTTAGTTACTGACGGATGATGACCTAACACCCCTTGCCACACGCTCAACGGTCGCAAAGAAATACTTCTCTACCCTTGGAGAAGGTATATCAAACATTTTGAAGTCAAAGATGAGGACAATCTGCTGGAATACAATTCTCCATAGGATGCTGATGCCAGAGGAAATTCATGTGCTACCATATTCGAGACAGAAACACTTTACACAACATTTCTCTGCCGGCAAAAGATGATATTTCTTACGTCCTTTGTCGCCGAAATTCTTTGTGCTCACATCTTTAGCGGTTCGTCCGTATATCAAGTCGATAGTCTCTTACGGATAATAAAGGGAAAAGGTAGTGGAATTGACATGTGATATAGCGCCTCTTTTGGTTTATATCTGGCTGGAGAGTTATCGCGTTTTATTTTCGGAGGATATATATTTAAGTCTTTACAGATTACGTGAAATGAAAGACTACAGTCCACTCACGGAGACAACTTCTTAAACTACGCACGAGATGATTATTTTGTTCATCTCTGAAATAAGTGTCAAAAGTAGCCTGTGTGTGTAGTCACCCCTTGCCGTACACCCTAGCGGTATCTTGCAGGAAACAGGCTAGTATATCGTGTATGTATGCATATGTAATATGTTCCTAGAGAAAAAGGATAATTTTTATCCATTTTATAATATGCATAGCATCCAGATTAAGCTTAATGCATGCTTAAAATGTTTAGCGGGGTATATGTTTATGGAAGCCTTCTCGATAACAAGGTCTCAATTTATATATTTTTTAAATTTACATTTACATAATACCATGTAAGCCACCGGTAAGGTCTGTAGCAGGGAACGTTTCTACACCAAGCATCCACAGAACAGACATAGTCACGCACCTTGCATTAGACACATTTTAATACACATTCTATAATGGATGAAAATGTTTTAATTGGCACCTATGTACTCTCACAAGGCAGTTCTTGTTACTCCGAAAAATCTACTTACTATTTAATTTTTTTTTTGAAAAACCAGCGTCGCGTATCAAACCCATTGACGCAAGTTGAGTGCTTATTTCCATAAATTATAATAAATGTTAAGTAAGCGTTGGGACTTAAAAACGAACACATTAAACTTCGTAAGTACGTTCACTTTCATATTTTTTACACGGGCATATCTCATATGGTTCGTAGATGAAAATTTTAATCTGGAATTACCGTCGACCACAATTTCATTGAAGAATTAATTATGAAGTTACCGAAATTGGAACTCCCATAACATTCCTCACTAGGAACTATTTTTTCGTCCGATCATCAGACATAATACGAACCTACACCAGTGAAACAATTTGGGTGTAGAATTTTACAAACATCTAAATCCAAATGTTTTCAATACAACCATTCTTAAAAATGTACACATACATATAAGCCTTACCCTGCAAGCTGCCCAGGAGGCATATGGTAGGGTTGTCAGGTCACTAGCAAGCAAACAATTAATAAGGATAAGCACCGAGGATAAGGATATCCACCGAGATTTATGAAGATTTTTTACATAAATGGACCTCACGGTGTAATCGTTGTCCAGGTTTATGAATGATTCATTGCAAATAGATAAAACGTAGCACTGTTAAACTCCTCAAACCTGAAGTGTCAATTTCAAGTCTTTTCAAGAGTACTTCAACCATAGTACGTCGTTGTCGCGATGAGACATTAAACTGGCCCTTCGGCGCCTTTTACCAAGAGTAGGCGATAATATCACTTACAACCTCTCCTGGTCGAAACATATACGGGTAATACGTGGAAAAACTAACAAAAAGTTAGGATTTATTTGAAGAGTACTGGAGAAATTGTTACGAGAAGGTTAGAGAGTAATATTATCTTTCGCTTGTTATGCCTCATTTAGAATATGTATGTTAGTATATGGGATCCTCATGAAGTTGTATTGATTGCCAAATTAGATCACGTGCAGCGTAGAGGAGCTAGATTGGTAAAACATTTTCTTTTTAACTGAGGAGCGCATCAAAGTTATTAGAGTAGCTAGGTCGAGAATCACTCACGGAGCGAAATTTAAATAAAAATGACATCTCCTGCATTAGTTGGACGTAAGTCTCTGTCTCTATGACGTTGAAAAAATATTAATAACCCCACTGTACCACAATTGGAGAGATTATGTAAACAAATTAGAGATATTAAATGTAAAACAGATATATTTAAGATTCCATTTTTCCCACGAATGGTAAGGGATCATAATAAGGTTACCCGACCGTGCCTGTGGGGGGGGGGGGGGGTATTTTGCATAAAAATTAGTCTGTGTGTAATCACCCCCTGCCACACACCCTCCCGGTGGCTTGCAGGGTTCCATGTATGTACGTAGACCAATGCCGACTCTGGTTTTCTCAATAACCTTCCCACGATCCCTGGAAAACCGACCACTGATAACTTTACACCTATCCGCCCAGCCTTAATTGCAAAAATGGCCTCAAAGAACCTATTCGTCCCACCTAATAACTACTTTTCATATCAGTGACAGACTCATTGCAGACTTTTGGAAATTACAGAGGGTAAAGGACGGTGGTGGGACTATGTAGCTTTCCAATTCTTAGCGGCCTTTCCCTCGTCGATGGTTGCGAGCTCTTTTTATCCCCCCCACCCCTTTCAAACGATGACCCTCCACGGCTGGTACCCTGGGTCTCAATACCCATGTAGGAATTTCCGTTGAATTCAAAGCCATAAAATACCCACATTCTGAAATCATCCAAAACTTCGAACGTGGATCCAAGAGCGATAGATCTCGTCCCCGGACTTTTAATCAGCAAAAACCCCTTAGATATTTCCAACAAACGATGCCCGGAACGCATGCGTGCGCACGCGTGGAGCTAAAAGAGTTTGAGTTAGCACCATAACAGTTACGGATGGTGTCGTAATTCACTCGAAAAGGAACTTAGCTCCTGCAGCGAGGAGAACAAAAAAACGGGGGGAGCTGCTTGGTATGCGCGCGCATAGTATATCCATACATACATGGAATCACACGAACACTCCGTCGCCGCAAGGCCTCCTCCCCAATATTCGCCCACCGCTCGTCTTTTATCTTCTTCCCTGGTGTCTTCCAACTCTCTTACGACGCCCTCCCCCCCCGGGCTGCTCAAGACGCTCACGTGACCCGCCACCCCGTCTCTTTCCCCTTCGCTTCTTTAACGGAGTTTTTCCTGTTTACGGCCCAAAAACGCACTCCCACCCACACACAAGCATAAGGCGAAAGACCGCAGTCGTGCACCGCCCCCTTTCCCCCATTCCCAGGGGGGGGGGAGGGGGAGCACGGCTGTTGGGTATGGAGGAGGCGAGAGGGCCTTCTCCTGTCGAGTGAGGAGTGACGGCGGACTATGCTGAAGGCTGCCCGATATTTTCCATTTACAACTATCGATATAAAATAAATATCGACGGGTCGACGATAAATCGAAATGGTGGTTATGATTTGGTATTTATAGCTGCGTCCAGAGTCGTCATTTAGGCGCCTAATTCGCTCGATTTAGGGTGGACGCCATCTTGCTGGGTGTCCAAACTCGTTAGGCAGCGAGAGGGCGCAAATTTAGGCGCCTATTTCGGCCCCTGGATTTAGGACACAAGAAGTGTATCCTAAATAAGCCATATTGCAACCCCATAATTCCAAGTGCTAGAGGTGAGACAGCTAGCAGAAGAATAATTGCCTTGGCGGGAGTGTTTTATATATGTTGATCACAATAGCACTGGTTATTTCTTAGATAGTACACTTTTACCCGTTGAAAAAACTGAGGGCTTTATTAATGCGAGGTGGGGAAAGGCGGAGCTTTCCATAGGCGATAGAAATTTGGCGCCTTTCGCATGAATATAGTTTAATTCTTGTTACAACTTTATTTCATCAAGTTATTGGATACAAATATTTGAAATGTAAAGGTAAGAACATATTCTTTATTTCGTGCATCATTTCATAACTAAGAACATTGTCTTTGCCATCGTGTTTGTATCATGCCTCGTTTTTGTGCTTGTTAAATTTTATTATGGTGTATATAGCATTACAGAAAATACTCTTCAACCGCTATGTTTTGTTTGGAGAGTGTAAATATTTAGTAATTTCCTTTGTTAAAGCATAGCTGTCGGCATGAATCTAACTGGGTGATCATAGGTCGTACGCCAAACCTTTGCAAAAAAGTCACCGTTTCATTACGTACGTAAGCCCACAAAGTAATAAAAACAAAAAAATTACAAAGCGCAGGTAAAGACTAATTTTAGGATAAATAATTAATTTATACTAAGCTAAATTCATAAATAAGAAATATTTAGCAATAAAACTACGATAAATATAAATGAACTGCACACGACACAAAGCATATCTTAAAACAATTACTAACAAGGATTAATATCCGAAAAATTACCCCGGAGTAAATTACCATATAATTAGATAAAATTTTAAAATCATTGAAATTTAATACTATCTGACCTAATTATTAAAGCAAAATATAAAACACGGATAATCTACAGAGTTAAATACAGTCCGATAAGAGAAAATGAATACGAAACTAGTACCAAAAATCGCCCAAGTTACTAAATTAGGAGAAAGAAATGGAAACCTTTAACAAAATACTCCCGAATGAATTATAAAGTGAACTCAGAATTACGCAAAAACCATTATGCGGTTTTGAAACTACACATAAATGTTTGCAGAAGTTATCTTAATTATTTATTATTAGCCCCATAGATGGCATTACTACTGTGTTGGGGGTCCAAACTCAAGCTGCCTTATTATTAGGCGCAATAACATTAAGGCGCCTAAAAGCATGCTCCATAATGTCTAATGAGTCTGGACACAGCTTATTTATTTAGCCTTTGACGGAAAACAGCTTTTTTTGGCCTTTACATCGGACTATTAACAGTGAAAACAATGGAGACGATTACAAACACCCAAGTCCTAAGTGGAGGAGAACCCACACAGGCGAAAATCGAACCCGCGACCCTTAGATTGGCAGACGATTACGTTACCCCGCCGCCACCGAGGCCGGCTTTTTTTATACACTATATGGAACCTTGCTGAAATAGCTGTGAGTATTGAAAAGTAATGATATTACCGTTTATATCAGGAACATTGTCTATATCGACGTCATAATCCACATCATTGATAATTATAGCCATGGTATCCACTGTTTTCCTGAGCCGCATTAAAAAATTTCATGATCGCGTTGATGCATCAATACATTGGACATCCAAACCTGTGCTATGTCTGGATATGAATGTTACATTCTGACCATTATTTTTAATCGCAATAGCGCCGAATTTCAAATCAAGCTAAAAGTGGTTGTATCACAAATTCTTTGTGAGACATGTATTGCATCGTTTGGCATCTATGTCGCAACATCACGATGACCTGCGGCCCACATCGAAACGCATTTTAACATACGCTAATACTTGAATCTCACAACGCAACCGCAGATACGGAAATGACACAGCTTTAATAGGATTAATTCGTGCTGGATAAGAAAAATGAAATATGAGTGAGGTAAATATGAGACAGAGCTACTTGGTTTAAATTAAAATAAAAATATTTGTGGTCTTAGTACCGTTGCAACGTGTCGTTTGCAGTTGCTCTGATCCCTTATCATACGCGAGAGAAGTGTAATTTTAAACCTGTACGATATGAGGTTGATTACTTAATCTTACTTTCATAATGCGTTATCAGGAATTAATTCTCCAATAAACATTTCGGTGAAATATAAACAAAATTTTGCGAAGATTAGTTTTACAATCGAAAATATATACGACACGTATACTCGTAACTGTCTGATTGGAATTTATCTTAAGGCTTTATCGCTTTAATCCAGGTGAATATTTTAACAATACTGAGCAGGTATGCACGCTTAAAATTCAATAATATTTGCAATAATTCGAGAAACGATGCACTGAAAAATAAATTTAATTTTAAATACTTAGTGCATGCTACTATGTATGTTTCAACTCGAATCGGTATTTTTGGTGGTGTTCTTCGCTTCTTATCACTTGCCAGGATTTCGTGGCAAATTCTTAGGAACTGCCTGAGCTTGTGGGTTTGAATCCCGGAAATCGCTAGTGTGCTTCACAGATCCCTTGGGATCACATTCGGACCTCGGCCTCACGAGAGCGCAAACACAGAGGACACCAATCCTGGAACAGGATCCCTAGTATTTCTCCCTCGATGGTCGCAGGAAACCCGGACGGAGTATTGGATGTTTTCCCGAGTCCTGGGAACCCTACTGCTTGGCCAATGGTCCGGGTCAACGCATCTGGCACGGAGGGGCGGCAAGGGTAGTGAAGGCCCCTGAGGGATGAGAGGCGGTCGAGATATTTCCCTTGGAAATGCAGCCAAGGTCTCTGGAGAGAGGTCTGTTCATTCATTTCCATCGAATTCTCCTCCCCCACCCCTCCCAGTCCACCCACGCAGCCTCCCCAAACATCCGTCGAGGCTGAGGGAAGGGAGGAAAAAACCCTTTTCGGGGGACGAAAAACCCTTTTCAAGGGCACCGCCACCGGACGCCCGACCACCTCCACCCTTGTGAGAGCCAAAAAATAAGGAAAGGATTTGGAGGAGAGGGGGTCCCGAGGACTCGAAAAAAGGGCCAGGCCCGATCCCGACCGTCCCCGTCCCTCATTCCCCTTCCTCCTTGCCCCCAAGGCTTCACCCCTCCCACCTCAGCCCTCCGCCATCCAAAACAACAACCTTCGTCCTCTTTCGGTTGGTCTTCCCACGCTCGGGGGCAACGCCCCCCTCCCCCGATGGATGATGGCGTGGTATAAATGCACAATAAAATGGCCTGAGACGCACACAATCGAAAGGAAACGCAAAACGTCTCCGGGAGCGCGAATTTCACGCGTGCTCTTCACCTAATGCGTGGAAAGTCCGTAAATATGACACACGCTGTTTAGGGATAGCTAGAAATAGGAATGAGTGGTCTCATTAGAATGAAGCACCAACTATTGTTATGATATTCAGTTATTCAGGAACGTCGTTGACGTCTCTGACTTTAAATCGAAGTATTCATCTCTGCCTGTTGACCACGAGAGAATTGCGCCACAAAGGGCGACAAACCTCCTCCCTCCTTGGTGGCAAACGTTTTGCAGCTGATCAGGACATTTATGTAGTGGAATTATGGGTACAGCTTAAGTGATACAATGAGTGTATATGGAGGATCAATGTGAGCAATAAAAATGAACATTAAGGTTCATCTTATTCAGCTTTTTTTAAACATTTATCGGCAGCCTAATTACAGACTTGGATCCGTACTTTCCTTCCTTGTCAAGGTTACTAGCGATACAATTGGATGACTACCTGGACCCAAGTTTCCAGAGGAACTGACTAAACAGAGAGTTAAACTCTCAACCTCTGTTTAGGTATCTGCACAAATTACGTTCACTTCTCACTCAGTGTGTGACCCCTGGAGGGGAAAACCTAGCATACACACACTACAAGAGTTGTTCTGATATGCAGTGCAGCACATCTTCATTGACCTTCTCTGTAGTCACCAATACTGCCTGAGAATGCAACTGCTTGCCAGAAGAGTAAGATCGGGATATCCATTATCACCCATGGTCATCAACTTATAGCATGTAAATTAAATGGTTAAATAGACATGGGAGATAGGACTGAAAGTCGGCGAGGATTTTATGAAATAAGTTAAGTTCCTTTAAGCCTCCCTCAAAATCTCCCTCCTCTTTTAAACCTCCCTTAAACTTTAATTTTTCTGGAAAATTACAAAATCTTTTAATATGGGCATCACACAATTCCACGAAGTGAAGCCTGAAAACGTAAAGTTTACTTCAAAAGCTACTAACTATTTTTCTGTTGAAATTAGCACGTCTTTTGAGTCCTTCATATTTAAGATCGTCATTCACCATCATTTTGTTAAGAGAAACAAGATCATCGACTTGTTGTATCATTGATTTTTACCAATGCTCTTCCGGCTAGTATGTTTAGCGGTAATAATTTTCGTGATTTCTCGTATATAACGGAAGTGGCGTGATTAGTGTCCGGTTGTCTCCTTCCAAGTGCCCTCTTTCGCTGAGTCGCGTGGTACCATATGTATGTGGAAACAGTGAAGTAGAAGTAAAAATAATTGCAATAAACCAAAGTCACTTTAGAAATGTTAAAGACATTTAATTTACAAGTCTGGACATGGTTAAACGTTACGCAGACATTAGGTTTATTCGTAGGTGCATGTGTGAGTTAGTTGATAGTAATGTATATGTAACTACATGTGTGTGAGTTTTAAAGGTTCTTGCATGAATATATACGATTGTGTTTCTGTGTAGATTGGCATTAATATGTGGGTTTTGCATGTGGTGTTATTCTTAATTACGGGTGGTGAAACACCCCACGCTACACGCCCTTTCGGCGGCTTGCGGGGTTCTATGTAGATGTAGATGTAGAATGGCTGGTAATCGCACACCCCCTGCCACACATCCTTGAAACGGGTATTGTATTAATGCAACCATAAACACAGTAATAGACCCTAAGGTCGGTTTGGTAGGTGATGGTAGAGTTCACCCAGTACCAAGCCCGACGGCGTGTGAAATTCACACATCAGGGGGCTAGTTCCTTTCCCTGTACCGGTTATGATTTCCCAAGAAGATCTGGTACTTGAAAAATTACATAGCTTGGTTATAGCTGTAGGTTCCCAGAGAGGCTTGCCCGGGACTCGAACCAGGGACAGTAGTCCAAAGCTCAAGCCCTGGACTACCGCGACCCCTTTTATTGATACGAGGGTCATCCGGAAAGTAGTACCCGTTCGTGAAATAAAGACACAAAAGTAAATATTAACAAACATAAAAAAATTTATTTGAAAGAGGATACTTTAAACTACTTCTCAACATAATCTCCAAGCAAATTAAGGCATTTGTCATAACGTGTGACAAGTTTCTGTATTCCTGCTGCATAGTCCTTCGCCGCCAGCTCATTGAGATACGCGAGGGACCCATCTTGCACAAATTTTTGCATAATGCAGATGGTGTTTAACAATTTCATGAACAATTGTTCGAGAAACATTGGGAAAATGCTCACAGATGTCATCAATTGTGACGCGCCGATCGTTCCTCACGAATTCGTCAACTGAGCTCACCAGTTGGTCTGTAATGACAGACGGTCTCCCCGAACGCTCATCGTCGTGTGTGTTCCCCCTCCCCATGTTGAAGTTGCGACACCACCGCCGAACAGACGACTCGTCCATTACATTGTCTCCATACACCTCCTTTAATTGGCGATGAATATCACATGGGCGAACGTTTCTTGCATTGAGGAATTTAATCACTGCCCTCACTTCACAACTGGCGGCGTTCTCAATTTTTTTAAACATTGTAAACAATCACAGAAACAACACAGGCAATGCTAGCGTCACGCAACTTGGCTCAGAGAAGGCAGACAAGCCACTGAAGCTATCTGACCTCGTCCAGCGGCTACTCGCGTCGTCAGCACTTCATGCGGCACGAACGGGTACTACTTTCCGGATGACCCTCGTATATATAGACGTAGTATTTTCACCAATGGTGGTTGCACTGAGAATTCAGAACAAAAATTGATAGTTATGTATATTAAATCTCCTTATGTCTTATTTTTTAAATATGATTTTTAAGAGTGTTAACCGTAGAGATGCTCACCGCTCATATTGCCATGGGTAAGAAATTGAGACGAAGTCTTGGGTAAAGGGAGATGTGTTGGGTAAAGGGAGAAGTTTATTGGGGGAAATCCAAGAGAGGCTGAAGTGGCTGTAGGATACATTAAGAGTAGTGGAATGTTGAAGGTCGTGATAGAAGGGAATATTTTGGGGTAAGAAGGGCAGAGGAACGAAGAGAATAGGCTATCAGAACAGCATAAACGCTGGCAGAACTCACGAAGAACCGCAGACGGAAATAATGTGGGGAAAAGAATAGGAAGTTCTCGCGATATATGGAAAGTGATATGCGGACAATTCTACTAAAATCAACTTTTGGCTGATGCATAACTAAGAGTAAAAAATATACCCAACGGAAATGATGGTGCGTGTTGTGAAAGGTTTCGTTGGGGTGAGGGGTTAGCGAAAAAATAGGGAACGGCGCTCGAGGCTTGCATGAGCTGTGGCCACGTGTTTTTTGCACGCCGGAAGGGGAGAAGGGCACCTGCATCGGGAATGCCCTTTTGTTCGGCCACTACGGCTTGTTATGGCCGGTGGGCTAGGGAAGGTGTTAAAAGGGTTGAAAAGGGAGGGCTGTGTTCTGTGGCCTCGTTGCCAAAGTTAAGGGGGACTGGAAAAAAACAAGGTTTGACTGGCGTGGACGCGGGACCTACTTCTTTGGCAATGACGGAGAGAGAAAGTATACTACGACAGCGGGGTCGCTAGAAAATATTTTTCAATGTGAGAATCAAACGGCGAAAGTCCATGTGCGCGTTCAAATAATTTGCACCAATTCAAATCGATATTTTATTCCATGCATTAAATCATTTTTCGACGCGTTCTGCTGGAAAAAATTTGAATGTCAAGTAGACCTACAGGTTTAGAAATAAGGCATTATACAAAACAGGAGAGAAAAGAAACGTGATGCTGCAGGACAAGGGTAGATATTAAAGGTACACATTAAATAATAGCAAAGATCAAACACTACATCTACCTCTACTTAATACCCCGCAATGGCGTATCATGTAGATGTATGGCGTGGGGTGTTAGGTCACCACCCGTAAGTAAGAAAAAAACGCATGCAAAAGCCACAAATGTATGCAATCCACAGACAAAACATGGTATACATTCATGCAAAAACCCTTACACCCCACACACATGCAAACACTCAAACTACCAACTAACATACAGATGCACTTACAAATATACCTAAAATCTTTGAAATTTTTAATTTTGTTCCAACTTGTAAATTAAATGTTTTTAATATTTCAAATATGACTTCGGTTTCTTACTATTATGATTCCTGATTGTGCGGAGAAAGAATGAGTATTTGTATCTATCTTGACTGGAATCTATCCACCATATTTTATCTTTGTGGTTAGATCTACGAAGTGTTGTGAGGCCTAAATCATTTCTTTAGTGTCATTTTTTAACTCATTTGTTCTGAATTTTTCTAAAATTCAAAGTCTCGCTTGTTCTCTTCGTATCTCATATGGCTCCCAGCCTAAATCAAACACTATTGGACGTGTACAGCTGTAGTTGCACCGCATTTCATGTTAAATGCATTTAGAAATTAACTTATGTAGTCAATTAATTAATGAAAAGAAATAATTGCTGTTCATGTTAAATCTTCATAAATAGCCCATGCTTTTCTTCTTATCCAATTCACAAAACTTTTTATCATCCTCTCCGGGATGCAGTCAGTAAGTTGCTACCTTACTTACATGATTATTTCATTAATAGCTTAATAAACTCTTAAATCAACTTGCGTAGCAATATTTAATGTCCAGTGCCCCATCTTACCGTAGGCATCTTGATCGTTGATTGATAAAGAGAAATTATATGGTATTTGAGCACTGTTTACAAAAATATTCAAAGTTTTTGTCGCTTTCTCCTTACAAAAACTTTCTCGGAGTTTCTTCGACACATATCCATGATATCGCAGCAGCAGACGAAAATTAAGTGCATTGAATTTAATTAACCACGTTTAAAATTCATTTTTACTTACATCGCCCTTCATTTAACATAGATAAATATATTTCTCATGCGTTGCCATCATACAACAAACCATGATAGCGTTGTTATCACAATTAAATAACCCTCCAGATGTTTTCTGACACTTTTAATTGTACATGGTTGTATATAAAATATATAGCGGTTTATATGAAACGAAGACAGATTTCCCTGCAAGTTCGCAAAATGGAAATGTTTAACGATCCCTAACTTACAGGAGAAATAACTTGTTTGAGTAAAAATGTGAACACATTTACTGAAGTGACGTGAGGATAATAGCAAAATGATAGGAAAAGAATTCCAAGAAGGAAAGGAAATGCTGTTGACTCAGCGGACGCACGTTGAGACACAAAAGCTTCGTCCTTCAGTTGTCATGCGTCTAGAGCCTAATAGTTTCCCTGCATTGAAAAAAGTACACAGCACTTACTGAGGTCCACTTGAATTACTTAATTAATTATGTCCCTTTCGTGGACTACTCGAGACGGAGATAATGATCGTTTAGAACTAGTTTTCATGTCTGAGCCGCTCATTTGCACGTATGCATTCTCCATGTTTTAATCTCTATCACGCGCTTATGAAGGAAAAGAAATGTCCACTCGGGCAATGAATATAGACATAGAAGTAAAAGTAGTCACCGCTTCTGCATCTAACTCTGCATTACATCCTGAGTTCCATCGCTAAGGCGTGTGGCAGGAGGTGATTCCATGCCAGGAATGCGAAATCAATGTTAATTACCGATGAATATGTCAATTTCAATAATGGAATAGTCTGTCAATGTCAATATTTCCGTCACTTTTTCCTCACGAGTCCATGCATAAATGCCGCATAATTATGGACGCAATTAGTGATCAACAGATCGCAACGAATAGTTTTTACTACGCGAGGCTATATATTATCTCGGCTAATGTATTACTTCTAAATTGTTGCCTTGCCACCGAGTCAAGTAGCGGCATGGTCTTAAGCTACCGTTATTTTTATCTCATGCGGCCTCCGACCATATACTAGTACATATGTGTGTGTGTGTGTATATATATATATATATATATATATATATATATATATATATATATATATATATATATATATTGAATAGATTCTCAAGGCACGCGGCATCAGTCAACAGGCTTTCTCAGCTCTTGACGCTGACCTCAAGGTCTCTTTAATCCCCTCTATCTCTTGATTGGTTGGGATGGCCGTCGTCTGGCACCATTGACATTCATGGGTACTTGTGTGCTTTAGCTTTATGCGGACGATATATCTAGTTAGGGGGCGTTATGAGCAAAATTGAACTTTATAGGCATGGAAGTCGGTATTGCTCGATGTGCCCTATGCTGGAAATATTTCCCGAGTTACTCCATATTTTGCTGTAAATATTTGCTCATATCTGATTAAAACAAGATAGGCGGGTGGGAGCTAAACTTTTAGAATGCTAAAAAAAAGGGTCACTCTATTAAACATCCAACAATGATGGCTTGCCGTCGATTTATCGTCAACACCAAGAAAATTATATTTATTTTAGTTTTTTCATTTTATTTGAATTTATTTATTTATTAAAAATGCATAACTTGAGAGTTTTAATTGTTTAACTAAGGCATAGTATAGCAGCTTGTAGATTAAGTAGAATTTGAAAAAGGATCTAAAAACCAAAACGAATTATTGTAAAAAGTGACTATACTTGGAATTTCGAAAAAACAATGGTACAATACTTACAAGGTACCCTGCAAGGCAACACTACGGTGTTTAGCTAGATGATATTATAAACCAGACTACTTTTGACCCACAATACCATTCCCACGTAGCACGGTGGGACGTTATTCTGATCCCTTTTTGTAGTAGTAGTATTTAGGGGAGGCGACAGACTACTGAGGTCATTTGCGCCATAGGGGATGGACAAGAAAGGATGAAGGGTGGAGAGAAACCCGACGTCGGCATTAGCCTACTCTTTACGAAAGGCGCCAAAGGGTCCGCAGTTTAACGTCCCATCAGACGGACGGCGTACTCACTCAAAGTGCCCTCCACAAAGCACCTCAAGTAGGGATCGAGATACCTCTGAAAAATATTCAACACCGCCGGGATTTGAAACCTCCGGGACTAGGCCCTCTGGGTGGGAGGCCAGTGCGTTAGCCCCCGCACCATCTCAATCCTCTTCCTTTTCGTTCGTGGCAAAATATTAAATCTCAAATCTATTTTTTCTGCACTCAATCTCTCTAAGTTTATATATGATCTCTTCTACCGCATCACGATGGGGCTAATAATACATTTTCAAAATCATTACTTAAGAGACATACTTCCCTTCAATGCAAGAGATTTAATCTGTACTTTAACCTTCGCTCCGTGGGTGATTCCCAACCTACATCCTCTGATAATTTTGATGTACACCTATAATTTATCATAACAACGTTTCAAAACTCTTGCTCATCTAGCCTTTTTCGGTAATCATCAAAATTCGTGAGGATTCGATACACTAACAGCATATTCTAAATGGACTCTAACCAGCGAAATATACTATACTTTCTATTTCAGTATTCCTGATTTGATAGAAGTTCAGGAGGGAATTGCTTTTATTCCAAATAATCATCACTACGCACTTTTTTTAAGTTTATCTTATTGCTAAGTCTCATTATCATCACCAACAGTTGTAAAAATCAAGAATGATCTTCATTGCAAAGGGTCAATCCATAACCCGCAGATTTATTATGATATAAGGCTACCAAACAATTTACATTCCCAAATAAGACTCTTTGCTGATGACTGCATTATATACAGACGGATAGAGCATGTAAATGACCGCGTAATACTACAAAATGACATCGCTCACCTTGGTGACTGGGTTACAAAAAATAATATGGGCATTAATGTTAGTGAAAGTAAACATAAATTTTGCAAAAAAAAAGAATGCAGAAAAGGAAATTTACACCCTGTTTGGAGAAAGAATCCCATGTAGCAGTCATTGCAAATATATAGGCATTAACTTAACTAGGGATCTTGGGTGGGGAGTCCAAGTAGATTATTTGACACGGAAGGTATTTAAAGTATTGCATTGGGCAGTGAGAAATTTAAAGGGAAGTGCCGTAGCCACAAAGAAAAGCATCTAAGGTACTGGTTATCCCTATCCTAGAATACTCGCCAATAGAATGGCATCCATATGAGGTGGGCCATAATAAAAAGATAGAAAAAGTTCAAAGAAAGGCAGCAAGATATGTATACGGAAGGTACAAAAGAACAGATAGTGTCACAGAAATGTTAGATATACTGAAATGGGAGATTTTGAAAAATAGAAGAAAAAGGAATCGTGGGTTAGGCGCGATGTATAGAATTGTTAAAAATGATGAAGCGTGGGAAGATTTATGGAAAGAGATAGAAAAGACTAACTTTAAGGGAAAAAACGACCATAGTTTCAAAATAAAAATAAGAACGCAAAAAAATAAGAAAAAATACTCTTTTTTTTAAATAGAACTAACTGGGGGCGAAACAGTTGTCCATCAACTCACCTACGCGACGGAAATTTCCGATACATATTTCTGTAAGACGGATACATATTTATGTAAGAATATTTTTTCTCCTATCTGTTTCTCTAGTGCGTGTATGTATGCATTTTTCGTTGTAAGAGTGATCATTGACCAAACTTGACCGTTGCCACCAGGACAATTGCCTAATTGCAACGTAATTCTTAAATAAATAAATAAGATCAAGTAGCATCGTGAGTCCATATTGGAAATCGAGTATCGCCCAGTCCTTCATTTGCCTTTGGGACAACGTTGAGTGGATGGAAGCCAGAAATTACAGAGAAATAGTGAAGAGTCATTCGGACGAATCCCAAAGAGGGTTTTTCTGTTGGAGTCGGAAGATCAGAGTCCGGACCGCGATAGTTATCTGAGCGCATCCACAACAGACACAGGGAAAATACGACCGTAATTGTATGAGGGGGGAAGGGGGAAAGGGGCATTTTTGACGAATGTGGACAAAAATGTTCTCAGAAAATGAGACCACTTCTCACAGCGTAAGAAACTAGGTCGAAGAAATATGCCTCAACTCAGTTATCCAAGAAGAGACTTTCTACCGCATAAAATTGCGTACGCGGTAGTCTAGGAACTACTACGGTACCATTCGACTACTGATCGGAGGGCCCGGGGTCGATTTCCGGGCAAACTTCTCTGGGCACCCTCGGCTCTACCCAAGCCGTGTGATTTTTCGGCTACCAGACCATACTGGGAAACCATAACCGGTACAAGGGAAGTATCTGGCCCCCATACACTGAGTGAATTTCACACGCCCCCAGGCTTAGTATTGGGTGAACTCTACCAAATTCGGGACGAGTTTAGCTCAGATCTTTCGCATCGCCAAAGTTTCAGCTCACTGCCATCATATCAATGCCAATACCATCATGTGCACAGTTAACCGACGGTCTGAACTCATTACTTTAAGTACATGTCTGGAAAATATGTTACGGACACTTTTTATACAAAACCTTATATATATGCATATATGTGTGTATATATATATATATATATATATATATATATACATATATATATATATGTATATATATATACATATATATATATAGAATTTGGATGGCAAAATATAACACAATATAAAATAGATAACACGTAAAAGGACACTCACATTTTAAATTGTTCGGTTATCGGCCTTTTCTGTATGTATATATATATTTATACATATATATTCTATATAGTCGGGGACTCAAGGAGTGGACTGATTGATTTGATGAGAGATTAGTTGATAAGTTGGCGGAGCGTTTGAAAGTAACAGAGAGGCATTTGGAGAAAAGTTTGGCGATGGAATTATGGTTTACGATGATAGGTAGAGCTTGATTAGGATTAATCTGAGAGACTCTAGGCCAGGGAAGTATGCAGGGCAAATTGAAAGAGGGTGAGTTTCTGCAGTGCAGGAAGGTTTGGGAGGGTAAGCATGTCTTCGGATTCTTTTGTTTATGAGGAATTCAGGATACCCTCGTTGGAGAAGGGAATGGTGTAGATTTGAGAGGAAATTATCAAGGAAGTCGAGGTGATTGCAGATTATTTGTTCTCTAATTGAAAGGGAATAAGGAATTAAGCGTTTGGTGTGATATGGGTGGCAACTGTTATAATATAAGTAATGATGTTTCTTGGTCGGTTTGATGTACACAGAAGTGTAGAATTTTTTGTCTATTAATCATACATTTACATCCAGGAAAATGATTTGTGAGGAGGAAATGGTAGAATTGAAGGAGACAGAGGACCACGCATTGAGGTTGGAAATGAGCGTTTTCAGGGAATCAGTACCATGTGACCAGAGAAGGAAAATATCATCGATATATCTGAGCCACAATAGAGGTTTCGGGGGTTATTTTATCGGGAATTTTAAGGGCAATAGCCTTACCGACTTCATCTTCGCCCGTAATTCCTGCTCCTTTAGCAATAAATTCTACTTGCAGACCAATGGTTGTGTCATGGGCAGCAGGTTCAGCCCCTACAATACAAATATCTCTCTTGGTCTTGCAAAGAAAAAATTCCCGATAAAACAACCCCTGAATCCTCTAATGTGGCTTTATAATATATATAATATGTAATATAATATGTAATATGTAATAAGTATATAATTTATAATATATACAATATATATATATATATATATATATATAATGTGGCTCATAATGGAGAATAAAAGGGTGAAATCTTTACTGTGCTAAATCATTTAAAGCAAAATTTGTTACGTAGGCAAAACCATAATGGACATATCTTAAGTTTACACTACTATTCTGAAAACAAGAGCGAAAATATGAATCGGAGCATGCAAAAAAGGTACTATCAGTAATAAAAAGATTGGCAGACCAGTACAGGGTTGATTCTACAATTACTATCCAGCATCACTAACGTGTCCATAGGAACTAAGCATATTATATCAGAAATTGTATATAAAGAGTCGCCACTGCCTTTCGAAGGAAATACTATGCATAACTGCTTATGTTTTAATTACAAGGCAAAGCGCCACAAGATCGGAAAATATTTTAGACAGCTTTCATTCATACAAGCGGAAGGAAATATGTCACCAATATCACGGAAATCACAAACGGATATCGCTAGCATTCCTCACTTAAAGCTTCTTTCATCCCTCACCTAAATCTATTTCTGCTTTTCATTGCCTTATAACCATCATAAGCTATTTATTGTTCACTTTCTCTAAATTAATACCATGCAGACACCTCATATCCCATTTTCAGCTTGCAGGGTAGTATTAATATACAAATTGTTCAAATAAAAGATTTCACATCATACCCGATACATTACTGCGGGGTCATCGTAATCGAAACGTTACGTATTGATTTTCTAAGCCGTTTTATTAAGTATCACTGGTAATTACATCTCCACCTACCCAATGCCCTTCAATCAATCGCAAGAGGGTGTGGCGGGGGATTTAAAACTCCAGCCATACATGTAGAATATTAGCTCATACACGAATTTGAATATATGTATATTTACTAATGTACAAAAACACATGAGCATATACACACACCCATGACAATATACACCATGAAGTATTTGGTGCGTTTGACTGAATCTGTACATGTTGGTGTTTAAGTTAATATATTCTCCTTGTCCAATTTCGTTTTGCTCGCGAACCGGGCAATGGAACATCGAGTGCTTGTCAGGTACGGTATCTGTCACTCTCATTTAATACATGTGGTCGATCTACTAATATTAGCGTAATTTTTGTTACAAAAATTCCCTCATTATCTTAAGATAACTCTACCTTTCTAAAAGTCCTGTCTGCTTTCGTCCTGAACCAAGGGGCCTTCAACCTAATTCCTCTTGCATACGAGGTGTGTAATATAAATAATAAATGGAAATTTTGTGATTTCGCATAGAGCATAGCATAGTGCACCATGAGTTCCTGCCATAAGGTCGAACGATCAATAAATAGTACTAATTAAAAGTTGAACGCCATTTGCGTGGAGCAGTATGAAAAAACTGCCCGTATTGAAATAAATCCATGAAGGCTTTTGCACCGCCACAATAATGCACACTGTTCCCTGCTCGTTCGTAAATTTTGTCAAGAAACAGCACTTTAATGAGGTCCCAGTCTCCCTATTTACCAGACATGGCCACGCATGACTTTTTTCGGTTCCTAAAATTAAAGAGAACCTTAAAGGGCCGTCGTTTGGTATGTATGGATGGAATTAAAAACGTATCGCTGAGATAGCTAAAACCTATTCCATAGATCGAGTTCCAGAATAGTTTCGAGGAATGAAAAAAGTGCTGGCGTAAATGTATAATATTGAATGTGGGCCACTTTTAAGGGTATAAAATTGATTTAGACGAATAAATATAATTATTCCCAAATTACTCAAATTCCCGTTATTTATTAAACACATCTCGTACCCATTTCTCTTCTCATAGAAACTTAAAAATTAGAGAATTTGTCTGAGCATTTTCCTGTTCTAGGTTTAAAGTTTTCTTCTAGTAAGTCCAAATACTGACCTAATTCCAAATACTTGCCCGGCAATAGTGATACTTGACAGGATATGAACACTTTCATAGATAATAAGCCTGTTTTATAAAAATAATGGACTAAACCACCGTACCATCGTCGATGCAAGCACTCGCCGATTCAAAATATCAAAGTGCCCATGAATGTTCCCCGACCGCTTTGCATACTAAGATAACAAAGAGCAAAAATAAATAGAACCAGTCCAACGTTCACCAACAGATCAAGCTCTTGGTTAAAAACTTATTAAGGAAAAGTCGAAAGAGTCATTTACAAACGCTCTTGTCCACTCGTATCTAGGTTCCAGCCTCCCTGAGGAAATATTTACAGTCCCAAAGGCAACTATCTCCATGCCGATTCCCTCGGGAGAGACAGACTAGATAATCAGTTGACACAAAGAGAGAGAAAATAATGCGGGCCATACGGAAGGGAGGGGGAGAGAGCAGAAAAACGCCAAAGCGTTTTATCTCGGGGGGAGGGCGGCGAGGGGATGTTTGATCAGCCACGCGTTTATCTTCACCCAGAGTGCAGTAACCTTAGGGAGGGTCCCAAGGGCACTGAGGGTCTTTGAACCCAAAATCCTCCCACCCCAACGAAACGATTCCGCGTTGTCTATGTGAGAAGATAAGAAACCATTAATTTCAGAGATTTTAATGAAGGAGAGGAGGAGCAGAAAACGAGTGTTTGAGTATCTCTCGAGATCAATTCTTCTTTCATGAATAAATAAAGTCCACTCACTGTTCCATCATACGGACTTCGAAGCGAGAAACAATTGATTACATAAATTTATTTTACAATATGTCTCCATGATTTCAGCATGTTATAAAATTTTAATGGAGCAAGATAAAGCTGTAGAAAAATCCAAATGAAATCGTATAATATAACAGGGATTCTGGAATGGGAGCTCCTGTAGATTTGCAGTCCCATTGAAAATTGTTTTACCTCATTGTAAATGCATCGAGAAAATAATGCAATTCCCGCGTTGAATATTGATTGAACAATATTGAAAAGAGCAGTGACAGCATATAGCATTTGTTGAATGAACGTAGTCTCAGAAAGCGAAAGAAAACTGAGTGTATTCAAACTTCCTCCAATTTGCAGAAATTTCATTTTCTATTACTGGTATTTGAAGGTCCCTAGATACAAGCCTTTGCAGCGACTTGCGGTGCACTATGTTTATATTAATTATCGAATCCATGACTGTATTTCCTGTGTCAACTAGCTCCCAGCACCCTCTATGAAACACTAATGGATACTTCGTTATGCAGGGTTAAAAGTACTGCTGAAGGAATTTTTACTATAACAAACAAGCCTTTGCAGCCACTTGCGGTGCACTATGTTTATATTAATTATCGAATCCATGACTGTATTTCCTGTGTCAACTAGCGCTCAGCACCCCCTATGAAACACTAATGGATACTTCGTTATGCAGGGTCAAAAGTACTGCTGAAGGAATTTTTACTATAACAAAACTGACTTGGCTTCAAACAATACTACCTATTGTTGAAATTACTTAATGGAAAGTAAGAAATTACTTTTAGGAATGTATTACTGGATAAAGGATTACATAAAATAAATTGTGATCACTTCTCTTTTCACCTTATACGGACAAATTAGAGTATATAGACCAGGAAACTATATGTTGGAGATTTTTGTAGGATTTAATTTAATCAATAATCAACTTTACCTTTTCTTTTGAAAAGAAAGAGGTGGAAACTTTCTTCCACTCAAAGTACTCGTAATAAGTAAAGCTTTATCAGAAAATTTTAGTTTATCGCATAGCGTTCGGTTAAAAAAGAACTATTAAAAATAAAGACATCAGTGGTAAAGACGAGAGGGGAAATAACGCTTAAGGGCTTATTCGCAACCGAACTCTAGACGTATGAAAAATTTTCATTGATAGAAGTTGCACGGTATTCTACAGTTCCTCAAGCTGACAGGAACTCTATTGTCACGATGACTAATAGAAATTGTTTCGCAAGACAGCTGTGGAGGCCAAGTATAGGAGTAACTCACATTCATTGCTGAGAAAACGGAAATAAATACATGATAGCAGCCACGCGCGACTCCATCCCATCTGCTACGATCACCACACCTTCCAAAATTCAACTATGATGACATTTTCCTGGCTGCAGAACGATTTCGCGGCCGAGAGCGAGATAAAAGAGCCTGGGAATTGAATGGCACATATCTCGCAGCTCTTCTCCGACAAAGGAGTAGCAACCGTCCATCCGCGAAGGGACTTCAGTCAACGAATTTCATGAGCTACCTGTGACATAGGCGGATTTCTTCCTCCACCACTCGGCTTCTTGTTGGAGAAGGATAGCCTTACATCTCAAGACGGGCTTCGGATGTCTTTACGATCCTCAGAAAGAGCAATGGGTAGCTTTCACGCACTCAGCGCTTCGACGCGCGAACCAAAACATTTGGACTGTGCAACCCGACACGATCGGCCTGCTGCCGGCCGAGGTGTAAAGTAGCTGTTGGACTAGACTAGACAAAGGCTGTCGTAGTTGGTTGTCTCCCGCTGGCTTCCAGTCCCGGACAAGAGAAGCGCAAGCGGTCAGCGACAATTTTTGAGTCTGTAATTGCCACAGGCAGCTGGAGATTTCAATAGATGACATTTACGAGTAATGGAGACTTCAATGAGTGGTTCACCGCATTGTTCGCCACCCGCGAGCAAAGAATGAATGGCGTCTTGGACGCGTGCTTTTGAGTGTCCTTTTCGCTCGATTCCATTCCCCATTCAACCAACCCCTATCTCCATTGCGGTCCGTGAAGGAGGACGGAAAAGGAGGGCCGTGTGTGCGTGTCCCAGCCCAAGGTCTTATTTCCCCTTCCACTCTTCTGGTAAGATGAGTACACGGCCGGTTCTGGGGGCTAGAAACGGGGTGAGAGGAGCTAAGTGTGCAACACCTTTGGAACGGGGAATCTCTTTTGTCCAAAAGAGCAAAGAGATAGCCTTCTCATTATCAGGAAAAATTATATTTCTAATGGCATGTATGAACAATATATTACATGTTCTGATTTTTTATTTTTTATGATTGATTTTTCTCATTAATATAGGTTTTTTGTGAGGTCCCCTATACTAGTAGTGAATAGTTTAATCTCATTTTTCATCGGTCACCCGTCAAAACGATAGGACCCTTTGTTCTCTCGGAGACAATAATAATATTGAGAGAGAGGTAAAAATAATTTTGGATATGTAAATAAGCCAAAGGTTTCACCATTCAGTCGTGAATAAAAGGTATTTACATCGAACCTACGTGAACCTTAGCCTTAAGCGCATGACTCAAAATCAGGCTCACCTCTTTTCATATAGTTTTAATTTCCAGATATCTAAATTTGAATACTTGTCACAATAAAGGTTATCAACTATTTTATCAGTACACATTAAATTCATCAGCGCAAACCCTGAAGACTGGTCGGATTAGTGAGGATTTATTTTACCTCACACTAATTCCTATAATATTCAAAACTCAAAGTGTTAAAGGTACTTCTAGGTAACAAAGGCCAGCATATTTGCCTGCTCCGCCTGCGATTATCCTGGAAAAGCCACTCCTCGAAAAATCTCACAACCTACGAGACACTGACAGAGCCCATCGGGTTAACCCGGTTTCAAGCCTGGATCCCTCCGGTCAGAAGTCAAATGGTATGCGTAAAAGACTACCCCTCCACTAAATGTGTACCCATATTAGTACATTTATGATTACTTTTCCATTCAGTGTTTAACTACTGGCTCCTTTCAGAAAGTAATATTATACGACTTAGACGATCAGCCGTGTCACAGGGAATTTTGCAAATTTTCAACAATTAGACAGTTTTTTTCAATGCAGTTAGGAAAGAAAATGGACAAACATAACACTTTTTGGTTTGACTTTGTGGAATTCCTTCATTATGAGGGTAAAGAAAGAAACATTGCAAAGAAAATGAAATGAATTGAGGGAGTACTTAATTAAACTACTACTGAGGCAGCTTTAAGATATATTTTAATGTTTTTGGTGGAAATATATTGGAATAATAACTCTGATTTTGGAAGCATCTTATTTCAGCACATGCTCTCATTTACCTGGAGTATTTCGATGGTTACATTAAGAAGGTTTGTTTCCGAGTTGACGGACGTAACCGGGGCAAAGCTCGAAAATGGTTGGATGGAGACTCCCCCGCCGCAATAGTTAGTTAAGGCAAAGGAGGCGAATGCCAGGGGAGCGCCGTTTATTGGCAAGGCAGCGTGGGCAGAGTCCCTTGGGCAATGTGGATGAATCAACCAATTTCCCCTCTCCCAACTTCAGCCCGCCTCTTTCGTGTTCCAAATCCCATCCGCGTTAATAGCCAATGACGAGCTGATGCGGCAAATCCCAACTCTGCACTGCTCTCACTTTCAAAAGACGAATATGACGCCACGAATGCGAATTACACATGGAGTGCTTGAACAAAACTTTTCACTTTCAGGAAAATCCTTGTTATTTATGCATTTAAATCTTATGGACATATATTTGAGGACACTCCTGTGGCACTTCTTTTTTGAATTCCTCCTACGGTAACAAAATGAATTGTAATTCTCGTGTATGCGGGCAAAAGATCGGTTTGATATGGAAATACCAATCGTACTTTCCTGCATCGTGGTTTTAAGGAAAACTTGCGATAACGTGGTATGTAATGAAGGGATACGTGTCTCCAAATAAATTGTAATAAAAAACAAAGACATGAGCGTTTTTACGCCCTCCATATAAGAGCAGGTGGCAGTGATTGCATGCGATGAAAGCAGAGAAGTACATAAAATAAAAGACTGCGAAATGGTTACTTATTAGCACTCTTGATCTATACTGTATGTGGTAATAAGATAACTGAAAGAATGAAGGAAAATATAAGGCAAAAATAAACAAACAAAAGACAGCGTACGAACACTCGGAGAAAGCATGTGTTCTAAGATGTACGGACAAAGTAGCAATAAAGAATGAAGATGTGACAACGAAACTTGCAGTAGAAGTGAGGAAAATGATTTCCAAATGAGGATAGGGGAAGAAGTGGAATAGGTTTGGCGCAGAGACAAAGGCAAGAAGCAAGCGACGGAAGACGCCAACGCAAGGAGCTATGAAGGAATGAAGAGATTGGCAAATGGGAACTGGATGCATAAATTGGAGAGTCACTGCATACAAATACTCGGATTGATTTACCCGTAGTGAAGACGATATGTGACAATTTTTTGCTAACTTCAAACAAATATTTATCATTAAAGTACCATTGTATTTTCCACATGCACTGATGTTTGTTAAGATATGGAATTTTATGTGGTTTTAGATTTTTCAGACATCAACGTGGTAACACAGAAAATAGGAGTTTCTTGGCAAACCTCGAAATAAACAGCCACTCGTAGGAGAATGACTACACAAAAATTCTGGCCGAGTTACTTGTTGGAGAAAGAACGGGAAAAGAGCCCTTAAAAGAGTTATAACTAAGCAGAATCGGAAGAGACTAAGCTAAATTTGACGGAAAAACAATAGGACTTTTCCAATAGAGGTGTTGAAGGGCTAGGTACCCACGACTTAGCCAGAGGAAAGTGATAGCAGGTAAATAGAAGCAGTAAAATCAAAAAATATTAGTGAAAGATATTTTTCCACGAATAAAGCTTAAAACTTTGATGTAAAAATTGTCATTCTCTAATCTGAGTAGATCTTCTCCGTTTTAAGAAACTATTATGCTAAATAGAGTATGCGGGATGAAATTGTGATGTAAGTAGAACGTTCAATAACGAGTGATCATATTATTTGCATTCGCCCATTTTATCGCTCAGAAATTAAATTTCATATTATAATTTTATCTTTTGAAAAAAACGGTCGTTGTAATCTTCCTCTTCCAAGCCTCGATTCCTGACCATTCAGGCTATTTACTCTCTTCATGTTTTTCTAGACGCTTCACGTTTCCTTCGCCCAGGTGGTGACCATTCATACAGAGCTCTTGGCTATCTTCGCACATCCATTCTGCGAATACGGACATACCATTAGAGTGCTCCTCTGGCTTAGCTGTGCCACTGATTTTTTCATGTCCATTACTTATCTGATACCTCCAATTTTTCCTTTCTAACTTAGACATCCTGACTCCTCTCCTTTTCCCTCCCTTATTCATAGCTTGTATTCTACTTTCCAGGCGTTCATGCAAAGTCCACCCCTCTGTCTCATAAGTCAGTATGCTCTCTACTATTTTTGCAGGATTTTTTTATTTCCTTTGATATAACTCTGCGCCATAAAATCACATTCAACACGTTAATTACTCCTCGAACCTAAAATATTCTGTAATTCTGTATTATACATCATGATGGAAACCAAATATTTAAACTGTTTACTGCCTTGATGGTTCCTTGGGGCGGATTAGTATCTTCTTCATCTCCTCCTAAGACCAGATATTAGGTTTTCTTCGTTTTTTACTCGAAATAGGTTTCCTTCAAATATTTGCTATAACTCTTTTATCATAAACATAGCACCCTGCCGGCTTTGAGCAATCAATACCTGGTCATCTGCAAATAGCAGAGGATTACTTCATGTATCAAGGGACACCCTTACCTCCCCACGAATGATTAAAATTTTCTAACATATTCTGCTTATATATTTTTTAAAAAGGTTGGGACATTCCACAGCCTTTTTAAGTCCTTAAGATGTTTGAGACAAAGCAAAGAGTTTCTCTCCCATCCTAACTCCATCTCGAGACTGTTGATATGCAAAATAATTGATTTTAGTTGGAATCCAATATCTAATCTGTTCTACTGTTTTCCAAATTTAATTAATAGGTACAAAGCCATAAGCTTTTTCAATGTCCACAAGTATCCTGACCCCTAGTGTGAATCTTTTCACTCACTTATTTGCCTGAGACGAAAAATATGATTCATACAGGAACTTCCCTTTAATCAGAACCAATATTCCAAACTATTTTTTTATAAGTCTGCCATTCATCCTAAATGTGGAAGCCATTACACTAACCTTGCCATGAATAGCCTTTATTAATTCATTTTTTATAAATAGTGGGTGTACAAGATAAACACAATTATTCCGGTTATTCATTTTCTTCAAGAATCTAGTTGGACATTTGACAAAGAAGTCTTATCGTCTGCGGATGACCATATTTCCACAGTGCTGCCACAACCCCAGCTTAGCTTGCCTTTCCATTACTCGCCTTTCTCAGCACATCTTTCCCTGCTCATTCTGAAATAGGCTCCATGTACGGAGCTCCACCACTATTCCAAAATTGTTCGTTAAATCTGTTTGGTCTCATCTAAAATAACAGTTCTTCTAAGTTCCGTTTACCCTGCACCGTAGTCACAGATGGTAGTGCTGGTGCAGGATTGTTCGAAAATTTTATTTTTGTATCATTCTTCAGGACTCTGCAGAAATCCCTCTATATATCAACGAATGGTCTATTTCCCCATACTTTCTTCCCATACGTCGTTCCATTTTGAATAAGTGTTTTGAACTCCTTACTGCATGTCTTGCACTTATTTGAGTCTTCAAAATTCCTCGATCTAAACCATTTGAAATACGAGTATAGTTTCTTCTTTTCTTACACAACTTTCAGCGTCTCTTTGATCATTCATTTTATTATTTCTTATATCTCCCTAGAGCTTCTTCAGCTTCTTCCATAATCGACTACTTCAAGAAACCTTATAGTTCTTTAGCATTCCAATCCACATTGACTGCAAGTAGTCTTAGTCCTTACTTGAGTCTTTGCTAATGAATTAATTCCTTTCAAGTTTTCTTCCTTCAACAAATACACCATATATTTTGAATCATCAATAATAGTGGTTTCATTACCTCGCTTCTTCTCGTCACATTTTATTTTAGTCTAACCGGAAAAGCTATTTCTGAAACAACTAGGTGATGATACGATCTACGTTCTATTCTTCTCTATACTTTCACACCTTGTAGTTTGATTAAATGCCTGTTACTTACAATCCAATAACTTAGTATTGATTTTAGATTTATTTATAGATTCACCTTGGTTCCATTGTCAATTTCTTCATGCTGACGTTTAATATTCACAAGATCACATTCCTTACCTTCACAGAAATCTCTTCCGTTGAAGTTGCTCATTATTATGGACTCGTGTCCCTCCAGAAAGACATCTATCACTATTCAAAGGTCCTCATAAAAATCTCTCTTCTTCTCAGCTGGAGCATCTCCGTTAGAGTCAAACACTCCAATTACTTCCAACTTCTTTCCACGTCCTCGTATTGTTGTTATTATTATTATCATAATGCTAACTTCCTTATTTTTATTTACTCCTCATGTCCATTTCTTTTTTACAAGAACATCTACCCCAGATTTCATTCTCTCACTTTTTCTACTCCATACAAAAAAAGAAAACGTACCATTACCAATCGTTTTCAGTCCTCGGGTCTTCTTTTTCATTTTTGTCACTAACCAGGTTATCCACATCATTTGTTCTCATTGTGGTTTGCGGTAGTCCAGTGGGTAGAGCGTTGGACTACCGACCGGAGGGTCCCGAATTCGATTCTCGGGCAAGTCACTCTGGTTACCTGCAGCTCCACCCAAGCCATGTGATTTTTCGGGTACTAGATCTTCCTGGGAAACCATAACCGGCACAGGGAAAGGAACTGGCCCCCCTACCCTGATGTGTGAATTTCACACGCCGTCGGGCTTAGTACTGGGTGAACTCCCTACCATCACCTACCAAACCGACCTTCGGGTTGATTACTGTGTTTATGGTTTTTTTTGTTCTCATTACTTTATTATTTCCTCACCTTGTCTATTATATCCCCGCATATTCCATGCTCCAAGAAACGAAATCCTTTTACGCAACCAAATTCGTTGTTGTTTGATACGTCCGGTTTTCTTTTCTTTGGGAAACGCGAACTTATTTGTACAGAAGTGAATAGTAGGCCCTCGTCTGAACCCTCATCCTGAGATTCAGGATTTTATTCCAGGGTTATCTACCATAAGGGGCTTCATTGGCATTGCCATGGCTTTTACATTCCTCCCCAGCCTATGCTGTGGGACACACTTCGTCTGGCTTCCCTTCCAAGGCCTGTCCGGCTTGAGAGGCCCTACCGGTTGCTACTCTACCGCCAGTGTAGCTCTCGACTTCATTAGAGCACGCAAACCGCTCCGCTCAGTACTGAATATGACTCCGTTAAGGCGCACAATCCCTTGGAAGGGCACAACAAATTATGCGAATAAAAATGCTGGATCACTCTTGAATAATCATCTTTTGTCAATTAAAACGATCTCAATGGAATCCAATACATGCGATCTGAATTTATTCGAATCCGATCCTTGTAATTGATTGATATTGAATATTATGGCCTTATAATGTGATATCGATATTTCCCTATGAGTCATTCTACGAGTATGCAAGACGGCACTTTCATTGACGCCCGAAAGTTATGCAATAAACGGGCCTTTTGTGTTACCCGGGTTGCATAACACACCGACCTAATAAGGTTATACGTGCACTCGAAAATAGTTACAATAAATTAGTGTCAATGAATAAATTTCGGCTCAGTAACGTCCCTTTCATATAATATCAACGCTATCTTGTTGCTCTATTTAACAATATTATACATAAAAATGAGTTAAGCATGCGCTTCCAGTGTCTATTTAAAGCAAGATAATTGATTATAGTAGAAAAAAATGCGGGCGATATTTATAATATAAAAATAAGAATTAAATTTTGATTATAAAACCCGTAAAATAGCTCAAAGTACTTGTTGGCAGTTCATGTTTCATTTAAAATCGGATTGATATTTATTTGAAATTGTGACTATGACTCGATGAAGACCGGAAATGTGTTATTTCAACTGTAATGTCCGCGTCATAATTTAGGTGACCTACCTTTCAAAATACGAGTGCATACCTTGCCTCGATATCTTTTATAATATTAATATTCAAACAACATTTTTGATCCCTATTCTTTACGAAAAGAAAATATGAGAAGGAAGGTCATTGTTATGTCAGAGCAGTTATGGATTTGGAGAAGTAATTCAAACATTTTAAAACTAAAATATCTTTGCTAAATTTTCATTGACCCAAAGTATTTTTTCACTATTCCCTAAAATAGAAGATAGTAAATTATTTCTGTTTAATTCGGAGTAAGTACGCATTCCTGAAGAAGAGGCAAGAACCCTTAGGTACGCGCCTCCTCCATCTGATGTGAGCTTAAGCATCCGTAAGACACCATCCACGATGTTTTCCGAGTGTCGTGCATTAGCAAAAGGCAAATTGGCAAAAACACAAGGCCTTCTCGAGTACTATCATTTTTTAAACTTGATGGTAGAAACATAAGTGGTAATATCTTGCCAAAGTACCGAAAAAATGTTTACATGGTCCGCCTTAAAAAAAAGTAGAATTATTTTTTTCTCACCAAAACGGACGGCTGGGTTGGGACGATTTGCGACGCAAAAGGTGGTTTGCGACGTTGGTAAAGCAATGTCAGTTGTCTACGGTCCGTTACAGTGTGAGGATTGCTGCTAGACTGGACCCCTTTTTAAGGATTGCGTCAAGACTTGACGATGGATTGTCCCGTGGAGGAACGTTATGCGATTAAATTTTGTGTTAAGCTCGGAAAACCGGGTTCGCGAGGAATCGCATTTCCCTCGCACAATTCGTCACCACGGCAATAGAAAACATACGAGATGTCGACCAACACGAAAATAAAATGTTGAGGAATACGCACTGCACGATTTAACACTACTTGCCACACGCCCTTGTTATTGCTGTCAGGAAAGTACTTAGATGTAAAATTCTTCATATAGCTATTTATTCGATCGATTAAAAAGTAAATATCCTCAGGTGCAGCGTATAACGGCGGGGGAGACAAATTCACAGGTGCATATTCCGAGCCATGTCTACTGCGAGAGGTGAACTAAGAACGAAGGAATACCAGGCTTCATTCCCTGAGGGTTCGGTCTAAGGGAGAAGAGGCCAGTAGACGGTCGGGGAAGGAGAACCCTTAGGGGTGAGGGGACTCGTCTTCAGGGGGGGAGCGAAAGGGAAGAGAAAGGTGGAAGCGGAGGCAGAATGAGCCCCTGATGACATCAATGTTCTAGGAGGCGACAATGAGGAGGGTGATACTGAAGAAAAGAATTGTTGTATCATGGGAGTGGGCAGAAGAAGGAGAGGGGGCGAAGGGAGAGGAGGGAGCCCTCTTCCCCTACCATCCCCCTTCCCCCAATCCACTCCCTGTGAATCACGCGGGGCGTGAGCCCCTTCGGGTTGTGATCGAGGGGGAAGTAAGCGATTCGTTCCCGTGGAGACGGCGCAAGAAGTAGTGAGGGCGAAATGACGGCAGAGCGCAGTTATGTGCATTCGTGTTCGTAGTGCCTATTATGTTTTTATGCATCCGGTTTGATGATGCAGCAGTCAACCGGAGTGCATGAAATCTGCAGCAAGAGTTGGACATCCCTCAACTTTCACCGCGGGTTGAGAAAAGCAGCGCTCGCTCTATTTTCACTTGTATGTCTCCCATCAAAACATTTCGCGCGGGTCATCGCCGTCTTCTGTTTCTTCCCTGCGCCGTCTCAGGTAGGGAGACGGGGTAAGACGGTGACGTAAAAACGCAACGGCAAATCAGGCGTATTGGAAGGTAGATTAAAGCCATTGATAACTCACGTGGAGGGCGCACCACGCCTTATCTCTTTGCCCTGCATGAACGATGTGAAATTTTTTCGTATCTTCGACACAACAAGTCCTACTACCCAGAAGTTTAAATCGAGTACATCAGTCTAATATTTCCCGACCCAATTAAGGAAATACTATAACGCCCCCAAAATAAATCTCACCATTCACGCTCGCACCATTTTCCTAACACGGTACACAATCATTGCAAAATAACACTGAGAAAGAATAAAATTTTAATTCGGAAAGCAAAATGTAATGCTTTACCCAAACAGACCTGTTATTACATTTTGTAGATGGTAATTTATGTGTGTGACTGAACGTTTGTTCATGTACGAGTATTTGTGAAAGTATATATTGATATTTATACAAAAATGCTTAGTGATGCCACCGCAACACGCTCGTTCGGTGACCTGCTGGGTATTATGCAGGTGTGGAAAATCCACGTGGAAGGCAAGCGAATTTATACAACTTACGAAGATTTTGGATGAGTTACCGGAAATTTTGACAAATCTGATGTTCCCCCATAGCCACCATCAAATTTTCCTCTTGTCATCATGAATAATCAGTTTATGGCTGAACCTTTCAATAAATTAAATAGAAAAAAGCAGATCCTTTCCCTGTGCTGCCTATTGTTTCCCATGAAGATTCTTACACCAAAAATCACAAGGCTTGGATGAAGTTGAGGGTGTACAGAGGCGTGACCGGGAATCGGACCAGGGCAATACGGACAGTAATCCAGCGCTGTCCTGACTGGACGACCACATCCCTATGAAAGTGAAAATATTTCAAATTAATTAGATCTACAGCTACCCTTTTAAGAGTCAACCAATTGTACCCAGCGGAGGATAAACGAGAACAAAACCTGATTTGAAATTGGCGAGGGAGTTATTGAGTTTTAGTTTTGGTGGTCAGCTAAATATTATCAAAAACTTCCTGGATTTTCTAGACTATTCCAAAAAGTTCACTGACTTCGAAAACCACTACGCAATATTCACTATGAATTAATTATCGTTACAATAGCAAAAAAGATGCGTTTCACTAATGCGATGTAACTTAACTTTTTGAGATGCTCAATTTGTTTGCATAACCTATCTTCGATATCTCAAGGACCAGTAGACGAGCAGTTTACTTCCTAAAATATACAGCTAAACTGATTGGCTTATTCGCCGTCGATCAAGGCTTTCTTAGTCTCGCAAGCTTTCAGAAGTAGCGTGTGACAGGAGTGATGCATGGTCGATCCATTTAAAGGTAGTAATATGGCCATAGAACACAGAAGATGGGAAATATTTTTGAACGTTCATCACTATTTATTTTTACTGTTGCTATTCCGAAACTAAAGGAAAACATTGGGTAGTAAAAGGGGTTTTTTATCGGTCATCTACTGGTTAAGCTAGGTTTTAATGAATACAAGCTACCAAAAGGAACAGCGACAATTTCCTCTCCTGACAAAACACAACCTGACATCAAATACTATAATAAGCCTCTATTCAATTCCACATGCCTCCTTCCTCCTTTCATTTCGACCAATATTCCTATCCTATTCCTAACTCTTCCCCTTTTGCCTAACATTCTCCCCCTCTATACATGTTTATCACAGTCTTCAACATTCCTTTGTAAATAAAATGCTCTGCAACCATCTTTTTCCTGCCTCCTTTGATGTCGCCCAACAATACAGTCTCCATCCAATTCACCATGCCTAGTACTTCTTCGATTGATTTCTTTCGGGCCATTTCACTTTTGCTATCCTTCTGTACATCCACATTTCAAAAGCAACCAATCTACGCCTATCATCCTGCTTCAATGACTGTTTCCACACCGTGCAATAACTACGATCCATATCAAAGTTTTAGCGAGCCTTTTCTTAACATTCTTACTCAGCATCCCTGTCATCAATTTTCTCCTTCTCGCTCATACTTCTTTTCCTAACGCAATTTTTCTCCTTACGTCCCTACTACTTTCACCATTTTGGCCCAAAACACTTCCGAGATACGTAAAGTGTGTCATCTGCTTTAGTTTTTGCTCTCCTATTTTAGCGGTTAAATATGTCTCCCTCTCTCTCTCTCTCGAAAACCACATAACATTTGTTTAATTAAAATTTATTCTCATTCCATACCTAATGCACTGACTTTCCAATGCACCCAGCACAGTTTGCATCCCCTTAACTGACTGACAAACTGAAGTTTGGTCATCCTCAATCCTTACTGATTTAATAAATTCTTCACCAACTTTAAATCCTATTTCCAGTTCTTCCCATGCCTCGTCAACTATTTTTTCGCAGGTGATTATGGGCACATCTATCTCACTCCTCTTCTTAACACTGCCCATCCAGACTTTCCGTCCTCCATTCACATCTGAGCAGTGTGAGACATGTCTGGGTTGCGGATAAGTCTCCTATCCCTATAATCAGCACCTATTTTCTGCAATACAATCGATGATATCCAATTTCCTCTATTAAAACACCTTTACGAAATCTACGAAACAGACAAATACTTGCTGATTTTATTCAAATTTACTCTAGAGAGTGATACGGGACGTGATTCGCCAATCGCTTCACCACGTCGAATTCGGTAACGAAAATTGGGCTAGGAAGCGAGCGAGCGGTCTGGCTCCCCCTTCCCGCCGGGGAAGGACCCAGAGCAAACCATCCTCCCGAGATGTACGGAAGCCTGCGAGAGGAGGCGAGATTGGGACTAAGGAGACGGGGAATTGGGGAGGGGAGGAGGGGGGAACTTATCCTCCCCCTTCCATCCTTTAATGGTGGGGGAGTGGCGAGTGCAACAAAGACCCCCCTCCCTGTCCAGCCCACCTCAACCCAACTCCCCCCTGGGATCCGAAGCCCATGTTTGTGGGGGCAGGGGACGGCCGTCGCGGCCCGCCGTGCACCACCTCGCCCCCGTCCCTAGGGAGAAGGGGATGGGGCGAGAATGAACGATGGCAGTTAGGAGTTGAAATGGGAATGAGGGGATCCGCTCCCTCCCCGTCTCTTCCCCTCCCCCGGAACGGACATAAAACACTCTCTCTATCCCCCACCCCACCTCCTCTGCCTCCCTTCGGCGATCACCACCCACCCCAATACATTTCCCACTGCACCCCCTCAAGGGCTCTTGTCGGTGGAAAAAGAGCCCGCCCACAAAATAGGAAAGGGGGGAATGCCAATACGCGCTCCCTCACTCTATCCCTCTCCCACCCGCCCGCCCACGCACCCCTTCCCGCAAATTCTATTCCCCTCCGCGGAGAACTACGCCCCGCAGCCGGCCAATCCAAGGTCCGGGCAGGGTTGCCACTTCTAGGGGTCCGACAACCCTCCCGTACTGCCAGGGTGGGAGCAATGTTAAGGGGCTGCGGCCCACGTCCTTCGGGGCGCACTCTTTCCTTTTCGACTTTCCTATTTCGACTCACATACTCTACCATCACCTACCAAACCGACCTTCGGGTTGATTACTGTGTTTATGGTTTATATATGCATATATACACTGACACACACATCTTGAAGGAAAGTCTCACGGAGCTCAATAATAATTTAAACGGAGAAGCGAGATAGCGCTAGTCAACAAAAACACAGAGAAAACATACGAATGAAATTCACACGTATTCCAAATTTTCGGTGGCCAAACCACCTTCCTCTGAGAAAAGAAGTATCGGAGGAGGATCCTTTTCTTTCCCCAGAGGAAGGTGGTTTGACCACCGAAAATCCGGAATACGTGTGTTTCATTTGTATGTACTTCTCTGTGTTTTTGTCACAGTAATCAACCCGAAGGTCGGTTTGGTAGGTAATGGTAGAGTTCACCCAGTACTAAGCCCATACGGCGTGTGAAATTCACTCATCAAGGTAGGGGGGGCCATTTCCTTTCCCTGTGCCGGTTATGGTTTCCCAGGAAGATCTGGTACCCGAAAAATCTCATAGCTTGGGTATAGCAGGTACCCCATGGTTTACCCCTGGTTTATATATATATATATATATATATATATATATATATATATATATATATATATATATATATATATGCACAAAATTTATAACACTTTTTGAAAGTCTCACGGACGTGAATAATAATGTAATAATGTATAACACTTAGCACTAGTGGACACAGACAAAAACACACAGAAACACACAAAAAAGAGACTCACTACTCTGTTTTTTGTGTGTTTCTGTGTGTTTTTGTCTGTGTCCACTAGTGCTAAGTGATATACATTATATATATATATATATATATATATATATATATATATATATATATATATATTATATATATATATAAGTACTCTGAGATGAAGAGGGATCAGATGTAGAGTAGGATGCTGGATTTTGTGTTTTTTTAGGAGTCACAAAATATTTATTTGGTAGTTGCGCCCATTCAAAAACCTACCTTAACTGGTAGATTACCTTAAAATAATTATGCGCCCCGATAGTAATTCTCCAACCAGGTACCTATTTGTAATCTTCAAACCCTATCTAAAACCATTCGCATTTTCCTGAAATTACATGATGAAGGAGGCTTTCCTAATACCCTCATACAAAATTCCCTGTGGCGTCGCGCAAGGTACCTATTGCCTACATACATGGACATAATGACTCATAATAACGTCGTGATCGTCTAATTTAAAATAGTTTATTATGAAATTGAATTGTCTTTTAGCGAAATGGGTGAGCAAGAGAAAACCAGAGCGAACACGATTGAATTTACGCTATGTATGCAGCAAGGCTTCACTTTTCAGCTTTGTCATCACCATCAACGACCTTAAGTTTTCCTTTGACGACAGCCCGTATGGTTTCCCCATGGTAAACCTCTTTGGTACTTCATGATCGGCCATCCTTCGTTTATGTACGGACATTCCCATTCTAGAAATTTCGTTACTTTAAACTATATCTTGTTCAGGGAATCGGCTGCATGGCTAAATTTTTAATTCTTGTCAAACACCTTGATCGTTGACTTTTCTGTAATTTTTTCTCAAGATTGTACACCGTCTACTTTCACCATTATTGTTCGCCACAAATGTCTCCGAGCCACACGTCTGAGGAGTGAGGCTGTGTGGAGATAAACTTATTTTTGTTTTCCTGGTAAGGGTTTGCGATTTCAACTGCTTTTGTGCTCCATAGTAATATCTATTTGCTAATATAATTCTACATTGAATTTCTTCGCTTGTGTTGTCAGCTTCGTTTACGATCTGACAAAGATTGAAGACCCTATCGATCGTGTTGACACACGAGCTACATCCACCTATTTACGTATGTATAAAGGAATGGCAGTTACGGAAAATATCCTGTGACGACCATCTCCTTTGCCCTTACTTGATTTATTATCATTCCCATTTTTCAACTTGCTTAACTTAACGATTGAAAAGCCTCTTTAACTACCTGCAGTTAACCCCCGAGCATATCATCATCATATATTAATGAAAATATATGAAATGATGCATAGAATATTACAAAATTTCAAGTTGTTGCTGACTCTCAGGCAGCTATTTCCAAGGGACTAGGAAGTGCATCTCCCTGGCATAGTCCGCTTTTGATTTCAAATGGATGTGAATGGGCATAGGTCATATTTTATCTTTTAAGGAAAAGTGCCTATTTGCCATAATCATCCGAGTGGATCTTATTAATTTTATAGTTTTTTTGCAGTTCTCAGGATAAGTATAATATGGATCATAATGACGTAGCGAACACCGACTTTCATTTGGTCGATGAAGTCATCTTTCTTTTCACAAGATGGGAAACAAGGCGAAGCACCGATCAATGACTACATACATGCAATTAATAAGTCTTCACTTCCGCTCGGCCTATTTCCAATGCAAAGTCTTCACAAAATGGATTCATATTTGACTCAAAATTAACGCTCGATTTCCTAATTCCTCACGTGTACCCACACCAGCGGTCTCGAGTAAACAGCTGAAGAGGCGGGCCACGAGCTGCAGTATGATGTGGACGAATAACGAAAAGTTCTAAAACATGTTTGCTGGGACGCACTGGAATCCAGACCGGATGAGAACCAAATGGAAAACAATCACAGCTAGAGTTGAGAACTATTGGCAGGAGGACGGATTTCATTGGATTCTGCGTGACGCCAAAAAAAAATAACATGTTTTGTTCCGCGATGGATTTCTTCCACAGCTCGGGGGCGATGCTCTCACGAGGAAATCCCCGCAACCAAGTCAAAGGTAAGCTTTCACCGCTTCACCTCTGCGACGGGAGGAAGACAGTCTCGGTGGCCGTAGGATGTGACGATGAAGCAGCAGTAATCGACTATCGAGACAGGGATGGGTCAGGGAAGAGAAGCCATGAGAACCCCCCCCCTCTCCCTCGCTGAGGAATATTTTTATTTGTTTATTTATATGCACCCTGCCAGCCATCGACAAGGTGTGTGGCAGGGGGTGGATACACACCAGAATAATTTTACCCGAACATGACCTTACCGCGGTTGAACAATGTTATTATGATCCCCTATCGTTCGTGGAAAAAATGACATCATAAATCTATGTTCTTAAATTTCAAATTAAACACCACTTAAATACGGGACACTACTTTTGAACCTCTGGTCATAGGCTGCAGGATAAGTTTTGGTCTAAAAAATAATGCGATCATTTTCAAATTCAACACGATTCGCAGCTTTCTTTAAGGGCAGAAAGTTATGAAATTATTTCGGTTTGTGTTTAAAATAGCCTTCTCCCTCTCAGAGATTTTCTATAACCACCAATGCCCAAAGGTTGGCTTACTACGTGTTGGTAGAGTTCACCTAAAACTAGACCGTAGATGAGACTTAGGAAATCCACATACTTATATGGTAGGGATGCCAGTGCCAGTCCCTGTGCTCCTCGCGGTTTCCCAGGAGGAACTGTCAGGTCATTTACTCTCCCCAAACTGACAAGTCATTTCGTTAATCCCTGTGCGTAATATTAATACTCGAGGTCTTCTATGGTAATATAATGCAGCATGTATTACTTGCCAACAAAAAACTTGAATTTCGAAGTTTTATGTCAAATTGAAGAGTTTTCAGAGATTTTGTAAATCGGCTTGCAGGTTAGATGAATGGAAGCCCCTGGTACTTGACAAGCTACATAGCACGATTTAGTCTCGATTTTCCAGTTGCGCCACCATGAATCGAACCTGGGTCCTCAGATCTATAACCCAGCGTTCCATCCGCTTGACTACGACGTCCCTATATATTTATGGGTTAAATGGAAGGAGGGACCATTAGGTCTCTGTTTCGCCCTAGTAAAGACCTATATATATATATGGGTCGTGGTGGTCCAGGGGGTAGAGCGTTGGACTACTGACCGGAGGGTCCCAGGTTCGATTCCCGGACAAGGCACTCTGAGTACCTGGGAAACCATAACCGGCACGGGGAAAGGAACTGCCCCTCCTACCCTGATGTGTGAATTTCACACGCCGTATAGGGCTTAGTACTGGGTGAACTCTACCATCACCTACCAAACCGACCTTCGGGTTGATTACTGTGTTTATTTATATTTAAATATATAAAATTATATATATTTTACTATTTTTAACTTAGAAATACAAAATAAGGAGACTTTCTCAACGGAACGGAGACATTTATGTATATGCACAATGCATTTACGTATAGCGATATTCAATTGATACCGACCGATATTCGGTACGGGATTATTTGAAGGGCCAAGTCGGCATTTCGAAAGTCGATGGATCTCGTCGATCTAACGAAACTGCGGATATGACGACCAGCCGTTGATCGGTAAGCTGTGCTAGCTGGACGTCGCCAGATTCCTCCCACCTTTTCGGGGGTCGCACAGTTTCTACTCGATTGTATTTTTCATCTGCATGATACCCCAAGCCACCTTGAAGGGCGTGTGGAGGAGGGTGTGCGCTGAGAGAGAATGTCTTGAAAGAGAATTTTCTTGGGGTTGGGGCGTCGTAAATGTTATACTACGGGCGTTTTCGCCAAATTAAAACATAGACCCTGAAGTAGATTTTGTAATCTAAAACCTATTGTGTGCCAAAGAACGAAATTCGATCATCAGGTGACAAAGCGGAAGGGTAAAGAGACATCAATTCAGATTTGGTGGGAGCTAGTGACATAGAATGGCCAAAATGTGCGTCTTGGGGTCTAGGGTCAGGAAATGACTGCCTCGCAAGCAACCAATCTGGATGTTGCGTTTATAAAAATGGGTATCGCATTACGATCGCTAGTCGGAGCCTCTAGTGACAATGTTCGCGACCATTAGAAAGAGTCCTGCACACCAGCGGCCTTGCATTTTACAAGATCTTGTATGTGACCGACTAAACAGAAATATACATGATTGGTCAAATATAACTTTATAGTAGAAAAAAGTCCAATTATTTCATCCCAGAAGCGTATATTTAGTTATAATAGTGAGGGAATCTAACCTTTAAGCATAAACCTACCACAGCATTTAATTTATATGTCAATGAGATAGGGTGAACTGAACTATTAATTAATATTTAGGCTGTGAACTTTCCCCATAGACAGGCGGGGTCTAAAGCACTAATATACGTGTACATTCCTTCTCTGCGACCCACCAACGTGGAGGCTCCTTCCCTAAACGGCTACCGAATACTGGACGTTCATCGGCGCCTTACGCGCCATCTAAATGCAACGGTTAAAACTACAATGTGCCCCATTGCGTGAGCTATGGCGGTAAAGTAAATCCAAGGTAATTTTGAATTCTTGTTCTCTGATCAGCACAAAGAGTTCGTTTCTTATACATTTAGAGCAATTAAGTTACTTTTATTTTCGAAATCAATACGTTTTAATTTCTATAATATTAGTAAAATTAATAAATAAGTCTTCCACATTGAGGACAACATTGACTTTCAGTTTTCAATTTGACCGATTTGCGGCTGTTTCAACGAAATCCACAGGACTTGGGGCATCATTTCGTCATTGTGAACATAAAATGTATATACTATTACATGCCTGAAACCAAGGAACAGTCCAAGCAATGGGTTGCCAACAGGGACCCTACACTAGAATTTGAAAGCCGTTCTTTTCGCTGGGAAAGTAATACAACTATTTCTTAGGATTCGCAAGGAATAACTTTCATTGACTACTAGGTAAAGGATCAAACTGTAACGGGAACATTCTATTCATCGTTATTAGACTCTTTTGAAAAGTGAACAGGAAGAAAAACGTCTACGAATGGCCCACCGAAGTCCTTTTCCATTATGACAACACACCGGCTAACTCCCCTGCAGTTGTAGCCACAACTCATTCTTCCATTCTCCAGGTTTTAGCCCCTCGGACTATTTGCTTTATTTGTCTATTTGTTTTTCAATATTAAGAAATGGCTGGCGAGGAAGAGTTTATATTCAAACGAGGTGGCGATTGCGGAAACAAATGCCTATTTTGCAGAGCAGGCAAAATCTCATTGGAACATGGAAGGGGTCAACAAACTGGAGCAGCGTTCGAAGATACGCATAAGCATAATAGGAGACCACGCTGAAAAATAAAAATTGTTTTGTCCAGAAAAATTAAGTAGTTTCTATTTTTGCACAAACTTTTCAGAACACCTTTGACTTTTCATTCATCATCCCAAATGTCAACTATTTACCAGATTTTTCCACCTTATCTATCGTCCTCCCTTCAACATAGCCTCAAGCATACCATCACCCTTCAATACTCACGCCCATTTCCTTTTCACTTCGTTTCGATTGGTGCGGTGGCTATCGTACTGGCTTCCCACCCAGAGGTCCCGGGTTCAAATTCCGGCGGTGTTAAATATTTTCAGAGGTACATCGATCCCTACTCGAGGTGCTTTGTGGCGGGTACTTTGTGTGAGCACGCCGTCCGTCGGATGGGACGTTAAGCTGCGGCCCCTTGATGCCTTTCGTGGAGTAAGACGTCGGGTTTTCTCCAGCCTTCATCCTTTCACGTCCATCCCCTATGGCGCAAATGACCTCAGCAGTCGATCGCCTCCCCTAAATACCACTACTCGTTTCATTTCGTAATTAAATTTCACAAAATCCCATCCGATTGTCCCGGGTTACGAATTCAGACGGTGCCAAATTTTTTCCCGAGATATTCTGGTCCTGGCTTTGGGTTTTATGCGGAGATAACTTCAAGTAGAGGGCACCGTTCTTCGGATGAGACTGTTGACCCCTTAGTGCCTATCGATAAAATTAGGCTAATTACGCTTGTCCACATATACGGGTAATATGTGAGCAAGCTAGCAACAAATTAGGATTGATGAGAAGAATGTTGGGGAAATGTGACGACAAGGTTAAAGAGATGTGTGACCTGTTGCTAGTAAGGCCTCATTTAGAATAATAATAATAAAATGTCTTTATTGGGGCGAGATTGATTAGATGGATAGTCCCTTCTTCCACTCAACCCCTCGTCCGTCCTTCCACCTACCCACAAGGGTATGCTGCAAGTACTCGAACATGGGATCCTTATGAAGCTGGATTGAATGCCGAATTGGATCGCGTGCAGCGTAGAGTAGCTAGATTTGTAAAACGCTGTTATGATTAACTTGAGTAGTGTATCAAAATTATTAGAGGAACTAGGTTGGGAATCACTCACGGAGCGAAGGTTAAATTGTATATGAAACCTCTCACATAACTTGGAAGGAAGTCTTTTCAGCGATGATGTTGAAAATGTATTATTATCGCTAAATTCCTATGTTAGAGGTCATGTCAGTATAATTACAAATATTAAGTGTAGACTAGATAGATTTAAAATGCGATTTTTCCCACTAATAATGAAAGAGAGTAGTCGGGAGAAATTCAAAGAAGGCAGGACAATTAGATGCGGCTGAGATGAAATGAGATGCCGAAGACGACAATAGAGGGGAGCATGCTGGGAAACCGAGGTCGAGGGAAGAAAATAATTTACATTTTGAATGGAATTTAGGGATGCAGAATGTATTCAGAGCCAAAGAATGATTTTTTAATGGAATGGAGTTTAAGAACTTATATGTCATGTCAGTTAGGACTTAGGAGTGTGCAGTGTGCCTTGCCAGGGTCCATCAAAAACTTATTTTAAGCCGGTAGACTAGAACTAATAACTACTAGCTCACTCTCTCCAATCATAATACACGGTTTTTGTAAAAAGTATCGGGAATATTTTTGTAAAAAATAGATTTATTTTAGGCATAGCTACAATACTCAAAATTCTTCGAAGTACACCACTTGAGCGTGGACACACTTTTTCCAGCGGCTTTTCCACAACTCGAAAGCTCACTGGTTGGTGGATTCCGGAAGGTCCTTAAGGGTACACGTGCAAGCTTCAGGAGGATTTCAATCTTGGGAACAGAAAATAGTCTGCTGTTGCCAAGTCGGAACTGTAAGGAGGTTGAGGAATCTTCGCATCGCTTTGCAGGTCTCCGCGACCCCACACTCGACTACGCCTTTGGTCGTCCGTGAAGACCTTCGGGACGAGTTCAGCGCAGATCTTTCGCAACGCCAAATTTTCAGTGATAATGGTGTTCACTGCCATCTTACCAATGCCAATACGATCTGCAATCATACGCACATTTTACTGAATTCAGCACTTCACGTATACGTCAAGAAAAATTGTTACAGATACTTTTTATGCAAACCTTGTATTTTGCATGTTGCCCAGTAACTCTTCAAAGTTATTGGCGTTAATCCCTAACCGAACATCATAAATTACAAATCGTGATTCATGACTCTCGCCTACTATTTGAGTCGTCTATAAAAAATTTTCCGAGTGAGCAATTTAATATTAGGGGGTTTTCCTTCAAATACGCATTTTTCTATATTCAACCAAGTCAACTCTAACGATTACGGATTTAATTATGGCCTTACTTCCGAAAATGCAAACTACATCTGTTTGATATTTATTTATCCTTATCGTTAATAATGCATGTTCGTGAAGTCTACGATTCTTTCTATTTGTGCATAAGATACTTACACCATCATTTCTTTGGAAACGCTAGCATACTGGAATTCAGTTGAAGCATTTAATCAAAAAGTGCATTCGGAAAAGCGCTCATTTGATCTATAGTATCTGCCAAGGTTTTCACTTGTTTGCCACTGCAATGAATGCGAACTGCATCGGTTAAATGTGTGAGCAGCATAGCCTTTTGCCATGCTGTGCGCCTCTCATTCAATTCAAATGAGCGCACTGTAGGGATTTTGACTCCTGAGATGACAATTGTCATTCCAGTGGTAATGTTACGTTCGATCCACTGGGTTGCCGTCTCCATTCTTCGGAGAGTCCGAGTTTCGCAATTTCAATGAGGGTCGCTGTCATGTTGCTCGGCAGATTTGACTTACCACGCCTCCGTAGTTCGTTCTTCCTTTAGGGATCCCCGTCCACATGATACCACGAGCTGTTTTTTTTCATACTAAGACGGCTTATTTTAGAACTTTCCGACGTTCAACAGAAAGCCACACCATCCGTTTCTTGACAAATGCCAGGCAAATGCAATTTTTAGCACCAATATGCATTCTGTATATCGTGGTTAAACAAAATTTCAACCATTATAAATGAGAAACAATATTATCCAGACCCTCAAAGAGAGGCCCAACCACATTTGGGGAGCACTCCCCAAATTACTTTCCTCTGATGTAACACACAGTTATGGAGACGAACATCGTAATACTGGGTCTTAAACATTTCCCGCATCGAAACATACTAAGTTTCCCTGATTATCGCTCCCTTGGTTACGCGACATTTTATAACCCTCTATTATTGCTCACCGGTTAGGGGTAGCGGAGGCTCTTCTCATAGACTGGATATCACACCTACCAATGGATTGGATTCCGAGCAGGGGTTCTTCGCCTCATTTGGTCGTCGTCACTGGCCTCCGTCGGTGGAGTGCCCCACTGATTCTCCTCTGGACGACACTTCTTCTTCCACGCCGGGTCATTCCACAAATATTTTAATTATATTATCCACACACACACACACACACAACACCAGGCAACAATTTTATGCTAACTCTCCCCAAGTTCCTATCGCGGATACTTAAAGTAACTGCAATTGGCACAAAACAAAACTCTCTGCCCGATTATCTAAGTATTATTGACCCTCCTTCATTCGCAAGTGGATGTCTCCCTCCCCCTTACTCACCTTCTTTTTAAACCCCTCCGCCCTCTGGTACTTCCTCCCCTTCCAGTGCCTGCAGCGTGCGAGTCCCCGAACCCTCTCACTGTGATACCCGTCGCCTGGGAGAGGTATGAGCTCAAATGCAGTTGAATGGGAAGTCTTAAACAGGGACACATCATTCATTCATTCTAGGTATTCTACCTATTAAAGGTAGAATTTAGACAGCGCATGATGACTATTTACTTCTACGCATCGCGAGTACTTCTCTCTTCTCTCTTATTTGGTCAACATTTCTTCATAACATCTTTCGGCCTTCATGCAATTCATTCATACTCTCATACTCATATATTCCCCCTTCAGTCACCTCCTTCAACATCCCACTACTATTCAATATTTCCCCTACCCATTTTCTCTGCCTTTCCTGAATTCCCCCTCCAGCAAATGCTCTCCTACCCCCATTCTATTTTAAAAAAAAGGCCATCCCTTCTCATTCTCTCAGTCAAATTCTATTTCTCCATTTTTATTCATACTCGCATCTCAAAAGTCTCCAATCTACCCTCATCCACTTGTCTCATAGACGTGTTTAACATATTTTAAGTACTATGCTTTATACTAAAGTCAAGAGATAGCAAAATGCAACACTAAACACAAAAAATTAAGCTTTAGACTATCAGACTAGAGTTGGTTTTCGATGGCCCTAGGCACTCACTACACACTGCTGCACTTCTAAGTCCTACCTAGCACAATACTGATGGTATGCTAGTGATAGGTCAACTCAGTTCTTGAGAGCAGAATCGAAACCATAAGTGAAACAAAAGCATTGGTTCCAGAACCCATATCTGTACTAAGGTAGTTTGTTGTCAAACACTAAAACCTTTTATAGTGTCATAATATTTTCCACAGAGTAGCAATAATCTCATTAAATGGTTTTGCAATGTAGATCATATCAAGGTATTATACTATATTTTCCTTAATTCTTGTTAATACTTTTGTAAGATCATCTGCAGATCTAATAAATTTAAATTTCCTGGGGATCGAGATGGGGTGGTGGCTAACTTGCTGGCCCCTACCTGTACCCAATGCCCCTCCACCCTTCCTCCATTCTCATCCACCCCTAATGGCACGAATGACCTCAGCTGTCAGTCTCAGCTTCCACTATATCTACTACTATTTGAATTTACCAAATTCTGTCACTACTACTTCCAACCCTTCTGAAGCATCTGACTGTTTCCTCCACATATGTATTAAAATGCATGGGTAATAATCGACAGCCCTGTCTAACCACCCTGCCTATCATTCCCCATCCTGACTCTCCATTTGCTGAGACAAAAATGAGGCAAACATGTTAAAAATAAGTTGCCTAATCTTCTAGTCTAGTTCAAAACGTTCATTATTTGTGCCCAATTATCACTATTGAATGCCTCCTTGAAATCCAGGAAGCATGCAAATGCACTATGATGACGATATCCCTGTCCAACAGTGAACTCATTGCTACCATTACATCACTTGTATCCATCCCCTTTTTAAAAGTAAAGTGAGCATCTTCTAAGTAATCATTTGCTCTCTTCTTCATCCTTTTGCTGAGGATTCTAAGGGCTACCTTTGCTATTTTGTAATAAAACTTATGGTCCCTAAGTTCTCAGTTACTTTTGTTTTTCCCTATAATAGGATGGACTCTATAACGCTCTTTCAAAGCCTTCTGTAGAGGGGAATTCATAGATAAAATATATTTGGAGTTATCAAGCTATAATAATAATAATAGTTTTATTTCCCCAATTGACAAGTACATAGTATGGTACAGAATATCATACAATTATGTAATCGTATAGGGTACGTCAAGAAGTACAGTAACTGGATTACAAGCCAGAGAAAAGAAAAATAAAATAACACCTACACACCTACACACAAAGTTAAGGATTTACACAATATAAAATTCAGAATTACCCAGAATTGAAGTAGTCGTTCACACTGTAAAAACATTTTTCGTTTAAATACATAAATAACTTATTTTTAAAAATATAGAGTGATTTCTCATTTTTTAAACTAATGGGAAGCCTGTTGAATATTTGGATGCACAGAGAACAAGGTCCCTTTATAATTAGCCAGTTACCCAAAGAGGCATAGCGATTTGCTAAGTTCATTAGAAAATCAATGTGATAGGCATGGGAGGAGTATCATTTATATAAAACTAAGTTAAGAAGGTTCTCAAAATGTAAGAATGTCAAGTTAAACATAAAAATCAATCAGTATATCATAGAGAAGACTGAATAGTTGACTATCTAGGAGGAATTTTGGACAAAGATGGTCTAAGTAGTAGGGACATAATGAGAATAATTGAGCCAGGCAAAGAAAATTTTACATTGAAGAAGGAGTTAATGACAAGGACCTTGATTAAGGATATCAAAGAAGGAAAACGTACATGGAATGTAGTTCTGTATGCCATGGAAACTTGGTTGATGAGGCATGATGAAAGACATAGAGTGAAGGCTTTTAAGACATGGCTGTGGAAAATCATTAAAAATTTAAACTGGACAGCACAGAGAATAAACAGAGAAGTATTAGGCATGTTGTTAGAGTAGAGAAAATTGTTGTAAGAAATTCAGAGGTGGCAGAAAAGTACCTAATGGCAGGAAGTTTTCATTGGTGATGGAATGACTGTGATAATGGAGAGAATATAGGGTAAGCAAGGTAGGTGGAAGAAAAGAATATACATGTAGAATGGAATGATGAGAAGTAGAAAGTATGCAGGATTAAAGAATAGTTGATTGTAGTTTTGTGTGAGTCAACTTAGGTGAGGCTAAGAATTGTTGCAGAGCTTTACCTGTAAGTCCATCTAAAGCCTACCTTAATTAGTATACTACCCATAAAATATTGCCTATTGTTATTGGGCAATCCCTAGAGATATAACAAGAACAAAATATCTTAGTGCAAGTGTTTATATTAACATGACTTTTTACTCAATTATTCTGCATTAAAAGGTTAAAAAAGTTACATACATGGGCATATCTATTAAAAAATGGCAAAACAATTTGGAGTTCATAATTGGAGATTGAGTTCATATTTTTATTTATTAATAACAGAAGCATATCCGAATTGAGTAGGTTTTTGATGGACCCTGGCGCTACACACTATGGTATTCCTAAGCCCAAACTAAAGTGACACAAAATATCCTTTAACCCAATAATATACATGCATAACAATAGCTATAATTTAGCCGTGTACTTTCTACCACTGTAAATCAATCAAAAACACTTCCTTACCTCTTGTACCACACTCTCCCGGCACTCTACCCTTTATGAGCATTTTCAGTATTCCATTGTCTCTCAATCATGAATCCTTCATTCTGCTTGCTTCTCTTAACAGTTTCTTTCAGTCAACTTTCTCTTTTCTAGTCCCATGCCTTGGACTTAGTTTGTTTTTCTTTCCATTTCTTTATTTTTTCTTTCAATTGGTGATAAGAGAGCATTGTGTTATCAGATATCAAAATATATACCTTCTTCATGGGCAAGTGCATTCAGTTATTTTATTCTACCCAAATGAATAGGACCTAATTTTATAGATGTTGAATCATAGTCTCTATAATCTATCCTTTGATCCTGAAAATTGGTTTTAACACACTATGACATGGGATAATGCTATTTAAAGGGAGCAATAAGGGACGGTGGTGGTATCGATAGACAAAAAATTTGCCAGATTGGTATCATTAGTCTGAACATTTTCATCAATAAAAAACACAGTAATCAACCCAAAGGTCAGTTTAGTAGGTGATGGTAGAGATCACCCAGTACTAAGCCCTATACGGCGTGCAAAAATTCACACTTCAGGGTAGGAGGGCCAGTTCCTTTCCCTGTGCCAGTTATGGTTTCCCAGGAAGACCTGGTACCAGAAAAATCCCTTTAGCTTGGGTGGAGCTGCAGGTTCCCATACCTGGGCATTGAACCCGGGCCCCTCCGGTCAGCAGTCCAACGCTCTACCCACTGGACTACCACGACCCACATTTTCATCAATGTGCCATTAAATAAAGAAGAAACCACATTAGCGTTTGTATATGGAACAGATGCCAACAAAATTTTAAACAGAGGAATCTAAAGCCAGAAGTATTGAAGTGTTTTACATGGGAAGCAGTATCAGCAACAGTGGAAGAACCTTAAGGGGTAGCATTTTTAGAATTTCCCAGAGTAAAAGAGGGTATTCTACCAGAAGAATTGCCCACTGAAAGCAGGTCTCACAATCCTGGAAGCACTTCATTAAAAAAATGTATCTGGGGCATGCTTGTCTATGGTTGCGACACATACCATAAATGATAACAGAAGCACAAAGGAGATGATTGGAAGAAAAGAAAATATGGCTTTATATGAATAAAGAGGATCAAATGGACAGATTGTTCACCTGATAAGACATTCCACAAAGTGTAAAAAAGAAAGATGCATGCATCATGAAAATTCTGAAAAAGAAAAAAGGGGAAAAATAAGAGAACAACTTTGATGGGAATGATTTTTACTCTTTCAAATTTATGCATTCTAATGCATGTTAGGCAATGACTCCATTAAAAGGTACTGTCGCGGCATCTACCAAAGTTCTTTGAAAGTCAAGGACTACAGCAGGCGATGGCATATATGAAAGAGAAGAAATAGGAAGACAGAAGGAGGTTAGCAATATCGTAGATTTGAAAGGGGAACTGCCAAACCAATCTATAGATTAATGATTTGTGATTCTTGCAAGTAAACAATGGAAAAAATACTTTACACTTTCAGGATTCACTTGTGGAATTGTTTGATACCAACATTAAATGAGTTTGTTATTTTCCACAGGCTTACAAGTCTGACTTCACTTGACTTGACTTTCCACAAGTCTGTGGAAAATTACAAACTCATTTAATATGGACAGGAAAAAATTCTGCTAAAAGAAGTCACAAAGAATTTTCCCTGATAAATTCAAAGAACTGCAGGAGATGCCATGACAGTAACCTTGATGGCATCATCCGCTAATATGCACCAAAATGCAACAATTTTAAAGTGTAAAAATCATTCACCTGACCTGGATTCCAACTGTGATTCCTTAATATTTTAAAACAAAATATAATAAAAATTTCAAAAACCCTAAACCCCTCATCCCTTACCCTTTCCTCCTGGTAAGCCACCTAGGTGTCTAGATAAACTTCTAAGATGCAGAATTTGGTCAACCAGGTCACAACACAGTTTCACTCCCAGTTCTATAAGAGTCATTGCATTTTAGTAACTACATAAACAAAGAGAATGATGGCTGGCCTCGAGCTCTTAGATTGACTTCCTGGGTTAGGTTGTATCATCTTATTTCCCAGCCCAGAAGGCAGACTGTGATTTTTCAGGTTATAATTGATGAAAAATACTTGTACCAGAAAATCAAGCATCAAAGAATTATAATGTCAACACTTAATATGAAGAAAGTGGAACTTTTACACTAAAAAATTAGCACCAATACTAACATTTACTCATTGTAGAATCCCAAAGTGTCCATCATCACTGCTGCTAAATCATTTCCACAGTTATTTTCTCTGGTTTTTCAATTTCCTCATACACAATGCCATCTTCACTTCCATCTAGCACATTACTAATTGCACATCTTTAGAAAATTAGTGTGACAGGTGTGGGATGAGAATCAATCTAAATAAAATAAAGGCTAGTAGGTTTTTCAGGAAGAGGAAGGTATGTTCAAATAAGATAGCAAAAACTAGAGTAGGTGTAACAATTTACCTATCTCATAAGTGACTTACACTCAAATGGTGAAAGCAGTGAAGCCATAAGAATAAAACTTGCATTAGGCAAAGAAGCTTTCACAAGGGGGAGGGAATTAATGACAAGGATATTCAGACAAGACTTGCCAACATTTTTACATGAAGCATTATTTTGCATGACATTGAAACATGGCCATTGAAGCATAATGTTATATACAGGTTAGAGCCTTTTGAAATGTGAGTGAAGAGAAGGATGTAAAAAGTGAATTGCACTCAAAGGAAAACAAATGAGGAATTGCTAAGCAAAGTGGGGGAGGAGAGGGGATTGTTGGGAGAAATCCAAAGGAGACAGGAAAGATGGATTCTACTGCATTTTGATTTGTAATGGGATGTTGACGACTGTGATGGCAGGGGAGAATGTTGGGCAAGTGAGGAAGGGTAAGGAATAGGAGAAGCATGTTAGATGGAATGGAGGGAGGAAGGAAATATGTAAAATTGAAGAGGGGCTTATTGTTTTGCTATAAGTCAGGTTGTCTTGTGATAGTAAAGGTAAGAAAATGTGTAGTTGTACCATTGTTTATGTTGTGGCTATCCATTTTTTAACCAGTAGAATGCCAACACTAATAATATGGCCACCTCTGTATGGTTGTATTATGGTTTCTTCTAACAATATTTCGCTAAAATGACTGTGATTGGATTAGTGCTGTTTGTCATAAATAAAACCTTTATTGATTTGATTCATTTGTTTCGCAGCTTCTGCTCCTTGTATCCATGGCAATAACACTATTTTTCATATTATTCTAGATAAACACAAACCCTTAAGATGGTATCTCTGAGGAACAGCATGTCTAATCTGCTACTGTCCATACATTTAATTTGGAAGTTCACATTGAATGCTTATGAAGTGAGAATTGTTTACTTATACAATAAGCATTAACAAAATGTGAAATGGCAAACTGTAGAAATGAAAATGAAATCTTTATTCACAGATATTCTATGCTTTGGACCAAATAAGTCACAATTTTCACTCCAAAACAAGTGGTTGAGTCTAAGTTAACCAATACTGACTAAGGGCTAAATCAGTAAAAAATTAGCTTAACTTGATCTGAATGTAATTCCTCTCTTTTATTATTATGTATTTACCATGATTAGTGTGCACTATTTTCATTTTTTTTAAATGTGGGTAGTTTGAGGAACTAAGCTTAAGAAAATGACACTTTCAACAATACAGTAGATTATTAAATATGAGAATAAAAATGTATGTAAAACATAGACCAATAAAGGCTTGTAAATTGTTTCGTTGCATTGAATTATTTTCCATATAAACCAAAGAACTTTTAATTTAAATAGTGTTTATTTTAATTCTTCTTCTATTAGGCTCCTGAAACTGCTCGAGAACGCTAGTGAAGTTTTAAGGCATTGTCATTATGTAGAGTTAATTCATTCAAGATATTCTGCCTATTTGAAGGTAAGTTGGGAGACTCCCTAATGTTTGCTTATTTCAAGTATCACCAGAATTTCCTCTTTCTTTTCCCAACATTATTTCTTCCTTCATTTTTTTGTAATTTCTACCTACCTTCATCCTGCCTAGAAGTTATCCCCTCTTTCTCCCTCTGACCCACTCACCTAACATTCTCCCATCTATCATGACTTTAATTGTTTCCCTACCTTTGAATATTTCCTGCAGCCCCTTGCTCTGAATTTTCCACATTTCACCAGCAACTTCCTCTCTTTGCCTACCCTACTTAAAACTTCAGCATTTGCCTTCCACTCTGACCAAATTATTTTCTCCATTCTGTACCACTCACACATCGCAAAAGCCCCTGAATTGATGCTCATCCTCTTGCCTCAAAGACTATGTCTGACATTCATCAATATTAATCTTGGAAATAATTAAAATCAGATTTTTGAAACCAATCGCTTACAATCAACTGGAATTGAAACTCACCATTTCAAAATGTCCTTAAATTAAATTTCGTTTATTGCTTGTGAGTTACAAGTTACCAAGAAAATTCTGCAGGACATATTAACCTAAAGTTCAAATAGATTTATTATCTGTTAATTTCTAAAAACTCAAAAATGGCGCATCAATTTCGATGAGAATTGATTTTCCAAACATCCTACATCATGCAAGCACTACAGTACTATGGGTACATGAAATTAATATTTCTAGTTTATAACCGTAATCCAATCACAAGAAGCTCAAATGAAACTCTACTTACATTTCTGCATGTTGAAATGCAATTGAGAATAATAAAATTGTAAATGGGCATCGTATATAGTGGAAATTCTTCTCCTTCATTAGTAATGACAACACTTAGGAAAAATGATTTCTGCTAAGGAAAATGTTATGTTCAGTTCTTTTGGTGGCTTGAGAATTTTAACTACCATGAAATTTATAATATGAACTGATAACATACATATCCTAATTTTTTTACCACCCAGTGAACTTCTAGGTTTATTTAAAAAAATTGCCTACATAACTTATGAAGGTGAAATTAGTCAAAACAGACCACAGGACTTGAAATTTACTTTATTTATACTATCAGCAGATCATTAAGGTAGGTTTTTCATGGACACACAAGACTAATTACTAGTACATTCCTTACCCTCACCTAAGACTCTATGCTTGGACGTTAAGACAACATCTTATGCTACAAGAAATCATTCTTCAAATCTGCATGTTTGCATCCTCTGCATATCTTCAACACCCCATCGCAAATCAAAATGCTCTGCATCCACTTATCCTACTCCTTAGGATTTCTCTTAACATTCCCTCTCCTCCCCCACCATGTCTAGTACCTTTCTATTTGCTTCTCTTGCTGTCCATTTTGCTTTTTTCATACTTCTTGACACCCACACCTCAAAAGCCTCTAATTATTCACATCATTACTGCTTCAATGACCATATTTCTGTACCATAAAAAACCACACTCATGCTTACTCTAGGTCCCCATCAACATCTCTCTTATCCTTGTGAAAGCATCTTTGTCAGACGAAATTACTTTTCTTACATATCTTCTACTATGACCATCTGTCTGACCTGAATGGTCAGCAACTAGATGATATCAGAATTCAGGATAAAAATTCATTTTTTATGTTTTTTTACTACTTTGAATCCCTAATGTAACCCAAAGGACACTGATAATTTATAAGTGTAATTTTCTGTATTTCCCCACAGCATTGGAATTTATGTGCACATAATGAATTCATGAAAATAATTTTAAGACTATGATGGCTCAATTAGATAAAAACCCTATTTACAGTGGACAGATTGCCCCACTGAAAGTGCTACATTTTAGTCTTTTGACTTCTTTAAGGAACTACATGATGTTCGCTGTGCCATTACAACTTTTGCACATTTCTTTTTCATAATTGAGGAAATACAAATGCCAAAACAATTGATAACACAGCTAATTAACACCTATTGCTGTGGAAAAATCATTCATATTGTGTAGAATGTATTTAACATTGTAATCTCATTCAAAGAATGAACTACCTAACAATGGCTAGTCAGTTATAGAGCAATAGGAAGCAGGAAGGCAGCTGTTTCATAGCACCAAGCACGATTTCCCCTGACTAGTTGCACAAATACTCAATAAAACATAGATGAGAAGCACAAATGTTTACCATCTTGAAGATTTCATAATAGAGGAATATAGCTATAAGTCACTATAATAGCAATTGATATCTAATTCAAATTAAGTAATTTTTATTATTGCTGTTCACTAACCATTTCCCAGTAAAATAATTTTTGATCATTTATTGCAAAATTGCTGGTTTGTAACAAGGTGTTCCCATTCCTTGTCTCCAAGGATAGCTGGCCACCATTCATCTATTTTCATATGTACTACACAATGATTGCACACCTTGGCTGACTGCCTCACTAAAGCCTGATCACCAACATATCTAATTGGTTTTATGAATTCATCACCTAATTTCATTCCTACCTCAAGTTCTTCCAATGTCTCCTTTGCCAATTCTTCTAAATGTACAAGATTGGAAATCATAGGTGACATTGAACACCCCTGCCTTATCTCTTACCTAAAACAGCCCCCCCACTCTTTCCATCTCCACCTGTGAAGTCTGAAAAATGTACAGGTTGTGGATGTCTCCTCTCTACCTCATCTCCTGAAATACATTCATTAATTCTACCCAATTCACTCCATTAAATACCATCTTGAAATCTACAAATATACCCTGGTTGTATTCTATATTTCCTTCCATAGGCGACCTAATGACTGCTATGTTACCACACACACTTCTTCCATTAACGCTCCCAGCCATCAACTGCTGAGTAGTAGTTTGACCTTTTCCATCCTTTTATTGAGGACCCAGAGTATTTTTCTAACAAGGTGCAAAATCAAACTTAGTTCTACATGTAGTCCTTACATATGACTGTATCTAAAAGATGGGAATTAACATATGAAGAAAGCTTCTATTAAAGAATGCAAATCCCTCCCTCATAAATGTTACACATTAGCCCATATAAACTCTTCCTTCCACATTTTCCTAATCCATAGTAGCTAAACCCCAAGTAGTCCCACAGTTATCCTAACAGACCTGTTTTTCATTTCATGTCCACTTATAATTTGAACATAAAATGAGTTTGCCTGGGGGTTAGTTAACCTCCTAAACTTAATTTTCTACTATGAATTACAAATTCAGGTGTGGAGTGGTGGAACTAGAGGAGGAACCTGTATTTCATAATAGCAGAGAACAAACTCATGCAATTTTCCACTAAAGAAAATTTATTAAGTGGATACCTGTAATTGCACGAGTTTTCCTCTTTGTTATTTCATATTATACCCTCAATGCCTAATATCTTCTCTATGTATCATTTCCATCTCTCCTGAGCTGATCAAAATTATTGTCAGAGCTGTGATAGTGTGCACAAAATTTCTCTTCTTACTTAACAGTACAACTGACTCATTCCACTCCCTCTGTTAACTCCAAACAGCTTCTTTTACCCTTTCAGTTTATATAAAAATTCAAACTATATCTTGTGCAAATAAATAAATCTTTACTGTACCAAAAGTCAAACCATTCTACAACAGCGCACTCCCAATTACCACTAAATTAAGCATAGACTTTATTAATACAATATTAACACTAAATTATAAGAACCTAATGAGATCATATACCTTTGGTGCAAAGGACACAATTTGAAATTATACAATAAGAGAGCCTGTGTCATGCAATTCAATTGCAAAATATCTCCCACCTTAAGCAGCCAATTATTAAAATTTAATAACATACAATCCAACATTCTTCAACAGCCACATTTCTGGACCTTCACTTATGCATCTTGATGGAACCTCTTTAACATATATCTTTTTTCTAGGCCACTCTTAAAAGTATATACTTACATGGTACGCAAGTTAGCTCAAATCACCTACATTGACACCTTGATTATTGTTCACTATGGCCTTCTTCATATGGTATAACGAGTTCAACATTTGGTCCCAAGCTAACATATAAAAAAGTTTTAATTCACCAGGAAGAAAGTACATAATAGATACCGCCAAGATTAGGTAACCGCCATTAAGGGTTCAGATTTCCACGGAACCTAAAATTATGGTCCAACTTCAAAGCTAACATCACCATATTTAGAGGGTCGTCACTGAGATGGTTGAAGATCATTTCGTAATACTAGATGATATGGGGAGCACACAAGCAAGAACAAATATACAAAACAAATGCATAGTCATGATACAGTCAAGTTAAGTTATTAAAAGCTGGCAAAAATGGATCAGACAACCCAGCAACACACTTTAACCCCTCAAGCCAGTGCAGGTATTTATTTGCTTGGGTCCCACTCATGGTATTTAATTTTTCTAAAATCTCTCCATAGCAGCATTTTAAAAATATTGTATCTTAATAAATATTTAATCCAAAATTTGCATTATGTTTAATTGCTTATTCTACTTAGTAAAAACCAACGTAATATTTTATATTTTCACTTCTTGATTTGCATTTACCTTTAACCTCCATTCTTGAAGTTCAGTTTTGTGTGATGTAATTTGAAATAATAAAATTTGAATATTCCCCTAAATATGGGCCTGAAATACAGTCAGGGCACCAGTATACTGTATACCTCCCTTTTACCTCATGCGGACCACACCTGACATCTTTGAGGCCTGGACTTCTTCCCAGTCTGCCAAATCTTTTCAATCAAAGTGCCTCTCGACCAAACTTACTCACTTGAACTAGCACTATCATCTCCAATACTCACTTCTCTTTCTCCATCCAGGTGTTCAAATTCTCTATATCATCTTCACTCAAAAAAGCTTATCCCTCTTTGAATCCCTTACGGGGGTTATTTACATGGTTTTTTCACTTCTCTTTCTCAAGAAAGAAACCTAACTACTGAGACTATGGACTGTGATGAGGCCTTTTGCTCTCGTAACTGTTACCACAAAACAAAGAGACAAAATGATACACGAATGGTTCCAGAGAAATTAGATATGGTGATCCTATCAAGCAATAAAGACTAACAGAACCTGCAGACAAAGCATGCGACACATGAAAAGAACTCACTCATCTCATAACGACCGACTTGATAGACCTATCTTCCTTTCAGTGTACCTTTTCATGCAGCCGAAACAGAACCTAAGAGGCCTAAGGCAACAATGTATATTTTTTTAAATTCTATGGCGCCACTGAAAAAAAATCAACACCAAGGGAGCCGAGTGTACATCCATCGATCCACGGATAAGTACACTAGGACACTTGCAGAGCAGTTGATTAATTTTGTGTTAGTTTTAGTCAGCCAAGTAATCCTCAGTGTAATTTTATTTGGGCCATTATTGAATTAATTAGATGAATGCCCAACTTAAGTATGCTGCAATTCCAATACTGGTTTTTAGTACTCTGAAGTTTTAAACAAGACATTAAATGCATACCCGAAAGAAAAATATACCCTTATGCCTCATTTGAAATGCATTCTTGTCACAATGGCCATGGATGACCATGCATAGAAACTGCCCTTTCAATTTATAATGGGAAAAATTTGTCATGTATGCATGACGGATAGGCTTTTGAAATGTGGGCACGAGGGAGAATTGAAACAGATGGAGCAAGCATACTGGTGGAGAGGGGGTGTTAGGAGAAATCCAAGGGCATTGAGAAAGATTGATTCAAATTATTTTCATTGATGGAACGTCAAATATTTTGATAGTGGGAAGGTTAGTTTTCAAGACAGAATAGAGAGAGAGTACGAGGAATTGAAGAGCACTTTGAAGTAGTTATAAGTGTCCAGTAAGAAAAAGCTAAGCAGTCAGGATTACTATATCCATCCAAAACCTACATCAAACAATAAGATGCCAATTTGAATAATAACGAAGTAAAAGCTGAAATTTGGACAGATTAAGAAACTTCAAATTTTGGAGTCCGAGTGTTTCGATTCATAGCTTTAGCCTAAGATTTCAAATTGTTTCAATCTACTAACAGGGAACCTGCAAATAAAAAATCATTAGAAAGCCAACTCTTCTTAGGCAGAGTGTCCCTAATAGCCATTTGCAGTATTATAACATTTATGGGCTCAAAAATATCTCCGACTTGTCCTAATAAATAATCTGAAGTAAGCGACCTGAACATTCTCAATTCATCAAAAAATAGACTGATAAAACAGAAGTTACATAAATAAGAAAAACAAATTTCCATCTTCCTATTAATTTACTTTGCAGCACAGGGCAAAAGAGCCTTACATTTCACCTATCTTCCAACCTCATTTCTTATGAGAATATGAGAGCACCATATGCCTTTGTTAACCATAATTGTTGTCTTTCAAATGACAACTAAATACTAACTCAATGATAACCGAAACATGCACCAAATCAAGAAAAGCCAATGCCCAACCATAAGGTTCACAGGGAACAATCATGCTTGAGGAAAAGGAAGATTTCTTCCTTACTAGAAAAATCTGACATTCCAGCAATCAGATCATTGCAAGCAAGAAAGTTTCCAATGCATCTCCAAAGAAATGATTCCCTAACTTTCATAAAATTAAATAAGTCGCCGCCCTCTGACTTCAACACAATACCCAGGAAGGATGTGTGGCATCTGTTAGGTCACCACCCATTCAATAAATCCACACGCAAAAATTCAAGCCAATTCACACCCACAGACTTGTGCAAAAACAATTTTAACTTAAACACATTTACTAGCAGCATACATATGCACCTACAAATATACCCTGCCAAAATAGTATTTTATCTAATCCTTACTTGCAACCCAAATATCTTTAAGGTTTCTACGAGGACTTCGATTGCCACGAAGAATATTTGTAACCATCAGTACTGTAGTCTCTCTCTTATCCAATCTTTGAGGTCTAATAAATAGTAAATAAGTCTTCCTCCAGCACATACATAAATTTGCGGATTTGAAGTTTAAAAAAATCCTTTCCCCTGTATCCCTTCCCACCTGGTGCTTGCACCCCCTGCCACACAATTATGGTGGATTTCAGGATATTTACGTAAATGTTTAAGTGTGGGGCCACTTCACTTCCTTGTGCATCACTGTTAATTCGATTTGTTCTGACCTCTACACAAGTTCTAGTTCCACCTTATCCCTTCACATCTCAAGACCCCAGTCTAATGATGATGGAGGAAAGGCTAACTCTTATGTAAACTTCAGTCCATCAAAACTGCAAAATCCGGATTTGCAAATCTATGACAACTTTCTTAGTTGCTTACTTAATAATTGTGAGCGCTTTCTTATGTTTAATATTTTATTTCATGAACACTGCATTTATTGACAGTAAGATATGGTATCACGATACCATGATCAAACTATGGCTGTAATGAAATGAACAGAAGGGTTGTTGAAAACCCTAAATAAATAATATCCACTTAACCTCTACAATCTCTCTCAAAACCATATATATTTAACTGGTACCTGATGTTTGATACAATAGGCAAAAAAGCAAAGAGAAACTGACATCAGTGATTAAATGTTTAATAAACACGCCATCACTTATACAACGTACAACCAAAAGTAGCTCATTTTCCTTTCTTGGCCTTAATTTTTCTCATATAAAACTCAAGCTCCTTCCCTTCCAAGATGTAACCATCAGCGCGACCACATTGACCAGGGCGACTCGAAACACAAGCTGAAAGACAAAACAATATTTGTGAACAACAATGATAGCACCTCCATTCACTCCTCTATGCAACTAACAAACTCAGAGTAACTATGACAAGCACTTCATTGGCTAAAAGGTCGATTCAAAACGAATAGACCTATTTAATAACCTCGCGTGTAAGAAAATCATCACTGTAAAATAATCATTCACAATTTTAGGAGGAAAACATACCAAGAATCCTAGCAGTTTGAAACTGTTCCTCAAGGGCTGGTTCTAGCTTAGCAAGGCGCTGTCTGGTCTTGTACTTCTTTTCTATCTTTTTCGAACGCTTCTTATTCAGAACAGCTTCTTCAGCCTCGGTCTGAAAAATAAGAACAAGTAACCTTCAGCAGCATCCGTCATCTAAAATTGTGGGTGAAAACACCAAATGTCTATCAGTGGCCATTCGTAATCATATTATTCTCATATGACACACAAAGTTAGCATCATGCTGTGTACGTCTGGTCAAAATGGAAGCACAAGAATATATTTATATGTTTGGTAAGAACTCAACCATCTCGAACAACTGGCCGGGCGTGCGTAAGGGCAACTTAACTATGGAACAAAAACTTTGCGCCCACACCTTAGCCATCCTATTAAGGAATAACCGATGTGCTTACAATCCTGACAGCAACTTATATCAACGGCTAAATTCGAGTTTGAAGTTGCACCCTTGACAACTTCGATATCTTAACAAAAGTTCTGTATTAGCACAAATAGTTAAGTTAAATGCCGGTGCCTATAGTTATAGCAACGACAATACTCACCAATTTAGCGCCCTTCTTCCTTCCGAGAGGCAAGATGTAATGCGATTCGTACCACTGCCGGAATGGAGTTGCATCTACTATAACAATTGCGTTCTTAACGAGCGTCTTCGTACGTACCAATTCATTGTTTGATGCATTGTACACTACGTCAATAATACGAGTTTTCCTCGTGCAGCCTGCAATAAGAGAACATCTGTATCTATGTCTTTACAACATCGATCAATAACAATTAGTATCAGCGAATATCAGAGAGAAATTGGCTTCACAATTAATCAGAGTAGGTAAGGTTTAACTCATCATTAAGTGCATTATTTCTATTTTCCGTAGACGACGGGGCAATTATGACATTAAAAAAAATTATGCACCCTAACAATAATCAAAATGGAAGTTTTCCTAAAAAATTCACTGAGCGAAATAATTAATGTAATAAAACAACATACTTACATTCTGATCCCCAAGAGAAGTTCCCTTGATCAATACGCAATGCGCGGTATTTCTTATTACCACCACGAGTCCTGACTGTGTGAATACGTTTTGGGCCAAGCTGAAACGAAGAAACAGGCCATTTTAATGCATCCACGTAAACAATAAGCTAGTACACGCAATAGAAGCATGTCAGAACGTTAGAGGTATTGAACCTTCATCTTTCTCAGGTTTCGCTTTAAAGCAATTTCATCATAACACAAAAGAGAAGATTAGCGAAGAAATTAAAATAGTACCTTGGTGTTTGCCGCTGGTCTTCCCAACTCAAACTTCCTCTTCTTTCGGAGGGCTTTCCTCTTCCCTCCTGTGGCCCTCCTTTTATGCCAATGGTCTCTTGAAATACCTATGAGAAAGATAAAATAGCTGAAATGCTTCTTTTACATCAACTGGTTACCATTTAATCCACACTGCACGTTAAGCATCCACAGCATAGGCCAAGTATTACACTAAAACACCGCATAAAATTATTAATAACATATTGCACGTGTACATGAACTCGTCAGTCACACATTAAAGTTTTCTTAACATGCTAACAGTAACTAGAACCATTTAATTATGAAGTAAACTCAACATCTACAATTATTCTTTTAACGATTCGTAAAGGTTCACTAGGTTAAGGAAGCAAACATCATCGGATGAAACTGGATACATCACATCCAAGCAATCCACTTACCCATCTTGATGTCACATGAAGGAGGAAGCCGGTGGCATGCTGGGTCACGGAAAAGTGTTAAGGCTCGTTGGTCAACCGGAAGTTGAGGAATTACATCAACGGTAAGACATTTTTATACAGTTTATATTTTAAGTTGAAAAAGTGTCGCATTTCGCTGAAATATTTTCCGATTTCATTTCAAATTAATATAATAATCATTAATAATTTTCTAATGTGGCAGTTTATGGACAGCAGTAGGAAGCTTTGATATGAGAATTTTATATACAGTATGAACGGATTTAATTTTCAATATTTTCAGAGGCAACAACTATTAATATTACTCGTGAAAAAAGAACTAAAATTCACTCGAGGCGATAATGGCACAGAGTACTAAATTTCCGCCGTGAATAATAAATAAATTAGTTTGCTGATTTTGTTACCCATCTAGTGTTCGCGTATTTATCATCCACAAGAAATCAACTAAAATACATTTGTTTCATTCGACATATTATTACTCAGTTTCGGTTATTTTGTGCCTTTATAATGAATTAATTAATTTTGTTATTTCGATTTGTTTGCGTCTGCAAATTTCTTCGTAGGTTGTACACATTTGTTTGTTAAAATTTTCATACATATTGAGGAAGGTGTAGTGCGAGTGTATGTAATGCATGGGAATGAAATTAAAGATGGCGATGGTTTAACTGTGAAATTATTCCTTAATGCCTTGCAATTTCTGATTGCGTACGATATTCACAACAGTGGTACATTGTGACGCAGCTGATCGAGCGGATGTCACCCTTAACTATCTTTTTCCATGTGGTGATTATTCATCAATGTAAATAACTCTTGGCGGGGTTGATAAGCAATGGCGGATGATTCCGGTAATGAAGATCAGTGGCTTTACGGAGATTCTAACCAAGAAACCATAGAAAATGGTAGTAAAGAGGAAGAAAAAAGTGATAATGTTCAGGAACCTCCTCCGGGTGAGGATATTGTCAATGATTCGAGGGAAGAAGAGGTTTGTATATGTTATAGTCTTCTCAATGCCAATTTAGACTGGAAATTATCTTTCAAAATTAACTATTTTATGTATTTAAGAATCCTGCCCCTGTTGACCGGGAGGAAGGGCAGTTGAGCGCAGAAGAAGAGCAGGCAGAGCAGACCACTCAGCAAGGTAATTGGTCGCGGTGGAGATAGTTTTATCAGGGGCTGTAGATACATTACTCAAACCGGGCTCCTCTATTATTTATTATCTCACTCTTGAAAGTATTAGTCAGAGTGATGAATTGCCGAAATATAGGATTTTTAGCTAATGTTAAATTGGCGAAACAGCATAATTCTTCTTAACAAATCTCTAGAAATGAGGAATTTTAGGAATATGCCTACAAAATTGGGAAATTTGGTCCCATAATATACTCAGTTTACGAAATAACTTTGAAAAAATAATCCTTTCGGATGTAAAATGTACACATTCTACTGTTCTATCAATATATGAAGAATTTTCCTTTGGCAAAGAATGGACACAGTCATGTTCTCCTATATGGGTGCCCTCAAATCATGTTTCAATATTGTAGGATCATACGGCAACATTGAATGGATTGAAGGGAACGGTTTCATGCTCTGTTAATTTTGATGAATTTTTCTACGTGATAAAAGTTGAGAAATTTGTTTAGTTGTATTCATTTTATTTTCTTTGGTTTTAGAGAAATCTGTTTCTTTTCAGTTATGATGTGCGCTGTTTATCCGATTAAAATATTTTTCAAAATCAAATTCATCCTCAGTTGATGAGGTAGAAAGTATAGCAATATCAGCGAATACTTTTTCTTTGTGACATTCCTGTACTTCATTCATCCTGACTGATACCTCAAAAAGATTGTTCATTTATTCAGCTGCTGTTCATTGAAAAGAATTCAGTGCATAGGCTACATTAGTTGTGCGTGGAAAAGTCTTATTTTCTTGAGAATATCGGGCATTTGTATACTGAATTCCTATTCTGTGGGCCCGGGCTCGACTCCAGTAGTGGCAGGATATTTTTATGATACCCCGATTGTTACTTGAGCACTATGTGGAGACGTCTTCGATTGTAGTACGTCATATTTTTGATGAAGCGTAAACATTTAGGCCCCTAAGTATAGGGTGATGTCAGTTTTCTATCCACTCTTCATCCATTCCCTGAACATCCTACCTTTACCAAATTACTTACGTACCCCTTTTGGTGCTAATGACCTCTGATGTTATGGCTATTGTCTGCATTGATATCAATATTCATTTAACATTTGTATAACTGGAAATTGCATGTCCAGATATCAAAATTCCTCTTGCTTTATCTATTAGCAATATTATTAATTATTCTAATGAGTTACTCAACCAAGTCGTTTGGGACTCAATTCCTTACCTGAAAGTATTAAAAATTTTTGAGCCAAGTGTGCTGTTTTTATTATTCAAGTAAAGGATGTCAAAAGTTTGATCCATATTAGCAGTTTATTGAATGGATAATGCAACGTATCATTCCACTGTCCTTCATTCACATACAGCTAGTTTAAACGCTCAAGCGGCATCATCCTGATGATGACGCTTGAGCGTTGAAATTAGTTGTATGTGAATAAAGGACAGTGGAATGATACGTTGCATTCTTCATTCAATAAACATGAATTTCCACAAAGTTGAGCTGGGAACAATTGAATTATTCGCAGTTGCCTATGTTCTCTAATTTCAGATAACGACAATGAAGATGAGGATGATGACAGTGAAGATGATGTTCATGTGGTCATTGGTGACATAAAGACTAGTCCTACGTACACTACTTTAAACCTAAAACGTGGACCTCTGCCATCAGCTGCTGGAGGCGATAAGGCCAAGGTTGGTGGAACCTTATTCAACTCTTTTATTTGAACTGCACCGGCAAAAATGCATAGTTATGCAAGCAAGGTGAATCAGGAATGACTCGTGTATTTAAATTGATTATGATTCAGGCGAATAACCACATGTAGTTTTTTTAAATATTAACTATCTAAATTTTTTCAAGTTTGTTATTTTTTATTTTTGGTATTCAACCAGTTAAGGTAGGTTTTGGATGGACGCAACTTCAACATGAATATTTTGTTTCTCCTAGCAAAACATAACCCAACAGTCTACTCTACGGCAAGCCCCTCTTTTTCTCTGTGTTTTTCCTTCATCCCGTCCAACATCCCTATCCTATTCCTATCCCTTCCTTGTTTGCCTAACATTCTCCCCTCTGTCAGTCTTCAGCATCCCACAGGCGATCAATTGACATCCCTCATCCATTTTTCCTGCCTCCATGGGATTTCTCCCAACTATCCCCTCTCCTTGCCCATCATACCTAGGTCTTCCTCACTTGTTTTCGTTTTGATCCATTTCACCTTCTCCACGCCTTCATGTCAAAAATCTCCAATCTACGTTTATCATGCTGCTTAAGAGACCTTTTTCCACGCTGTACTTAACTAAGTTTCATGTCAAAGATTTGAGAATCCTTATCTAAACATCCTGATACAACTTTTCTATAATCAACTCCCTCCTTCTTGTGAAAGCCTCTTTGCCTAGTTCAGTTCTACTCCTTTCTTCCCTTCTACTATGACCATTTTGGTCTGAAACACTTCCGAGATACATAAACCGCACCATCTGCTCTTGTTTTTGCTTATGTAAACAGTACTTAATGTTTCAAAATGAAAGTTAATTGTACCAAATTGGTCCTAGGTAAGTGGACAAGTAACGCACCAGAAATTTTTGTGTTGGTTTTTTTTAATAATTGGTAGATAATGATTAGGTTCAAACAATTATTGCAATGTTATTATGAAAAGGTAAGTAAATAGATGAAATGTAGTTCATGGTGTTTCTAAGATGCAAAAGAAATTATTTCAAGAGTAAGTTAGGCTCAAAAATATTATTAAAGGCTGTGGTAATGTCCAAGTGTCCGAATGATTCATTGGTGCAAATTGTCTTGCACTTAGGCAGATATAGCATTTGAGATTTTTATTTTTTGTAATATACCATTTAATTATTTCTATATTTCTGAATTTTGATGAAATATATGTTAACTTTTCTTGTAAATCAATGCCACATGGAGTTGAACCTCATAATACGAGCATAATCCATTCTGTGAAACAATCCTTTTTTGAATCTTTTTTCCCATATAAAGTCATGGAAAAAATGATTGTGTGTTCCATGCCAAAAAAAATCAATTCTATGTAAGTGTTATTCTGAGAAAATTATGTATACATTATTTAGGATTGTGGTGTGCATTCTTCTTATCTTCTCTTATTGAATGAAACCACCGTGAATGCAAATTTGATTTGTAGTGAACAAAAAAGCATTGAGCTTCTTGAAGTCCTTCGCTGCCTTTGAGTTGGCTATCACTGCTTCACTACAACTCACAACATTGTGAATGCCGTTTCTTCTCTTAAAATTCTCGGATCGCCCAAGACTTCCGTAAATACTTTTTTTCATCCCTTGATGATCCTGCAGTTCTTTAATGAGGTCAGCAAAAATCACTTCTGCCCTCTCACATCATTTTCTTGTTAATAGCGTCGCCTTGGAATTGTTTCACAATTATCCATATGAGAAGCAACCTGTCAGCGTTTTTCAGAATAGGTATTCGTTACTCAGATAATCTTGTCACTCCCTTTGAAGCATCCATCCCCTTGATTTTTTATCTGGTTCTTGAGGATAGTACAAATTGTTCATGTCCACCCATGGTATGTTTTGAGTGAAATTAATATGTTTATTTGTCCGGAGATTTGATATATATATATATATATATATATATATAATATAATATTATATATATATATATATATATATATATATATATATATATATATATATATATGTATATATATACGTATACATACCAATACACTAGTATAATTACATATTAATTGGTTAAGCCGGAATTGATGCATAGCGGCAATTCCAGGTTTTCATTTACAGAATAGAACATATTATTTTTTAAAAGGTTTAACAGCTTTTTCTTGAAAACGGGTACTTTTGTTTCATATTTGATTTCATGGGGAAGTTTATTGAATAACCTTAAGCCCATTGCTTTGGGCCCATGAGCAGTATTGTGTGTCCTGACAAATGGTTGGTGCAGGTCCTTGTATAGTGACTATGGTAATTGTGGTTGGACTTGTACTGGGAAATATTACCCTTTGCATGTAAGATGACATTAAATATATATATGCAAGGTACTGGTAATAAACCAAGTCTTTTGAAGAGAGGGTTACATGGTGCATCGCAAGGAGCATTGCTCATAATACACATAATCCTCTTTTGGATTTTGAAGATTATGCCCACATGGGGAGAGGAACCCCAGAAGGGGATACTGAAAGTAACACGACAATAAAATTCACCATAGTAAACGGATAGAAGGACCTCTAAATTTACAGAATATCTAATATTTCTAATAAGGAAGCATAGGGAGCTTAACTTGCTACGTAATTTGAAAATGTGTTCTTCCCAAGACATGTTTCTATGCAGGATTACTCCCAGGAATTGGGGACTGGAATTTTGGGGAATGCTCACACCTTCTACATCTACTGAGATTGCAGATGAAACTTTTTTTTATCAGTAAAATAAATCAGGCTGGACTTATTGATATAGGGTTTTAGAAAGTTATGAAGACAACATTCATTGAAAATCGGAGCTACTCCAGCTGCTCTTTCTGTCAAACTGTCTACTGAGGAGGCCGACACAATGATATTTGTATCATCAGCATACAGTATCGGGTCTATCCCCTTAATGAACTTAAGCTTGTCTGGGAGATCATTGATAAAGATTAAAAATAAAATAGGACCAAGTACAGAACCCTGGGGAACACCCAGTGTTACTTCTCTACCAGGAGAAACAAATTTGGAGCCATTTCTTGAGAGCTCAACATACTGATGCCGTTCACTTAGATAAGATTCAATCCATTTGTAGGGCGTGCCTCTTATACCATAGCATTTCAGTTTATATAGGAGTAACTGATGATTGATGAAGTTAAAAGCTTTGCTGAAATCAAAAAATAATCCTAAAGTTTCAGTTCTATTATCTAATCCTGAAAGTATTTGATTCACCATGTGATATGTTGCAGTTGTAGTGGACCTTGTTTTCCTAAATCCATGTTGAGATGTGGATAATAGGTTAAATGTTTCAAGATATGTGATAGATCAGCTACCCTGACACCTCGTTCTCTCTTTTGGATGATTTCACCTTTCATTTCTTCGGTTCATGTTATTCTTTTTTGACTGTCTTCTTGCTACCTTTTCACATGCCTGAACACAAGTTTGGGCATATATTCAATCACTACGTTGCTAGTGGAACTTGTTAAACACAAACGTAAACAGCCGGTGCAATCACTCCGGGAACCCCCCTCTCCTTGTCACTTGTTATGCGAAACATCGCTTGCTAAGCGAGTTATTCTTGAGAACAATGTTTTTGCTCATAATGCAAATTATTTGCTAACCGAGGTGCTCATTAAGCAAGGTTCCACTGTAGTGCAACTGTCCTACATTGTGAATGTTGATATTGTATGTATTGGATATATTAAGGCTGCTTTTAGTTAATTTGGGAAAACCTTGAAGAGTGTGGGAAGTTAGTGTTGACATGGAAAGCCTGGAAAAGTTAGGAAAAGAAAAATCGCTGCATAAAAAGTTTTAGATTATCTGTGTTTTACACAAAAACTGTGGTACATGGTTCGATGAATGCCTTGGCACATATTTTTGATCAAGTCAGTTGCCACTCGCCCACAAGTCATTCCCAAATCACAGTTAGAATTCTTGAAACACAAGTTTTCAGAATTCCAAGACTACTTACTAGTTCGTACAAAGTGAAACGACAATCAAAAGTTGCAATCGCTTAATATTTTTTGGTGTTACCAAGGACTTTTGTGTTGTGCTCAACAGTCAGCCAGAATGCCTGTCACTGTCAACAGACATGCGGCCATTTTTAAACCATCTGTAACACTCTTTTATCTGTGTTTAGCCCATACCCTCAACCTCAAAGGCCTTCTATATCATTTCAATAGTTTCCCTACAACTCTTTTCTAGTTTTCATCAAAACTTGTAACAAATGCATTGGTCCCATTTCTTCTTTCATTTTCAGTGATAACAATATCCAACGAATGCAAAAAAGGGACTGTCAATTAGACGCCTCACTAATTTACAACTTGGTCAGTAACTGTTGCATTACTGTGTAGGTTAATAACTCTTGAGTTTGTGAGGAGTCACTGGTTACGCTTGCACCCTACAGAGGTCGCTCAAACGTCCTGGTGCGAAGTTATGAACACAAGTTGGATACTTCTGGGAGATGCCTTGTATACTATCTTGGAAGTGTTATGGACCATGGTGATCAAAGTAGTGAAGACATTAGAAGAAAAATTACTTTAGGCAAACATGTCTTTAAAAGATAAGGGAGTTGATGAAAGGAGCATTTGATAAGGATGGTAGAGAAATATTTCCGAATACTTCGGTCATTGAGGAAAGAGAATAAGTAAAGATTGGAGATTTTTGGGATAAAGCTGTGGAAAAGATGGTGCAATTAAAATGCATAAGATAGTAAAAGCAAAATGGAGAGTAAATAAATCATAGAAGTACTTGGGATGGCAGGGGTGGAGAGAGGGTCATTGAGGAATATTAAAAGGAGACAGGAAAGGTGAATACAAAGTATTTTATTTGAAGATGGAATTTTGAAGATAGATGGTGAGCAAGGTAGAGGGAGGAAAAGAATGAACATGAGAGGCAGAATGAAGGGAGGCAGGAAGTATGTGGAATTATAGGAAGGATTAAGTTAAGTGCAAGTTGTCAAGTTTTTTTCTGGTTAGGCCAGGTAATTGTAGTTTTAGTTAGTCTTAAAACCACCTTAGGCAGACTGCCATAATAATGTGTAGATTTCATAAGGTTATTTTATTAGAAACAGTGTCAAAGGATCTCAGGTTTTCCCGGCGTATGGTATTCAAGAAGTTCTCTCCGGTTTCCCACCGGGTCAGGTTGCAGTGGGTCTGCTGCAACCTGACCCTGTGGGAAACCCGGTCATTCATGACACTAAACACTTTGGAAAAGTTTAATTTCAAACATATACACCTTGGAAAAGTTTGGAATTGGTAATAAGTGGTTACCCTGTTTGAGTGTATTTTTATATATACATTATTTTGAAAAAACTATCTGTTTAGGTGTCAGCACTTTGTACCTTACATGTAATTTACAAAATTGAGAAATGCTAATGAGGTAATGAAATCTATTACATGAATTAAGCTTCATTTGACCCCACAAGAAACAACCTTGTTAAGTATGATTTAGTTAAGTGTTTAATGGAAAAAGTAAAATTGGGATTCAACTGTTCGCGACACAATCTTGATTTTGATATTTTTGTCGTTATTTTTCAATATCACTCTTTTCCTCTTTCAGTACAATTCTTTGTCCTTGCAACAACCTGGGAAATTCTCAATAGAAGAATTTGAAGCAGTAGGAACCATCAATGGAGTCCAGGCTCATGATTTTAACTTGGATTCATTAGAGGATAAACCATGGAGAAAACCAGGCGCTGATATAACAGGTTAAAATTAAACTTTCTTAAATAAGTTAAAATTTCTTTTTAACCCATGAGGTTTCATTTTTGGCTATTAGCCAATCTATGATTGTTACCCCATCTTTGATATTTTAATGACCTTTCCAGATTATTTCAACTATGGTTTTAATGAGGAAACATGGCGAGCTTATTGTGAGCGACAGAAAAGAATGAGAATCCACGAGTCTGGTGTGGGTCTTGGCCAAATTGGGGGGCCCGGAAAAGTAAGCGAATTCCTTGGGTCAACCTCGGTATGAGCTCTCCATAGTTCTCTTCTTTTCTTATTGTAGTCTTTAAGTTTGAGAGTGAGCACCATTCCAACCATTATGTTATAATAATAAGAATTTGTGTGAATCGTCTCTGTCTGACCTTTTCATGTTTTCCAATCCTTGGGATTCCACCAAACACTTTATTTGAATTCTTTGTGAGTGATTAAATGTGCATTTTTAGGTTTATTATTAGCATTACAATAGTGTATTCAATTTACTGTACTATTTCATGTAGCTGAGTTACCCAAATTGCATTGTGACTTCTAGGGGCATGTCAAAACAGAAAAAGAAAATTTGAGTTAAAATGAAAAATTGATCTTTGTATTGCGGTAGAGTGCTGATTGTCAGATGTCCTATTACTTAATCCCAGCAAAAGGTGCCTCTTCTTCCATTTACTCCTGTCCCACATCTCTGTTCCCTGTAGCCTGTACATTCCTCAGGCTGCTGTGTTAATGTGTAATGAGAGTCATAATAGTTGAGTGCATTTAATGTGCTGAAGAGTCAGGATGGGCAGTGCTAGGCAAGGGAGTAAGACAGGGCTGCCCATTGCCACCAGTCCTCTTCCATGTAAATGTAGAGGTAATGGTAAGGGGGGCATAAAAAGCGCCAGAGGCAGGAGTAGATTGGGAATTCAGGAAATATGTTTTGTTAATGATCAATTTTAAACTGGCCTGGTAGTTATGGGGTTGCAATCGTTGCCGAGCACATTAGAAAATGTGTGGTATGGGATGAGAATCAATGTAAACAAGACAAAGGTTGAGGTTTTTGAAAAAGAGGAAGGTGATGTGACATGTAAAATTGGAGGGCAAAAACTTGAGCAGATGGAAGAGTTAACCTATCTTGGTTTTCTAACAAAATGGTCAAAGGAGTAGGGACACCAAAATAAGAATTTGGGTTGTTAAAGAAAATTTCTTTAGAATATAATTGAGGGCAATGACATTTAGTAAGGAAGTTAAGAATAGATTTGTGTAAACTTTCATATGCAGTGTGGTTTTGTACTGCGTGGACACATGATCATTGAAGCAGGATGGTAGGCGTAGATTGGAGGCTTCTGAAAGGATAAGGGATGTGGTGGGTAATTTACTGGCTTCCCACCTCAAGGGCCTGGGTTTGAATCCCAGTGGTGGCTGGATTTTTCAGTGATATCCTGATCCATTCTTGTGATGCTATGTGCAGAGCACTTGTGGTGAATAAGCCTTATGTTCAATGAAGCATTATCTTGTGGACCCCTTTGTGCCTTTCTTTAATAATAGATTAAAACTGATGCAGGGTTTTTCTCCACCCTTCTGCCACAAATAACTCTGCTGTCGGTCGCATTCCATAATAACTCTTATTTGGAAGCTTTTGAGAAGTAGCTGTGGGGAATAATGAAAAATTAAAATGGGCAGAAAGGAAAACAAGGAAGTGCTAAGCAATGTAGAGTAGGAGAGGGGATTGTTGGGAGAAATCCAAAGGAGGCAGGGAAGATGGGTGCACAGCATTTTGACTGTTGATTGAATTTGAACACAGTGACAGACGGAGTGTTAAGAAAAGTAAGGATAGGAAAAGGATTGGCATGTTTGATAAAATGGAGATAAATTTTTGAGAAATTGAAGGAGAACTTACTTTAGTGTTGGCTGTCATTTTGTCTTTTTAGTTAAGGATAAGATATTGATTAATGTAAAGTTTGTGTGCATTGAAAACCTATCGTGAATGGGATAATATTTATATAAGAGGTCTTTCCAGGTCCACTCATGCAATATTTTGGGAAAAATAGTCCGCCTAGAACAATGAGGCGTTATTCCCCTGCGTATAACTCCTCTTGGGACCTCGCACAATTATCCCAGCATCTCTTCCACTTTCCTAAACAATCGGCAAAGTCCTTTTTCGGAATGGTCTAAGGCTGCCTCATCGCATTCGCTTTTATCTTGTCAGCATCAAGAATTTCATGCTGTAGTTGCAGGGGTCTTGCTCCAAGCAGCAAATGATAACCCAGGTTTTCTGAAAAAAGGTCACCAGTGGAGTTTAGTCATAGGTGTATGGCTTTGACTCTGAAACAAAAGCCCAGTCTTCCCAGCAGTTGGGCGACAAGATAAAGGCAAATGCGACAATGCAGCTGAGTTTAACATTTAAAATAAGACCATAATAGTGTGGAAATTATATCATATACTATCAACAATGAATAATTACAATCCCTTTAATTACCCTGATTTTCAGTGCTCTACTGTTTTAGATTCCCTGACCTTCCATATATTTCAGGTTTGATAAGCAATGGTGTGCTATCATTCATTTTTATCAATAAATGAAACCTTTTTTTTAATTACCTTACCCTCCTACTAAAATAAGTTCTCCAATTATAATAATTATTTATAATTATTATAGACTTCCATTTAACAAGTGCCATTAGTTGTTTTAATAAAGCTAATCCAGGAGGTGTACCGGAAATGGTTTACAGTGTGGAAGATCAAAAAATAAAAGGTTTTTGAATCAATTTACATAGAAACCATTGTGTTTTTTTGAACGAAGTCACATTTTAGGGTATCTAGTTGTTACATTTTCCTATCGACATTGACTTCTAATCTTTGCAGGGCAACATTCCTGTCGCTATCGTAAATGACAACTCCAAGTATTCTGGAAGTATGGGGCCTAAGAAAGCAGGACCTCCTCCAGGGCGCAAACTTGCTGGTTCCATTGACGTAATCGGAGGGACTTCTCTTGCATCACGTCGTAGTCTTGACAAGCCAGCAGCCACTGCTAAGGAAAATGTCATTGAGGTTTGTGTGTATTTGATTACATCATTTCACCCACAGAGAACCCAAAGTGGACCTTCGTAATAGCCCATGGCTCTCAGTTGAAATTCAACAAGCTAGGTGATAAATTTACTTTTGTTCTTGGTATTTTACTTTTAGCCAAAAAAATTATAATTCCTGGTTGGAATTGTGATTGAGGGATCCCTTGCATGTAAATGAGTCTTATAATTTACAATGTAAATATTTATTTAGCAATGAATATAATGTGTGTAGCTATGAATATTCTAATTGCTGTGTCGGTGACTGCATCTTGCAGTACACTTCAAAATTTTCACTACGTATATTAACTGCCTAGGATTCACATGAATACCCCTCATCGCCTCTCAAATTTGGCCAAACTGCAAACCCTTTGTGTAGCAAAATAACATTCTGCAACGTAAAAGGAAAAATCTATGGGCAATGGTGCTAATTTATAATGGCAGGTTGCAAAGGGTTCCAGTGTCTATGAATGCCTTCATCCGAGGAAATCTGTTAAATATGTGCCGAATTTCTTTCCTGTTTATGAGCATCAGCAAACTTCTATGCATAGAAAAGTAAAACTCAATTTTATAACGAATATATTTTTTATGACCAAAGAACATTTCCTGTTAGAGTATGCCTCATATATTTTTTGGAAACTTATGGCTTCTTTAGAAGACCCATTATTGAGGTTTCATTCATTACAGAAAATGCATGGTCTTCACATAGGTACATCATCAATTTTCATTTCAAGACAACCTTCATCAAAGCATTCTAAAATTTCAAATTAAGACCTTAAGATTACTTTCATACTACAATTTATGAAGTCTAAGGGAAATCATGTGGTATATTGTTTCAGAATTTCCACTTATGCAGTGCATGGAGATTCCAACCTAGTGGTGTAGTGCAAGAAAAAATGAGTGTACATAAAAGTAACAGATTTTGATCAAGTGTCATTCATATCATGCGTATGCTTCGTCATCTTTGCCCTTGCCCGAACATAAAATAGGAGGTTCATATCACTCCTTAAGGATAAAAGTTCTTATATTTGAGTATTTTTTAATTTCATGCTATTCATTTTTTGCAAAAAAATTCAGGAAAAGTAAGCAAAATTGCTACTACTGGCAAATACGTGAGAGAAGAAAGATAATTTTGTGAAAAATAAAGATTTTTTCTTGTGATATAACAAAATTACATTTTAATGAATTTTGTATAACCTTTCTATTGTTAGCAATGAAAATTTGCAAAAATAATAATTCTTTAGGGAGAATGAATATGCATAGTTCATAGATGTATTTGCACTAGGTATGATGAATATGTTAGAAGTATTTAGTATGATTTATCTTCATAAAAATCTACATTTTTGTTTGCAAGACTTGGTGTGAATATTTTTTAAAGATTAATCTGAATGTAACTTAAAATTCTTTTTAGAAGCAGTCTTAATTTCGGAAAAATTCCAGATCTAACTGTTTGTTTTTCCTTTCAAAAATATTCAGAATACCTTTGTCTGTCTTACGTAAAACTATGAAACCCTGAATTTCATCTGATAAATAAAGCTTAACTGTTGCTACCATTGTTTTTTTAAGACTGCAAAGTGAACCTGGAAAAAACAGTAGTATTTTCATGTTTGTTGTGGCGGTTTTTGAAGTTAAGAAAAATTTTGGACGAACTTGGAAAGGTTGGGGAATTCTGTTATTGAATCACCCAATGAACCAAACCCATTACTTCTTTTCCTATTTTCTGTTTCTAATAATTTTGCTTTCACCCTGCAAGGCACCACTAGTTAACTAATATGGTGTAGATGTAAATCTCTTTACTTTGAGAAAGAGAGAATTATCTTTTGTATTTGCTGAAATATGAGTCTGTAAAGGTGGCTTAAGGGCTCTCATTTGGTTTATATATATATATTTCCATTAACTCATGTTTTTGTATATTAAAAAGATAGTTATACATAAGTGAATATGTATTCATCAAAGCCTGGGGGCATAAAATCCCCTGCTATGCACTTTAATGATAGTTTACTTGATTTGTTTAGATTTGGGTCATCATTAATAGTATAAATTCTTATACTTTGCTTTCATTTGGAATTTCTTGGTAGTTACTATATTTCTTTTTGTTAAATTGCAGGTGATGACTGCGGACAGGCGGGAGTATAGTCGGAAACCTTTCCCAGACATGTCGGTGCCTCCACCTGGCCTGCCACCATTTGACATTCCACCCCCTCATAATCTCATCCCTCCCATCACTACGTAAGTGAATGTTATTTTTGTTCCTACCCAATATTTTTCAGTTCCCTCCCAAAATACAAGGTCTGTTCAAAAAGTATCATGACTTTGGTGTTTTTTCTAAAATTGTTTATTTATTCATGAATATCTATTTTATCCCCTTCAAAGCAATCCCCATTGGATATTATAAACTTGTGCCAACCTTAATTCCAATCCTCAAAGCACTTCAAAATATTTTTTGTGATCTTGTTCAGCTCCTCCTTCGATGCAGTCTTTATCTTGTCAATCATTATATATCGTCACCCTTTCATGGGCCTCTTCAGTTTCAGGAACAAGAAAAAGTCACGTACAACACAAAAGTGTGTACTGAGAGCATTTTTACCACCGATCAACGGTGCTTTGGTCCAAGGTAGCTTCTCCAAATGCGACAGTCAACATTCGGAATGCATCCGTGCGCTTAACTTTGTTTTGCTCACAAAATTTGGTACAGATTCTTTGATCCTTTTGTAGGAACAGTCAAAAATCAAAGACATGCCAAAACACGTCCAAGCAAAACCTGTCAACAATCAACTGAACATTCAAGGTGGCGTAACTTTTGGGCATAAGTGAGAGACATAAGTACCAACATAACGCCACAAAAAAATCAAATATCAAATATATGTAACCCTTCAAAATTCACGATACTTTTTGAACAGACCTTACATTAATTATCCTGTTTAGACTAAAAGTATGGAGGCGAGGAGTGGTATATTTGTGGGAATTTGATGGTGGCTATAAGTGTAATCATCCAATTCTGTGATAAATTTTTTCAAGTCCAACGTATAGAATACTGCCTTCTAGTTGATTTACAGGACCTGTCTGAGTGACTCTCTTACTACCTTTACCTCAGGAGCAATTTTAAATTGACACTGTAATTTGCGTATTTATTTATTTAGGAAAAGTTACAAGTTGGCAGTTTGATAGGTGGTTACATGCATTACATCTATGCACAAGACATCTTGTGCATGCAATTATCATATAAACGTTTTACAAATTAAAAAAAATATATATACATTTTTTGGGAAGGGCTCAAACAGGTAGACTTCCTGTTAATGATCGTTTTGTTGAGAAATGCAAATTGTTTTCATATTTGTTCGTTGTTCCCAGCATTTTGCCGTGTATTTATTGTCATTTCTAACTTAACCTAGGGAGCGTTCTGCAGTCTGCATCTTTTTCTCCTTATTGTTGAAGATTCCCTACCCAGTATATTTAACATTGCTCTCACACTCTCTGACTGGTAGTCATTCACTGTACCTTCTCTAGTTTTGCAATAAGACCTTCATATGGGTTCCATATTTGTAATGTGCTCTTAATTCAGTCTTAAAAGTGTTTTGTATGACTTTTGCTTAGTTGCTCTGTTGCGCTCCCTTTGAAGTTGCTCATCACCCTATGCAAAATTTTGGTAGATTTCTTGGTATTATAGTGCATATGATTAATCTTGAACATAAGGAAAGTTAACATCAGAATCATTAAGGTACTGCATGACATTTTTTGGGTTTCTTCATGCTATTTCCCATGTTTCCAAATTTGAGTACCGGTCGCTCCTAATTTTTTTTGCTTATGATTGTTCAAGGATGTGTGGATATTCAGAAAACATAATCTGCTCTTTCTGGCTTCTCTTAATTGTGCTGCACTGCCAAAATAATTAAAATTCCTAAGATCCTCCTTGTCTTTATGATGGAAAAGAAGGAAGGCTGCCCCAAATAAACATCAGTACGCTACCTCATTGGAGTTGTGTGCTTTCTCATGAAGTCTGGCTTTTGAGACATTGGACTGCCGGCTGCTTAGGACGTAATGAAAGCCACAGCAGAAGTTTAGGGAAAAGTAGCAAAGTTTTGCCTATTTTGAGCATGATTGGCAGTAGACAAAAAGCATCACAAATTGCCAAAAGAAAACAGTAGAATACCTGGCCTTGTTAAGAAAACTCACTTTCAATCCTAAAGTCAACAACAATATACCTTGTTAAAAATTGTGATTACTAGGTAAAATAATTTGTTAGGACTTCTAATTTTTTTATGCATTCATGTTTTTCCTTACATCACTCCCAATCTTTCTCACATAAGTCATGTACTGATAAAATGTAAGAAATATCAGGCGTTTTGTGGTAGGCTTAACTTGGTGGGTGACTTAGTTTCTATGCTGGGTGATAACCCATATGTCCTCAGCAGAGCAATTTCTTTTTAAGAGGATTATCATCATCATAAGCCACTTGTAATATGTGAAAGATACATCCTTTGTTATTTTAATATTGATAATGTACTTGAATGCATCCAGTGTCATACCCTTCTCAAATTTGTGTCGGGTTGTTATTAGTATTAAAATATTTGTGTAGTCAGTGCATCCAATTAAATCCATCTCAACTACTTCAATGTTCTAAAAATCATAATTTTGCGAGGAACCTGCACCATATAGTCCAACATAGTCTAAACAGTTGAGATTGGTAATGTGACTCTCAAAGCTTCCTGACTCTCCTTCATCTTATCCCTCAAACTTGTTTTGGTGCCTGTCACATCTGCATTGCCCAGGGATGTTTCCCTCCACTTCTTGTGTGGGTGGGAAATTCGAACCCAGGATCTTGAGGCTGCAGCCAACTTTGAATATGGTCTTTTTCCGAGTTGCCAAATCCAAATTCCAAAGACACCAAACGTTGGAGTTGTGCGGCATGTGCATCCACGTATGGTGAAATAAAATTAATAACGTCTGTACTTCTATCTAGGTTCTTGAATCTGTGAACACCGTGTCTCAATTCATATCCAGTTAGGATATTATTCTAATATTTTTTCAAAGTTTCCCGAGTCACCGTTTCCCACTCCTTTGAAAATTTTAAAAACAGAATTGAAAAGTGACATTTTCTTCCTTAAATTTGAATATTTTCAATCTTGCAACAAGCATCTGTAGAAGTTCTCCGTGTTCATTTATCACTCATAGATTAATTGATTAAACAATAGAGGTCATATTTTTGGCCAAAATTTAACAAATATTAGTAATTTTGTACAGTAATTGTTATATTCATTCCCGTATGAAACCTTTCATGTTTGCTGCAATTTGTACATGTAGAACCCTGGAAAACCCATATTTTACTTGAATTCTTTATTACTTATAAATGCAGCTCCCTAATAGTTACTGAAACTGGCTACCAAGGGTAAGAACTCATAGGTCTGTGCTCGTCTCATCACTGGGGCTGAACACTAAAGTGTACTCACGTGGTTGTCTTCCCTCGCTTTTAGTTTTTTTTAATGACAAGCAGGGATACAGCACTATTCTATGTCCCCATATTTACAGTGGTTTCAAACCTAGAGATTTTTTACCTTCCTCTTGAAATAAATTGCAATCCTGATGAAACTATCATCAAAAGTTCCCCATGTCTTCCACTGGCTGGAAATATTTACCCAAAAAATAAGTTCAATTTTATAACAAAATCTGCGTAGAATAAATAGATTGTGAAACATTTGTCAATCTCAACACAATGGAAACATTAAGAACAGACAACTCTTTTAGAGCAATATACAACAAGACAAAATGCTTTTAAATATAAAGCAAATAACTCATTAAAAAAAACAGAAAAAATTTGAAATTATTTACTCTTCGTTTGTTTTGAAACCCATTTTGATGCCATTATCCTGGCTCAAAGTATCAAACTCAAGCATGTATTATTTCTGTGTTTACGATAGTTATGAATCCCATGGAATAATTTTCCTTAATGCATAGAACTGATTTCATCAAAACATTTTTTTGTTAAAATTAATATACCACAATGAAACCTTTGACAAGTAGTTTTTAAAATTATTGTTCTCTCAGTACATTTTTTAGGGATATACAGGATACATACCTGTATATCCCTAAAAAAAGATATATGCCTGATATAGCAGAATTTTTGCATCATTGTTTTTTTCTCCCAAATGAGAAAGTTGATGGGAGCTGGTACTTCAGTATCAATCAGTTTTGCCTTGAAAATGTAAATTTTCCACAATGAAACCTGGAACTTTAAAACAGTCTCTTATGGCACTGGTGCTAACAAATAGCTATTAGTATTTAAGGAAGGACCACATGTACTGGCAACAATCAAGGAAATCATACTTTCTAGAGAAGTGACTTATTTAAATTTGATTCATTTCTACCGTCAACATCATCCTTAAATCAATTTCAGATCTTGTCTGTATAAAATATCCCTTACTAATGAACAACTGTACCTTTTTGCACATAAAATCACAATAAGTCCAATCCTCTTTGAAGATGCTATGTGAAAACCACAGTACTGGCAAGGTAATTTTTGGATGGGCACATACCAAACATTTGCCTTCTCTAACAAAACACAACCTGACATCAAACTCTCCTTCAGTTCTGTATACTTTGTCCCCTTATTCCATCCAACTTCTTGTTTCTTTCCACCTTGGTTACCTAACTTTCTCCGCTCAATCACAATCTAGAACAACCCAATAAATCAAAATTCCCTGCACATCCTCATATTGTGCCTCCTCAGGAAATCTGCTGACATTCTTCTCCTTTCCTTTATCATGAAGGGTACTTCTTGTGACCTCTATATGCAGTTAAAAAATTTAATTCTGAAATGCAGCATGAGGCTGGGTAACATTGATTTAAAACATTCAATTAAAGTTCAATTCAGTAAAAAGTAACTGAAGAATGTATGTCTGAAGGCTAAAAAAAGTCTAGAAAAACTTCAGGGAAAGGTTGAATATCTACTTAAAAACAAATTATCTAAAAATAATGTATCCAAAATGCTGCTCCGGTGACTTTGGTCTGCCAGATAAATGTCTGGTGTATGAAGCAAAGATTTTAATGATTTAGTAATATAGTTAATGTACAAGATTAGTGTGATGTTTGAACTAGGCAACTCAATTTTAATTTTGTAAATATTGTGATGTCTTTGTATGTTGTGGGATAATACATCCCGTTAATCAAATAAGAAATGCCTTCTGCTTAATGCAGTGGCACTTACAGGAAACTGTCATGGCATTGTCAGCCTTTCAGTCGGCACTGGAATTTGGGCACTTACGTTTGTTTGATGTCCAATCAAAGATTTATTAGAGCAACATATTGATGCAGAAGAAGACTTTTGAGTTTCCTTAAGTGAGAAGTAGATGCATGCTAACATTCAGATATGACAAGAAATTCTGTAATATTTAACTGAGGCAATTCTTTCCTCTCTCCCTGGAACTCACTCACATTATTTACCTTCATCTTAGACCCTAGCTTTTCCTTGTGTTATCTATTTCCTTTTGCATAATATTTTAATACATAATCTTAAAATGTGGTGGATCTGCCTCTGAAAGCATATGTTTATGACACAGTATAAAACTTTGGTAATGGTTACATAGGTAAATTTAAGCCTAGAAAAAAACTGAATTCTCATCTAGTATTTCATAGTACTCCTAGAAAAGCAGATGCCAAAATTCTAACCATGTATTATAAAAACAGTGGCTATTTTAGGCCATAAACAACCTGCCTGTCAATCATTACTACTATTTATTAACATACCAAGCAGAGGAAATTAAGTTTGGACAACTTAGCTGCTAGAGAGCTACGAAAACAATTTTATGTCGTTGAAATCTGTAGATAGTCAATCACTAAGGTAATTCATATTATTGTTTAGTTATGTAAAATGTAGAAATTTTTTGCCTCTCCTCCATTTTATGAAACTATTCCTTATCCAGTATTACCAAAATATACGTACGTAGATGCAGCCAGATGTTATGAGAAGACAAAAAAGAAGAGAAATTGTTCTTTTGAGTGAAGAAGTGACATGAAAGATGAAAGTTTTTTTAGGGTGCTGTCCTTCTTGTTTTCATGATAGTTGTAATGTTGAAAAATGTTCGTTGGAAGTTTCGTGTGCACTCTACAACATAGTATTCATATTTAATTTTACTGGCCTATATAAAAAATCCAGTCCCTATACTGAAACGCCTTTGATTCTCATGTCAGGTTCTCCTCTCATCATGGTAGTGCACCTTATGGGGCAGGAGAATTCTACACTCCAGAGGCCGATCCGTACTATCATTCATATGAGCCAACGCAGGACTCCCAGTGGATGAACCAGGTAATGACCCCATGCCACACATCCTTTTGGTGCCTGCTGGTGGGGTATTGATGTGGATGATCTAGAGTAATATTAACTTAATTGACATCGGAACTCACAAAGTGAGTGTGCAAAATCACTTCAGAGCTTATGTATGCACAGTGTTCCAGTGAATTCCTTCTTTTTCTCATAAAAATGTAATAATTAAATTATTCCATTTTTATTTCATTTTTAAAAATTATTCACACTAAGTTGCGAACCTGAATCCCTCAATATCTGGCCAAGGGTAGCCAGTTAACCTACCAAGGCATTCTCCTTCCCTGCATTTCTAAAATTTCTAAGGAAACATAGTATAGAGCAATAGTTGAGGTGACTTGAGTAACTTGGGTATTTGTTGCATATCTTTGAATTTGGATGAATTCAAACCTTGCCCAGCAGAGAAATGATTTCTTTTAAATACCCAAGATGGTCAAAGAGTCACCGTGATGCTGCCTTTTTATTGTTCCAGTCGTGGGATTCAGCAAGTGGGGCTGAGATGGCCCACCCCCCCCCTCCCATTGGCATGAGTGGGTCAGCGTCCTCTGCACTGGTGGTCCCGCTGCCCCTGGCCAATGCACCTCCTGCGCCCGTGTCACCCCCTGTCCACTCGGGCAGTAAGGAGCACAAGGAGGAGCCAGGCTTGGCCAGCCAGGACTCTTCACAAGATGCCTTTGGGGGCAGTATCAAGGGCAGTGGCTCAATGTCCGGAAGGGGAGACCCTGATGACGAGAGAATCAAGGATGACATGGTAGTGGCACCACCACCACCACCTCCCAAGGAGAAGGAGGGAAGACACAGAGACAGGTCAGTCATCTGCATCTGTTCTTTAACTTGGTTTTTAGGTGCCTCAATGACTGAGGTAATTCTGGTCCTACTATGTTTGCCGACAATTTATAACTGCTACATATTAAAAATAAAATAATTGTTAATAAACTAAGAAGAAAAATGCATGGTGGGGGAGGAAAGGGGTTTGTTTGGAGAAATCTAAAAGAGGCATTGAAGGTGGATGCAGAGTATTTCGAAAGGCAAAGGGATGTTGAAGATTGGTAGAGGTTAGGCAAACAAGGGAGGGGTAGAAAGAGGATAGGCATGTTGGACGGAATAAATTGAGGAAGGAAATATTCAGAATTGAGAAGGGCTTATTTTAGTGTTGGATATCAGGGTGTTTTTTGTTTGGAGAGGCAAAGGAATTATCATTTCATAGTTGTGTAGACCGTGTCCATCCAAAATCTATCATACAAGACTAAACGTACAGGGTTCGTCCGGAAAATAAGTGTACTGATTTTTTCCCGCCGCTCCAGGTGCACCCAGCACCGCTCTGACGGGCTGCGATTGGAGGGGGGTATGTTGGCAAGCGACGCTGAAAAAGGCAGTCGGCTCTGAGCTGTGGTGTAGTGAGGAGCTCTGTTAACGCAAACCTCCACGCTCGACCCACGTCACGGAACGCGATGCCGAAGTTTTTGGAGCAGCGTTATTCCATCAAATTTGCGGTAAAGCTTGGGAAATCGTCTACCGAAACTGTCGGTATGATTAACGAGGCTTACCGGGAGGCAGCCATGCCCAGAAACATGATCTTTCGGTGGCACAAGATGTTCGTGGAGGGCAGAGAAGAGGTCGACGACGAACCACGGCCTGGACGCCCATGAACGACACTCACCGACGAAAATGTGCGAAAAGTTCGCGATGTACTGAACTCTGATCATCGTCTTAGTGTTCGGATGATAGCAGAGCAGTGTAATGTGCCAAAAACAATTGTGCACGAGTCGCCCGCGTCCGGCCAGCGATCAAAAACATCTGGCGGCTGCATCACGACAATGCGCCGTCTCACACCGCGCTTGTCGTGTCGGACTTCTTGGCCAAGCACGGCATGGCAACGCTGCCGCACCCGCCCTACAGCCCGGACTTGGCACCACCAGACTTCTTTCTGTTCCTGAAGATAAAGAGGAGTTTGAAAGGAACGCGATACGGGACTTTGGACACCGTCAAAGAGGCCGTGACAACGTGTCTTCGAGAGGTTCCCGATGATGCCTTCGAGGGAGCGTTCCAGGAATGGGAACGCCACTGGAACAAGTGTATCGACTCACAAGGGTCCTATTTTGAGGAATATTAGCTTAAGATATGTAAAAGTGTGATAAATTTTTTTTCCTGAGCTCAGTACACTTATTTTCCGGATGAACCCTGTATATACATAGGCTACCTAATGAGACATTTCAGATAATATTTTTGGCATAAAACTACGTACGTGGTAGCTAATGGTGGATTATAATTAATGATCCCCACGGTATAATGTATGTAAGGTAATTGGACTTCAGATCCATTCATGTTATATATGTTTTCATTTAAAGAAGCTAATATTATAATTATAAATAATAACTGTGGCATATTTTATTTCTATCATTAAAAAGAAAATGAGGTTTCTACTGATTTCCTGATGGAACACTTGTTTCCGTCTCAGAAATTTATAAAGATATCCTGGAAAAATGATTTTTGGTCAAAGTATTTCAGAATAAGTAATGGTTCAGACACAAAATATTAATGCCATTCCAAGAAAAATACAGATTTTTATTGTAGATGTGCATAAACATGACAAACAAAAAATTCAGACCTTCGATCATGTTGTAAACATTGATGCATTTTTTATTGCTATCACAATGTTTTGATTCAATTTTAGCTCTTCCATTACACTTTATTTAAGTCATTTTGGACTTATCAACATGAAGAAAGAGGTGTCCAATTGTATGATCTATCAACCCTAAAAAATGTTCACTGTCACTTTTCTAACATCCTGTTTAGTGTAAAAACCACTGCTTATTTATCATCTTACAAAATAATCTTGATTTTATGAGACTGATTTTGATGGTCACCATATGTTATGGAAAATTAATATTTTTGTTGTATACAGGGTCTGTACAATAAGTATCGGGACTGGTTCCAAAAATCAAAATTTATTGCAATTATCATTACAATTACTTAATAATCTTCAAAATACATTCCTCCTGCATCGATACACGTAGTTCGGCTTGTCTGCCACTCGTCAAAAGCCCGCTGGAAGTCTGTTTCCGGAATGCTGTTGAGAGCCTTTGTCTTCTCCTATTTTTCTGCTTTCTGGGGTGCTTTAAAATACACAGTGCACAATGAATGTTAATCAAACTTTTTATGGATTGTTCTATAAGTCCTTAACAGAAAATAGAAAAACCAATGATTTTGGTACATTAAGCTTTCAACATAATTTCCTTTTAGCACTATACATTTTTACCTCCATCTCTCCAACTTTTTTAAGCCTTCCACTAAGTAGGATTTTGCAAGGTTCTCTGAATCAGCCACATGATATATCCTCCACTGAGAGAAAATGCCAGCTCCCGTCATGATGGTATTTAACACACGCAATTTTCATGCAAAATTGAAAATATGCCTGTGACATCATCTATTTCACAAACTTTGATTTGTTGATCACTCAATACTGTATTGTAAAGTTTGTTGTGTTCGAGGAAGTCACTTCCACTGGATGTCCCGAAAGATGTTCATCATTTGTGAATGTACAGCCTGTTTTAACCCTCCCATGGACTACAACATTGAGGTGGTGGAAGGGCTTGTGTGTTCTGATGACCCCTAGAGCTGTGCTGGCGGGAGTAATAATAATTGCTCCTGGTAAGGTCACCCATGCCAGAAAGGTCGAAGGTTTTAAGCCAGAGGAAAGGTAGTCGACCCAGCATCTGTTCCTCAGTGAGGCAGCTGCAAAGGCGTCTGACCCCAGTGGGGTGGCCATTGAGTGATGGTGTCACTTTAAAAACACTCTTGAGGAAGGCAATGGGAAACCACCTCAATTATCATTCCCAAGATTGATTATGATGGACTCTAGAGAGAATATGAGTCCTGTCAACTACAGGGCTTGGTCCAAATAGTCGTGTGTCGTGCCCGGCGGCGGGGTACACAAGGCTTCTGCAGTCGTCATCCCATGAAACCCTTGCAAGGGAAAACCGACAGCAGCAGGACAGAAGACGCAGAAGAAGAAGACCAATTTAGTTAGAAAAGGAACTTGGAATGTTAGGACAATGTTGAGGAGAGGAAAATTAGAGAATATTAAGCGAGAGATGTAAATGGGAAGTTCAGATATTATAGGTTTTTGCAAGGGGAGATGGAAGATTAGCAGGGATTACTGGAGTGATAATTATAGAATAATATACAGCGGCGGGGACGAGAGCCAACGAGGGGTTGTCATAGTATTAAATAAAGAAGTAGGAAGAAGCGTAGTCAACATAGAACATACAACGGATAGAATATTAGTAGTAGAGATAAAAGCAGAAGAGATGAACTTGGTTATTAATCAGCTATGCATGCCACCGAGCAGACATATGAAGGAAGACGTCGATAGGATATAAGATCAGTTAGAGAACATAATAGCATGTGTTCCTGCAGGGAAACATTTGATAGTGATGTGGGATTTGAATGCGACGGTAGGCAAAGGAAGAGATGGTGATGAAGTGGGGGACTACGTCTGCAGGAGACGTGGGTTAGTCATCACCAACACTTATTTTAGACACCACTGAATTCACAGGTATGCATGGAAAATGCCAGGGGACTCAGAAAGCTATCAGTTAGATTATATTCTGGTTAGACTCAGGTTTAGGAGCAGTGTGATAATTTCGCACAGCTTCCCGGGAGTGGATTTGGACTCACACCACAATTTCGTTCTTATGAAGTGTAGCGTTCGTTTCAAAAAGGTAAGGCAGGCGCGGCGGGTCAGAAAATGGAATGTAGAAGCATTAAATTGATTGGCAACGAAGGAGTATCAGCAGGCTGTAGAGAAAATCATGGAGGATGGTAAAGAGTTAAGTACTATCAAAGAAAAATTGGAATTTATCAAGAGAGGGATATCGAAAGGCACAAAAGACACTATTGAAACCGTTAACGCGAAGAAGACTAGCAAACCATGGATCGCGGATGAGATAATTACGAAGATGGACAAGAGGAGAAAATGGGAGAATGTAAACACAGAGTTAGACAAAATGAAGTACAAAGAGTTTAATAATAAATTGAGACGGGCAACAAATAAAACAAAAGACTGAGCACAAGGATATGGAAAGTTTGCAGAGGAAGGGTGAAATTGGTGCGCTATACAGTAAGGTTAAATCATTATCGGGAAGTAAGAAGTGAAGATCTGTGCTAACAGTTAGGGATAAATGGGGGTAAGATAATAGTTGACCCAGAAAAGATCCAAGAGAGATGGAAGAAATATAGAAGAACTGTATAATAAAGCACTTAGACCAACAAAGTTATACATAGAAAAGGAACATGACATAGAGGACAATAGTTTAGGTCCAGGCGTACTCGAAAATGAGATAGAAAGGGCATTAATGGAGATGAAACTAAATAAGGCCGTGGGGGTGGATGATATTCCTGCGGAACTACTGAAATGTTTGGGAAAATGTGGGAGGAAGAGGCTATATGGGCTCATTCGTAATATCTATGAGGAAGAAATCTGGCCGGAAGACACTGTGAGGTCAACGTTAGTTCCTATTCCGAAAAAGGTTAAGGCTACACCATGTGAGGACTACAGGACAATAAGTTTGATATCCCACGCAGCTAAAGTTGTTCCCAGGATCATAAACAAAAGGATAGAGAGTAAGGCAAATGATTACTTAGGGGATGATCAGTTTGGGTTTAGGAAGGGGAGAGGTACGCATGATGCCATTGCAGTAATGAGATTATTAATCAAGAGGAATATAGAACACAACCAGGAGGTATTTGCCTGTTTCGTAGATTTCGAAAAAGCGTTTGGTAGAGTGAATTGGGAAAAACTAATGATTATATTGCAGAAAATAGGAATAGATTGGAGGGAAAGGAGACTAATCCGCAACCTGTACATGTCTCAGACTGCTCCGGTACGAGTGGGGAACGGGGAGTCCAGTTAGGCAGTGTTAGGAAGAGGTGTAAGGCAGGGTTGCCCATTATCACCGTTGCTGTTCAACCTGTATGCAGAGGAAATGATTAAAGAGGCATGGGAAGAACTGGAGGTAGGAATGAAAGTGGGCGGGGAATTCGTAAGATCAGTTAGGTTTGCTGATGACCAAGCTTTAGTTTGTCAGTCAGCCGAGGGGTTGCAAGCATTGCTGAGTGAATTGGAAATTCAGTGCGACAGGTATGTGATTAGAATCAATATTAATTAAACAAGGGTAATGAGATTTTCTAGAAAGAAAGAGGCTAAGCTGAACATTAAAATAGAAGGGCAAAAACAAGAGCAGGTAGAACAGTTAACGTATCTCAGAAGTGTTTTGGACCAACACGGTCGAAGTAGTAGGGACGTAAGGAGAATCGTGCTAGGCAAGGAGGCTTTCACAAGGAGGAGGGAGTTGACCACAGGGACGTTTAGTAAGGATATTAAGAAAAGACTCATAAAAACTTTAATATGGAGCATAGCTATGTACAGCAAGGAAACGTGGTCATTGAAGCAGGAGGATGGACGTAGATTGGAGGCTTTTAAAATGTGAGTGTGGAGAAGAATGGTGAAGGTGAAATGGACCAAATGAAGAAGTACTTGGTATGGTGGGTGAGAGAGGGGTTTGTTGGGAGAAATCCTATGGAGGCAGGAAAAATGGATAAATGGCATATTGATCGGTAGTGGGATGTTGAAGACTGTAATAGAGGGGATAATGTGAGGCAAACAAGGGAAGGGCAGGAACAGGATAGGGATGTTGGATGGGATTAAGGGAGGAAGTACTTAGACATGAAGAGGGGCCTGATGTAGACATAAGTTGCTGTATTGTGTTTTGTTAGCAGTCCTAAAACATTTATTTGGTAGTTTTGTCCATCCAAAAACCTACCTTAACTGGTAGATTACTTAATAATAATATCCTGTTTTAAATTAAAAATAAAAACCCTTTTGTTAGCAGTCACAAACACGGGAGCAGGTGTGCCATGAACTTCACCCAACTTGGCTTTGATCTCTTAAGGTGTCAGGTCTTGTAAATAGAAGTGTTAATTCATCCTGCAAAACTCATTTTTTTCTATTTATCTGAATAAACAAAAGTTTTTGCCTTCCATGCATGAATATGAAAATGAAATCACATGATGGGTATAGCGGAAAATTTAACAGCTGTCTCGTGAGAAGTGACACATACTAAAAACCAACCTTTTCAATGCTATGAGTGCCATATCTTGGATTTTCTGCAGAGTTATAGAATGATCCACCTATTATTATTCAGAGTCATAAATGCCAATTGCCTTACACTTGAAATAAAACTGAAACATGTAATAATTCAATGATAATGTAGTAGTAGGTAAATCTTTTATGACACCTTCTTCCCTTAAACCAAACTGCAGTAGTCAACCTGATGGTTGTTGAGATGGCGAAGGTAGCTCTACTAATACTAAGCCCAACAGCATTTAACAATTGCAAATCAGGGGCCAGTTCCTTTTCGTCTGCCGCCTATGGTTACCCAGGAAGATTTGGTGCCCAAAAGATTGCACATCTTGGGTGAAACTGACCATGCCCAGAGACATTACTCAGGCGAACCTGGGCCCTCAAGTCAGTAGACCATCACCCTGCCCAGTGGACTACCATGCCCTCCATTCTTCCCCTGGAGCGTGGTATTTCTAGGTTGAAGTCAATAGGTCGTAAATAAAAATGCACGGAGTCATTGATCCTCCATAAATTGCAAAAGAAGAATCTAATTGTAAATGATGTACATCAAAAAAGTGAGTGACAAGACCTACCTGTATTTTAATAGCTTATTCTAATGTTGTTTTACATTGTAGAAACATCACAATTTTATAAGGAAGGGGGTAGAACAAGAAAGCCATGGGCTATTATATTTAAATTGACTCTTAAGGGGAAAGAATGTTAGGAGTCTAAGAAATAAGCCTAAGAGCAAGGTTTATCAAAAGAAAATTATTTATACATTGTTTAGGGTGGTGGATCTGGTTTACCTTTTCTGCTACCAGGAATGCAGACTCAATTTGTAAAAGGAAAAAAGTATCTAAATTATTTGTTAATTATTGATGATACATCACTAATTCTGTTTGACTAGAAGGCTTTTGAGAGGCATTTGTTTTCACCAACGTTTCAAAATTTGGTAAAAATACAACTCTGAGTGATAGTTGAACAAATGAAGGCTCTTGGAGTTTCTGATAGGAAAACAAGCACGGGGTTTGTTTTTATAATCATTGCTTGCATTTATACCTATCAGCTGCGTTTGACAGCCTTTCATTGCCATGTGTTCCGGCTATGCATTATTTTCTACTGTCATCTGTGCAAACAGGTGTGATTTGGCATCTTCTTCCCGAAGAGAACCATCTTGACACAATTAAAAACATGTTGTGGCAGGCAACCCTCAAAATCAACAAGCATTTTGAAGTCCTCGATAAAGTTCTCTTCTGCCTTTGACTCAGAGCTTGCTGCTTCACCATGCCTCCCAATGCTGTGGATGGCGGTACTTATTGTTAACTTCTCAAACCACAAACATTCCCCTTACATACTAATGCGACCATTGATGATTCAGACATCTTATTAACAAGGTTAGCAAAAGTCACTTTCCCTGTCTCACAAACCATATTCTCATTAATGGTGTTGATTGGCTATCGCTTTTCGTTGGTGCATATGAGGAGCAACCTTTGAACATTGTTGAGAGTACATATCTGTTGAGTTGATACTCTAGTCGCTCAATTTGAAGCATCTATTTCCTTAGTCTTGTCCCTGTTCTTAAAGAAAAGGCCAACTTCCAAAGAAACTGCGGGAGATGCCGCAACAGTAACTTTTTAACGGAGTCATCCGCTAATGTGCATTTCAATGCAACAATTTCAGAGCGTAAAAATCATTCGCCTTGACTGGGACTCGAACCCAGATCCCTCAATATCCGGTCGAGTGCTTTAGCCACTTAAGCTACCGAGGCGTCCTCTTAAACTCTGAAATTTTGGGGCTTTTAAAGGAACTAGATGTTATGACGAAATACCGTACATACAATGTCACATGCATTCGTAGTCGTGCGCGAGGCGCCACTGTCCACGAGGTTAAAGCCAACTTTAAACACTTATGGTGTTTTCCCTTTGACAAATTCCAAAGAAACTGCGGGAGATGCCGCAACAGTAACTTTTTAACGGAGTCATCCGCTAATGTGCATTTCAATGCAACAATTTCAGAGCGTAAAAATCATTCGCCTTGACTGGGACTCGAACCCAGATCCCTCAATATCCGGTCGAGTGCTTTAGCCACTTAAGCTACCGAGGCGTCCTCTTAAACTCTGAAATTTTGGGGCTTTTAAAGGAACTAGATGTTATGACGAAATACCGTACATACAATGTCACATGCATTCGTAGTCGTGCGCGAGGCGCCACTGTCCACGAGGTTAAAGCCAACTTTAAACACTTATGGTGTTTTCCCTTTGACAAATTCCAAAGAAACTGCGGGAGATGCCGCAACAGTAACTTTTTAACGGAGTCATCCGCTAATGTGCATTTCAATGCAACAATTTCAGAGCGTAAAAATCATTCGCCTTGACTGGGACTCGAACCCAGATCCCTCAATATCCGGTCGAGTGCTTTAGCCACTTAAGCTACCGAGGCGTCCTCTTAAACTCTGAAATTTTGGGGCTTTTAAAGGAACTAGATGTTATGACGAAATACCGTACATACAATGTCACATGCATTCGTAGTCGTGCGCGAGGCGCCACTGTCCACGAGGTTAAAGCCAACTTTAAACACTTATGGTGTTTTCCCTTTGACAAATTCCAAAGAAACTGCGGGAGATGCCGCAACAGTAACTTTTTAACGGAGTCATCCGCTAATGTGCATTTCAATGCAACAATTTCAGAGCGTAAAAATCATTCGCCTTGACTGGGACTCGAACCCAGATCCCTCAATATCCGGTCGAGTGCTTTAGCCACTTAAGCTACCGAGGCGTCCTCTTAAACTCTGAAATTTTGGGGCTTTTAAAGGAACTAGATGTTATGACGAAATACCGTACATACAATGTCACATGCATTCATAGTCGTGCGCGAGGCGCCACTGTCCACGAGGTTAAAGCCAACTTTAAACACTTATGGTGTTTTCCCTTTGACAAATTCCAAACAAACTGCGGGAGATGCCGCAACAGTAACTTTTTAACGGAGTCATCCGCTAATGTGCATTTCAATGCAACAATTTCAGAGCGTAAAAATCATTCGCCTTGACTGGGACTCGAACCCAGATCCCTCAATATCCGGTCGAGTGCTTTAGCCACTTAAGCTACCGAGGCGTCCTCTTAAACTCTGAAATTTTGGGGCTTTTAAAGGAACTAGATGTTATGACGAAATACCGTACATACAATGTCACATGCATTCGTAGTCGTGCGCGAGGCGCCACTGTCCACGAGGTTAAAGCCAACTTTAAACACTTATGGTGTTTTCCCTTTGACAAATTCCAAAGAAACTGCGGGAGATGCCGCAACAGTAACTTTTTAACGGAGTCATCCGCTAATGTGCATTTCAATGCAACAATTTCAGAGCGTAAAAATCATTCGCCTTGACTGGGACTCGAACCCAGATCCCTCAATATCCGGTCGAGTGCTTTAGCCACTTAAGCTACCGAGGCGTCCTCTTAACCTCGTGGACAGTGGTGCCTCGTGCACGACTACGAATGCATGTGACATTGTATGTACGGTATTTCGTCATAACATCTAGTTCCTTTAAAAGCCCCAAAATTTCAGAGTTTAAGAGGACGCCTCGGTAGCTTAAGTGGCTAAAGCACTCGGCCGGATATTGAGGGATCTGGGTTCGAGTCCCAGTCAAGGCGAATGATTTTTACGCTCTGAAATTGTTGCATTGAAATGCACATTAGCGGATGACTCCGTTAAAAAGTTACTGTTGCGGCATCTCCCGCAGTTTCTTTGGAATTTGTCAAAGGGAAAACACCATAAGTGTTTAAAGTTGGCTTTAACCTCGTGGACAGTGGCGCCTCGCGCACGACTACGAATGCATGTGACATTGTATGTACGGTATTTCGTCATAACATCTAGTTCCTTTAAAAGCCCCAAAATTTCAGAGTTTAAGAGGACGCCTCGGTAGCTTAAGTGGCTAAAGCACTCGACCGGATATTGAGGGATCTGGGTTCGAGTCCCAGTCAAGGCGAATGATTTTTACGCTCTGAAATCGTTGCATTGAAATGCACATTAGCGGATGACTCCGTTAAAAAGTTACTGTTGCGGCATCTCCCGCAGTTTCTTTGGAATTTGTCAAAGGGAAAACACCATAAGTGTTTAAAGTTGGCTTTAACCTCGTGGACAGTGGCGCCTCGCGCACGACTACGAATGCATGTGACATTGTATGTACGGTATTTCGTCATAACATCTAGTTCCTTTAAAAGCCCCAAAATTTCAGAGTTTAAGAGGACGCCTCGGTAGCTTAAGTGGCTAAAGCACTCGACCGGATATTGAGGGATCTGGGTTCGAGTCCCAGTCAAGGCGAATGATTTTTACGCTCTGAAATTGTTGCATTGAAATGCACATTAGCGGATGACTCCGTTAAAAAGTTACTGTTGCGGCATCTCCCGCAGTTTCTTTGGAATTTGCAAAGGGAAAACACCATAAGTGTTTAAAGTTGGCTTTAACCTCGTGGACAGTGGCGCCTCGTGCACGACTACGAATGCATGTGACATTGTATGTACGGTATTTCGTCATAACATCTAGTTCCTTTAAAAGCCCCAAAATTTCAGAGTTTAAGAGGACGCCTCGGTAGCTTAAGTGGCTAAAGCACTCGACCGGATATTGAGGGATCTGGGTTCGAGTCCCAGTCAAGGCGAATGATTTTTACGCTCTGAAATTGTTGCATTGAAAAGGCCAACTGTTGATGAGCATGCTGGGTCAGCCACGTGCACATTTTGTTCCCGATTTTCAATGATTTTACTTATCAATTCTACTCAAATTTCCATTGTTATTCTCTAATGGGTTTCTTTTTATGGGTTTTTATTTTGTGGTCAATTTTAAAACCATGCACAAAAAATCATTTTTTTAGGTTTTAACACAAATTTGGAAAACAGTGTGATCACTGGTGATGCTAAGTTGCTAGCGGAATGAGTGCTATAGGCAAACTGCAGTAGCAGTTCTCATTAGATGGACATAGATTAAGGGCCAGTCATTTAATGCTTCCCTTGAATCCCATTTCCCAATAGGTCACATCGCCATCGATCCCGCAGTCGAAGTACTGAGCGCCGCAGACGGCACAAGAGCCGGAGCCGCAGCCCGGGTCACAGACATCGCAAGAAGAAGTCAAGAAGAGAGCGTGAGGTCAAGGAGGAGTCTGAGTGACTTATTAACAAGGTGTGAGGTATCTTTTTGCAGAATGAACATGCCTTCACGGGTGTTGCGTGTGAAATGAACTTTAGGAATTAAGTGATGTTGTCCAAGTGTGCTTGTGTAAGTACAAAGGATTTCGTTTCCGAACTAATTGTAAATATATCTATGTTACTCTTTGTGAATGTTCACAGATTGTCATCAAGACAAGTTCCCTGGGAATAAAAAATCACAAGAATTGTGTAACCAGCTATGCGGGCTTGTTTATTGATTTCACTTCAAGGTGGATAAGTTTTCATGTGTCTAAAGATTAAATGTTCTTCCACAGGTTTTTTGTGATATGAGCAGAGCTGTGGGAATAATTTTATTTAATTATGTCAAGCCTTAAACTAGGTATAGTGTACAAATGACTAATGCTCTGGGGGATACTCAGTCATTGGGATAGGTTTGCTTTAAAATGTTCACAAGTCATTATTCATAAAAAAAATTGAAAAGTACATTGATGATATTTTTGTGAATGGTAATTCTTAAAAGCTGACAGTAAAAGGATGATTAACGACTGTGAATTATAATTACTACTTGTGTGCCATTGTTTTCCAAATGAACAAAATTGTTCATTTGATGTATAGTTGCTCTGTTATATCTTGAATCAAATTGTGAGCAAATGTAATTGCTCTCCTTTTTCTGTGAAATTGGGAATTTAATTCATATATGATCCAGTTGTTGGTGCATTTTCAAATATGAGTGAACATATAACAAATAAGGTTTCCTAATAATTGTATGTTTATCATGTTTAAAATAACATATCAAATTTTTTTACTCATTTGATAAGGTGTTCATAGTAAAATTTGCTTATTACTCAATAAGAAAATATCACAGTATTAAAATGGATATAATTGCTTAACTTGGTAGAGAACAGATGTGTTCCAAACCTCATTTTTTCTTAATACCAAGTGATACAGTGTGAGATTTAGCTGAAATTTCTCTCGAAACATTATGAATGTTAAGGAGAAATAATACTGCTATTTCATCTAGAAATAATAATGGAGATTGTCTTACAAAGTGACATTGCTCTTATACCACTTCCAATTTCCTTCATTTTTGGTATTTGTAATTTCTCTTACCAAGAGCTATTGGTTTTCCTAAAATCAGGGGGAATTATTCAACCCATAGAAAATGCTGTGGTATTAGGTCAGTCTTGTTTAATATATTCTGCTTAGGAAATGGTGTTTTGCAAGAAAGTCAACCCTAAGGTAGGCAACTGTGGTGACACAATTTGCTAAAATAGCTTGCCGTCCTCTTTTCACAAAATCACCGAAGTGTGCCCTCCATCGCTATGAATGAGGTGGCATGCAGGGAACTAAATGCCATCTATCAATTTGGAGCAGAGGATTGGGATGGTGCAGTGGCTAAGGACTGACTTCCCACCAAGAGGGCCCGGGTTTGAATCCTGGAGACTACAGATATTTTTCAGTGGCATCCCAATCCCTACTCAAGGTGCTTTGTGGAGAGCACTTCGAGTGAGTTAAGCCATCCATCAGATCAGATGCTAAACTGTGGGCCCCTTGGCACCTTTCATGAAAGTAGGTTGACGCTTGGTTTGTCTTCACATTGTGAAGACAAACCTCCTTTCCCCTTCTATCCAAAATGGTGTAAATGACCTTAGTTGTTGGTTGCCTCCCTTAAATAGCTACTACCTTTGGAGCAGTGTGTTAGAATAAAGAAGACCATGGGATCAAATCTCATACATTTGGTTGCGCCTAAAAATCTGATTAGTATGCGAGCCATAATTCTGGGAAACCACCAGTCATAGAGAAAATGAACCCCCAAGATGTAAATATCATAAACCCACAGCAAAAATAGACTGTTAAGTGGCATATTCATCTTAAAATAAGTCCAAATTATTGACTAGTTACTTATTTAACTGTAATGATTTGCAAAGTTGTGAGAATTCTCAGTAAACTTCATTTTCAGACTGAATGTTTTACTACAAATGTTGTTCAAAACTACCTGTCATGGTAGTGGAAGGGAGAATATTGTTGGCAGAGATCCTGAAGAGGCTGAAAAGGTGGATGCACCGGCGATTCTGATTGATAGGGTTGTTCTAGATTATGATCAATTTGAGGATGTTTGATAAGCAAGGAGGGGGAGGAAACAACATGTTGGATTGATAAAAGGAGGAAGAATATGTAAGGAATTGAAGAAGTGTTTGGTATCAGATTGTTTCGTTAGGGAAGGTAAATGTTTGGTCTGTGACCATTGAAGAATTACCTTGAATAGTAGACTACAATAATAAAACAGGTAATTGGAAACATGGTTATGCCTGGGTGACTTGGATGGTACTAGCTTACCAACCAGGGGGCCCAGGTTCAAATCCTGGCGACTGCAGATCTTTTTCAGTGGTATCCCGATCCCTACTTCAGGTGTTTCGTGGAAGAAATTAAAGTAAGTACTCTCTGTCAGATGGGACATTAAGCTGTGGGCTCCTTGGCTTCTTTGGATAAGAGTGGGCTAATGCTGATGCTTGGTTTCTCCATCCCTGCGGGTAGGGGAATAGAATACTCCCACAGTATCCCTGCTTGTCGTAAGAGGCGACTAAAAGGGTGGGGATAAAATCCCGATAACAAACCCCCAGTCAGCAAGGGATGAGTCTTGGCAGTGCTTTGGATCCACTCATGTGGCCATACCATCTGGCATTGATCCTCACAGGTGTTTGCTGTGCCTGGGGACCCATAAGGGAGGGAAGGGGATCCTCCATCCCCTGGGAAGGGGATCTCCCCATCAGAGGGTGAGCTCTCTGGTTTCTAGCAGGGTTTCAGATGCACTGTATTGACTAAATAGCGCTACCCCTCTTCAGCCCCAGATTTCATTTAAACGGTAAGCCGGAGTCACCTGGCTTCCATCACATTTTTGTTCCAGTGGCAAGTGCCAAGGTTGTGGGGGTCTGCGTAGGGTAGTGAGATGTAAGGGTTTTCGTGAGCTCTTGCTTCCAAGCTCCACCCTGAAACTGACCCTACTCCTAAAGTGCAACGTCCTTCAAGCTGGCCCTGGCAACTGCTCTGGTTCAGTGGAGCTGACTGGATTTAAACCTGATAACTTAACCTGCATTTTGCAGGATTGCCCCATTTGTTGAGTCTGTCCATTTCCTGGGAATGATCCTTCACCATATACTAAACTGGATGGAGCATATCAGCATATTACACCTTTTAATGTATCAAGCCTTGGTCCATTAAAAATTAAACTATGGTGTTATTGTATACTCGTCAGGATGTTTTGTATTTGAGACCCCGCAGATGTTCACAATGCTAGGCTTTGGTTGATCTCTGGCATTTAGGAGCAGCCCAGTTGTAAGGCTTAGTTTTCTACCCTGAAGCTCCAACTTAGGTAATTGCATAGCCTGATATTAAGACCATGTTACATGTACATTCACGACCAAGTTGATATACCTATGACTCTTGTGCCTTCCTCAGGTCGCACTCAGACTTCATCTCCGTCTATACTAATGGGTCTAAGGTGAAATCTGCATGTGCCTGTGTGGTGGGCTCTTGCTACTGTGGCATCCTTAGATAAAAACAATACTCCTTCAGTATTTAAACAACCAAAATTAAAGCAATCAGGATAGCCCTAAATGAAATGATGGCTCTTCCCTAATTTGCTCGGAATCTTTAAGTGCATTGAAATCCATATCAGTATTCTAATCAATGTACCTGATAGTTCAGGAGATCCTTTCCACCCTCTTATCTCTTTAGAAAAAGGAGAACTATCTTATATGTGAACCCCTGTCCATGTAGGAATTACTGCCAATAAAGCAGCCAAAGAACCCCTGGAGAGGTTTGAGACATTCTATGTTGGTTCTTGAGGAAGACCTTGAGGCTGCCTTTCGGAAACTGGTTTTTAACCAGTAGAAGGAAGCTTGTAAGTCTGTGGATAGCAACAAACAGAGCATTAAAGTTGGTCATTTCTGCATGGCCCTCTCCCATTCGAAAAAATTGGGGGTAAAAAGTCACCGTCACATGCTTGGTGATAGGGCACTGTCCTTGTGCACTTGTACCTCTTCAGAGGAAAAGTGCAAACCTTGCTGCAAAGAGTGACTTTCCTCTGATGTTGAACTATAATGGCAGTGCAACAAATACCAAAGGCCTAGGGAAACTAAAAATAAAGTGATATAAGTAATATTTAGGTGATGACCTAAACTCTTAAAATAGACTTTTTTAAGAGGATCTGGTCAAATAGGAAAAATATAGTTATGTTATCCTTTTTTCATGTTTGTTTCAAATATTTATTTATTGATCTATTTATTTAAATTGCATTGATAGTGAACGCCTTTTGACAGTGACCTTGTGAACGCACCCTAAAACAACTACTACCAGGTTTCTCTCTACCCTATATCCTTTCTTATCCATCCCTGTCAGAGCAGATGACTGCTGCTGTCGGTCTCCTCCCCCCCAATCTACTATTGTAATGCCAGTACTGAGGGTTTTACATAATTTTAATTATGATTAAAATTAGCATGATTTGACACGCCAAAGTACAGTTACTCATTGGTATGGGATGTTTGAAATTGACAAGTTCTGCAATTGAGATTTAAGGCTCTCTAAGATATGCATGTAGGATGATGCGTTTATCTATGTACCCATTTGATTAAAGAGGTGAAGCAGCAAAGATGTCTGTCATCTGCATTTTGTCTTAACTGTGTTGTTTCAAAAATAGCTTTTACCAAATTATGGAGTAATCCACTTCTTCCAGATAAAAGCAATTAAAGGTTGAAGTACTATTGTTTAGCCCAAATGAATCTATTTGGGAATAGTTTTTCTGTTAGGGCTTTCTGAACCATCATCCATGGTTTTCGAATATGTCCTCGACCAAGGGATGCTATATCTTGCTTAACATGTGGAAAGGATAAATTTTAGTATAATTCTGAGGTCAAAAGGCAGTCTGGGTGCATCAGGATTTGCCTGCAGCATGGTGACACTAATTCATTAAGCCCCTAGTTGGGATAAAGGATATGGGAGTTTCATACCTTTACCTTAGGAAGGCATTTTAGATGTGCTGGCAGCTTCATTTTTTGACCCCTTACCTGAGACATCTGGAGGTATAACTGTTGAATGTGGATGTGCCAAAAGGCATCCTTTGCAGAGCCAGGCCTATGAGAAGATAAAAAAGCTGGAAGCGTAAAGGTAAAATGGTCGGCCGGATTCTCATGAGTGATGTACTGCCAGCTCTTATTTTGTGACATTTCCTTAATAAATTTGTATACAAAGTTTTTACATCCAAATTAAACAATAGTTCCTTTACCCTTGATGGGTGAGTACAATACAGAGGTATTATCTGTGTAAACAACAATGTTGGTCCAGGCTGGAAATAAAACTTGCATAGCGCACTGCTATGAGGGCTGCCATTGCTTCTGCTTTGTGTATTCGGAACATTTGTTCAGAGGGCCATATTTCCATCACCTGAAGACCACCCAGATCACCTGAGAGATGAACTGTACAAGAGATCACCCAGGCCACCTGGAATGGGGTGTCGTCTGCAAGAACGTCTTCCGTCAAACTTCATTGGGCAAACTTCATTTCTTGGTGTCATACTCCGGCTGCCCAGAAGTCGTGGGCCCATTTTGTATTTCGTCTTGCCCTGTCTGACAGGAAATACGGCAGCCAGAGTGTATACACACCATGATTTGAACCCTATCGCTTTGGGAATGTCCTGGGTTCTCATATTTTTAATCGCATCAATAATGTATCTAATTTGTGTAAGGGCACTGGTGGTTACCTTGTGTTAATTTAACTTGCCCGCCTCTTGTTAATCTATCTTGACTCCTAAATTTTTCAATTATGTTGTTAGGGTTAAAACACATTTGGCTTTATTTATTGTAATGCTTAGTTGATCTTGCAAGAATCATAAAATGCTATCCACTGTGTGCTGGGGGAAATACAAACACCCAATCATCGAGATAGGTGATCATCTGCACTCAAAATTTCTGGGATTAGTGCAGGAAGGCCTGGCCATCACCAGCACCTGTTTTTGAGCCAACTTATCTACCTATTGCAAAATCTCAGGTGTTACCTGAGTTGTTTTAAATATTTGTGGGGTATTTGTTGGTTATGCAAGGTTGGCTCCTGTAAAAAGGGTGCAGATTTGCTCTGATATGGGTAAGGGAAGGCTATGGGGAACAGGGACTTCTACATCTTCCAGTACTTCATGGATCTGGTGATATGGATCCTGTGGGGACAAGGATCTCTCCCAGAGTCACTCTGGGTTAGTTGTGGTGAATATGTGCAAGGAAATTTGATATAACATCAGAAGCACTATCAGATGGGATACTTACCTCACTTTGCTGTTGACTGATAGTTCACTTTCACTAGATTCACTCCCCAACAGTACCTAATGATCCTCGGGAGGTCCAGAACCTTCCGATATAAGAAGCTCATTGAATAACAGGTTGGTCAGGTCTTATGCCTCTGGCGGTGCCAATTCCTGCTGGCTTCAAATGGTGGCGTACCTTTGGAGAGGCCGGGATGGGAGGTCTGGGGCATCAGATAGGGGTGATTTCAGTTCGTCTTGGAGGTAGGCCACCTCGTGAGCAACCTCGAAAAGGCTGTGAGGGTTGGCTTTTATAGTCATTGCTGGAGCCCACTTCGCCAGCGCAGCCTCTGGCTCCCTGCATGGTGGTGATGCTTATTGAAATTGCCCTTGGGGCATCATTCAGAATAAATCTTGATTTGTTTTAAAATTAAGTCTGAATTGGTAAGTCCTGTATTATCCATACTCCTCCCTCCTTGCTTCTCTTGGATATGGCCACAAGGAGAAAGTCACATGTGGGACATGCCATTGCTGAGATGTATGGCAACTAAATTTCTACCCACCTTATCTCAGGAGTAGGTAAACATGTATATGGTGCTTCTGCTGGCTTGGGAAGGTTAGCACCAAGTTGAAAAATCTCCTTGGTGGGTTCTGGAATTGGAAAGGCAACAGCTGCTGGCAGGAATTCAATCTCTGAGATTGCGAGGGCATTTTCTGATTGCTCTTATCTGGCCCAGGAGAGGCTGCTCATCATGGAATACCAACCTTGGGTGGAGGAGAAAAGAAATTTGACATTCATCTGAAAATTCTGATAGCACTTCTTATGGCAATTGTTCATATTAGAACTGACTGATACCTTGTGTAGTCGTCTTCCTGGGTGGCAGGATAGTGATTGTCCTAGGATGCATCATATCCTGAACATGGTACCATAAGTGGGTCAGGGTACTCAGGTGACATAGATCCCTTGAACTAGCATCACTCATCCATCTAAAAATCTACCTCTTGTGGTTCCCATAAGCACCTATGGTGGTGCTGCAAGTATCAATAGCTGGTGGCAAATAATGGAATTTCTCAATGAAGGTAAAGGCAGGATGAGAGAGCAGATTTAATTTCTGCTAGATGAGGGTGCTCCCCTTCCATGGCTGTGAGGGTAAGATTTGCCTCTTCCCAGAGTAAGATGTCCCTCATCCAGGCCTTAAGGTTGTGTAAGACTGCCTTCAGCATGATAATCATTGTTGGCAGTGGTGATACTGCATTCGGTGGGAGGCAGAGGAGTTCATTTCCAAATTGCTCTCCCAGGCATAGGGCCACCACCCAAATATGCCTGAACGATGATAAGCAGATTGAGCCTATTGCAGAGTACAGAACAAACAATTTGTTAGACCTGGCCTTCATGACGTCTAGTTCATGTACATCACATCCAGTTAGACGAGGACTTCCTATTATCATACACGGTATGGAATAAATGTAAGCACTTCATCATTCAGCACTGGGATGTAATAATTGGGCAAAGCAGACCCCGGGGATATAGGGGCCAGAAAAATTGACTGGGAAGAAAGTAAATGTTGGGAGGCTTGAAGCACTTGCTGAATGTGTTGTTTTACCTTTTGTCAGAGTGCTACCTCATGAGTTTCGTAGTTTGGAAGCCCAATTCAGTTTCTCGCTGTACTAAGAATGTATATGGCTGCAGGATATATGGGGTCTGGCGGGTAGGCAATTAGGATGTACTGTGTATGCAGAAAGCTATACCACTGAAAGTAGATGGGCTAGGGGCCAGACGTAGTGCCTCGATGGTTCTTCTTTGTGCTGCATGGGCTGTATGCCAGAGAGATACTTATGGAGCTTTGCGTCATGAGGGCCTGGACATCGGTTCCTGTTATACTGAAACTGGCCAGCACCGTAGTGATGGCAGCACCATAAAAGGCACTGAGCATGGCACAGTGCATCAACCGTTCTTGCATACTGCAAAGAGAAGTGCACATGTAGTCATTCAGAAACCCATCTGATTCTGTTCTTTCGAGGTTAACCCACCGGTGTAGCGGGTTGTAGTCAACCGGGTGGGGTAAACGGGTAATACCTTGGCCTTCATGAGAAGAGGACATGAAACAATGCCATCTTAGAGCCTGCAATTCCTCAGGAATAGATGCTGGCGTTGGGTAGTGTCTATACTGACCAGCAGCATCCACGCCCAGGGCAGCCTGTTCTGCCGTGGGTAGTCCCCCTAATTGAATGGGATGCAACTCGCCATATATAAGTAGAGCAGCTTCATACACTCCAGAAGCGAAGAAATCCCTCTCTGCTCTATAGATGGACATCTAAAACCCAAAGCCTTTGGGCGTTAGGTACAGCTGCTTGAGGGATAGGAAGAGGCAAAGCACCATAGTGGACTATGGCTATAGGGACTGCTGGCCAATGGACGGCAAGAGCACCTAGCCTGGCATCTCCCGTCTCCATCAGTCGGCGTCCTGAACCACATAATAAGGTCAAGGTCACCTGCAGAAAAATCCCTGTCCTCCAAGAACATGAATTTCCCTTCAGTTATTTGTTGGTAAGCAGCATTAGCATCACCTAACCCACCCTACTGAATAAACTGGGGGGCATCTGCTGCTGCATAGGGTGTGGCAGCATGGGCCACTGCTTGCTGTATGCGATGGATTAGCATAGAATTAAAACACCCCTTAGCATACAAGGCGGTGTTGTTCCATCTCTGAGGTTTGAGGAGGAAGGCACCAGCCAGATACCTGGATAGGGTTTGATTCCTAAGCACCGGATTAAGGACAGCCCCTACGCCTGTCGTTGATGACCCCACCTGTGACGTAGGTAGCAAAGTTGTCCTCTGTCAAGCTAGAGTCATGGACTGGCGGCCCTACCCATCTTACTTGGTGTTGGAGCACCAACATCCGACCCTCTACATACCCCGACATTACTTCTCGAACGTCCCCTCCCCAGCACAATGCCAAACGTAATGCCAGGGGACGGGTTGTGAAGAAAAGACAAAGCCGTGGTCTTCAGCATTATAAGTGACCCTTTGGTCACCTGACCTAATCGTTAGCTGCATGTGAGAAGAGAAACTTGCTCCTTGGCAGGCATACTGTGCACTGTTGGAGCACCTGGGCTCCAGCTGTTTAGCTGACCAAATGGTGTGGGTGCCAAAAGTCGTCATAGGGCAAGAATTACTCTTGCGCAATGAGCCACGAGTACGAACAGACACGGGTGAATATGGAGAAGGGATGTCAATTGGTTCAACACCATTGACGACTCCTTCGGCATGACCGTGACCATGTTTCGTACCTCCCTTATCAGGGGAGGTGGGGTCGTGACGACCCAGAGGGGATCGGGATCTCGGACGCGACGCCTCAACGGGACTGAAGTCCTCACTGGAAACGTCAGCGGGAGAGGGAAGGGAATGTGCATTTGCATCAGGTGATGCAGGGCCAGTGGGGTTTACAGGGGAGTCTGGCCCTACGTGGGGGTTATCCTGGACTCCTATGGAAGGGGGGGCAGGCCCGCCTCCTCCCAAGGCCCCAGAGATTCTAGGTTTCTTCACTTCCATGCCTACCACTAACCTACGCATAAGCAAGGACGGCGTGATAGTACAAGGGGAAGATCGCTAGTGGATTGGGGTGGGTCCAGAATAGGGAACGAGGGAATCCATTTCTCTCGTCTCACGGAAGGTGACGTTCTCAGGTTTTAAAAATCCTGCCACAAAACAGGTCGAATGCTTCAACGTCTCCACGATAAGAAACCTCAAATTGGGAGAGGAGATGTTGGAAAAGGCCGAGCGGCAAGATCCATCCATAACGTGTCACGTTTACGGAATAAGGGAGAGATAAAGAGGCATGCGGACGGAAACAGACGGTGGACAGGGAGCTTCCGCTCCCCCAGTGACTTTCACCATCGGTAAAAAATCAAGAGTGAACTATGGCGTGTGCTCAGAGGAACGAGGTAGACTATTGGGGGAATTTACGTTCATAATGAAAGTTGTTGAATCAACTGAAATTGTACTGTTTTAAAATTTCATGTGCATGTGACATACTAGATGGATATAATAAATTTGATAAGATTATGAATAAGTAAACAAGTTTTCCGTATTAAAATTTATTTTCAACTGCAAATACAGAAATTTATTCCAACTGTCTTCAAAACCAAAGGCAAGGAACTTTCAACAGCTGAGCAGGACCGTCATCACCATTTTGGCTTTACGGTGCAAGATCATCCACGCCTCAGCTCTTGAAACTTCCTTGACAGAAACGGTATTGGTTACAATGTCTAGCCAGCGCTATTACAATGCATATTTAGCATCCCCAAAAAATATATTAAAGGGGGTGGTGGTGTATCCGCCGCCGCCGGAGAGGAATAAGCAGGCTTCCTGGGGTGATATGACACCATCCGCCCCGAGGGTGGTAGCGTATTATCCGCCGGAAAGGGAAGAGCAGGCTGTCGGTGGCGATATGTCGATGTCATCCGCACCTCCCTTCCTACGACTCTGCGCTGCAACGGCCTGGTCAACGCCGCCCGCAAGAGACTGAGGCGACTGTTGAGTTTGTCTGGATAGGTCCAGGGATTGGTCCTCCAACTGGATACGTGGAATGGAGTGTTGGCAAACACTCGGAGGGAGAGGAGTGATGGTAATTTTCACCGAAAATGGTCCTCCACACATCCTGCAAGTTGCTGTACCCACGGCATGTTTGGAGCACATATGCTCTATCTCCCTCCCAAAAGAGCAGGTCCTGCAGAGAAGGAGCCCTTCCTTTGAGTGATACACTTCGATATCTAAGCCCATGTACTCCATGATGAGCTCTTTTAACTTCCTTGACAGAAACGGTGGTGGTTACAATGTCTAGCCAGCGCTATTACAATGCATATATTAGCATCCCCCAAATATATTAAAGGGGGTGGTGGTGTATCCGCCGGAGAGGGATAAGCAGGCTTCCTGGGGTGATATGACACCATCCGCCCCGAGGGTGGTAGCGTATTATCCGCCGGAGAGGGAAGAGCAGGCTGTCGGTGGTGATATGTCGATGTCATCCGCACCTCCCTTCCTACGACTCTGCGCTGCAACGCCGGTCAACGCGGTCAACGCCGCCCGCAAGGGACTGAGGCGACTGTTGAGTTTGTCTGGATAGGTCCAGGGATTGCTCCTCCTCCAACTGGATACGTGGAATGGAGTTGTCGCAAGGGGCGTTCCTTATGGTGCGACACAAAGGGTATCGGGGAAAGTCAGAATAACTACACCGAGTCTTACCCAAACAATCGTTTATTATACAACATACAGTTATAACGCACCAATCACAAAGGTATACGCAACTTAGGGATGGCTAGACCCTCAGTAAACCAACGCGCGTCCGTCGGGAAGGAAGGGAGTATGGCAGGGCGGACGCGGTCACGACACGCATAACCTAGGCAGAGCCCTCGTCCGTCGGGAAGGAAGGGTGTATGGCAGGGCGGACGCGGTCACGACAAGCATAACTTAGGCAGAGCCCTCGTCCGTCGTTGAGTCAGAAATAGGGCACGCTGTCGCGACAAGCGTAACATAGCCGAAGCATCGTGCTCTACCGGTCACCGCCAGATAACCAACTGACTCTTACCTGGGAAAGGGTGTAGGCAGGTTGGACGCGGTCACGACGAACGTAACCTGGGCGGAGCCCTCGTCCAAGATGAGTCAGAAATAGGACACGCTGTCGCGACTAGCGCAACACTGCCGAAGCTTCGTGCTATACCGGTCACCGCCAGATAACCAACTGACTGCTTTTCGCCCCGCGATCAGGGCTTTTATACCCAATTTAGAAGCTGGGGGAGGAATGCTCTTGAAACATTGTCGTTGGTCACGTGGGAGTTTCGGGGGAACCAGGGAAGGAATACCATGCTGCATACTTGCAACATCGTCGTTGATCGCTTGGGGCATTCGGTGGATCCAGGAAAATTTGAAACATTGTCGTTGGTCACGTGTGTGTTTCGGGGAAAACCAGGGAAGGAATACCATGCTGCACACCTGCAACACTGCGTCGTTGATTGCTTGGGGCATTCGGTGGAGCCAGGAAAGGGATATTTTGTTACATACTTGCAACATTGTCTTTGATCGCTTGGGGTGGGTATTCGGAGGAGCCAGGAAGGGAGAACCATGTCGCATACTTGCGACATTACCCCGGCAGCAAATAAAATCAAGGGTCTAACCATTCCAGGAAAACAACATACACAAATTAAAAATACAAAACTTATTATACAGCACTTGAACATAACCCAAAAATTTTCAACAGCAAGGGAAGCAGGAAAAGTTTTTCACAATCAGTTTTTCCCTTGAAAACAACAATTGTTTACGACACAATACAAATTTGAGGACAGTGGAGCATTGGACACATTCACCATGTTAAGAATATTATCTTTCTGGTTTCGGCTGACTATTCCTGGCAGGTATTGGAAGCCATCACCAGCTGAGCATCCGGGAGGTGAAGTAAAACTCCCATGACCATTCATTCTCAAAACCTGCTGTCATACCAACGTCCAAGCTTCTCACTGTAATTGTGAATTGTATAGGGGGCCTTAATTATGTGCACACCACAGCTCTGAGCAATTTTTACAAATTGCATTTTGAAATCACTCACCGCCAGGTAAAGTGAATCTGTGGTCAATTAAATATTTTGATCACCATCTACTGATGGGGCCGGAAAGGGGTGAGCCTCAAAAATCGTATTTTTCTGACTCCTTTGTTGCATGAGTAAAATGACTAGCAGGGCAATCCTTCCAGAGTGCCGCGCTATTTTAACGTGAGCCATCTTGTAAAGGGGTAAAACATCCCTTCCTCAGACGCCCGTTAATGCCAAGCCTGGTGTATTCATTCGCTCCGCTCTCTGGGTTGCCCCTTTTTTTTGGAGACCGGGAGCAAGGATAGAAGGTGTTAACACCCCATACTCGGCTAGCATCACCATAGTGCTGAGTTATCTGGCTTTATGGGATAGCTAGGAAGAATGCCGGGAGAGAGGGACAAAACTAATTTGTTACAGAGTGAGAAGTTCTTCGGTTTGCAGTACAGCAGTGACCAATCCTTATCACCGGCTAATTGAGCAATCTTCTTTAAGATATATTTGACTCGCGCATCTTGTACCTGCCAGAAAATGCAACCCCAATCTTCTGTTTATACGGATGTATTTGCCTAATGAACTTAAAATATTCACCGTTTACTTAAAATTAACACAGAAAATCCACATTTTATAATCACGTTCTTTGGAATCCCAGAGTTTTTCTTTGAGTCCAAAATTGTTCGTATTAACAATCAACCATTGGTCCAATGCTGGTTTAAGGGCAAACATAGCAAGATCACTAATGAATCACTTTTTGGTACACTTAACACAGGGTACACTTAATAATCTTAAACATAGAAACACTTAAACCTAATGCACAAACACTTAATAATCTTAAACATAGAAACACTTAAACCTAATGCACAAACACTTATTTCGGCGTGAGGGCTTGGGAAGCTTGCACTCTTAGAGCCCGGCGACGTCGATATAGAAATCGTCTGGCCTTATTATGTCTTTTACGTCCTTTAGGGACAACATTGGACTACAAGCGTAGAGGGGAGTCTACACTGTAGGGGAACACAATGAGGAGACTGGGGAACTAAACGAGTTCTCGATTGAGTTCGGTCTGCATCCCTGTGAGGAGAGTCCATGCGAGGTGGATGCCCAGGATTCCTCAAATTCCCGCATGGTTGCATCCCACCAGCAACGGAATCTGTGCTCTTCGTACCGGTTCACCAACCCCACAACCTCTGGCTGGTTGAGATGTCGTGCGGGGGTGAGAGATGGCCTTTCCTCCGGGGGTCCTCCTTCTGGGGAAAGCCACCAATCCTCCAGTGGATCGTCCCGGTCCTCCTCACCAGACTCTCGGGTGTTGCCATGCCTGAGGCTCTCGGGGTCCTCCACTCCCCAATTGACTTCCGCGGCTTACTGTAAGAGCGGTGCTGATGGGCTGGTCTTGATCTCCTGGAAAGTTTTGCAGCGTACTCCCGAAAAGGTCTACCAATCGTCTTAGATGGGCTGCGGTGGTTACTCGGGCCATGCTATAAGGAACAGGAAGTGATTGGTGAGGCAGGAGGACATCGCCCAGGTCTTGGTCTGAGGTTATAGTGATGTTGGGGTGGCTTGAATTGAGTATCTTCGGGATGTGCCATAGCCGAGCTTCCTTCCGGCTGACTTGAGATGTCAGAGGTGGTGCTCGTCCGGCCAGGGAATTCCTTTTCCAAAAGGGTTTGAGGATGCAAGGGTTCGGGGTCAGGAGGTAAGGTAACCAAGTGCCTCTGGTGGGCAGTAATTAAGTGCCCATTCTGAACGTTCCTTAAATTGTAAGTGACTGGGCTCCTCACCTTCTCCACAATATACGGCCCTAACCATCGTGAGACTAATTTTCTAGCTTGCCCTGGTTTTAGCACAATGTTGCGCAGTAAAACTAGCTGTCCGACATTCATCGTTTTTAATTCTAAGTTCCTATTATGCCTGTCATGTTCCGACTCAATATTAACTCTGCTAAAGGCAAGAGCCTGTGCATGGGCTATTTGAAGTCTACGTTTCAAAACATTATCGTAGTGTGGTTCCTCTGCGTATGATTCTAGGGTCGGAGTGAGAATATCGTCCCAAGGCATGTTAAGATCTCGGCCATACATTAGGTAGGCAGGGGTAAATCCCGTGGCTCTGTGTCGACTGTTACGATATGCAAACAAGGCGAAGTTAAGATGTTCATCCCAGTCTTTGTGATCTTGAGAAACATAATGAGAGATCACGGCTGCAAAAGACTGATGGGGCCTTTCCAATCTGCCATTCGCCCCCGGATTATAGGGCGAAGTGAAAATAGATTGGATTTTTAACCGTTCACACACCCTTTGCATTAATTTTGATGTAAAATTCGTGCCCCTATCCGTAAGAATATATTTTGGTACCCCATGCCGGTATATAATATTCTCAACCAGTACTTTCGCCACCGTTTCCGCCGTTTGATTAGGGATCGCAAATGCCTCCGGATAACGGGTAAGATGGTCCTGACAAGTTAAAATAAAGCGATTACCTTTGTCTGACTGGGGCAGAGGGCCAATTATGTCTAAGGATAATTTTTCTGGAGGATACGATGCCTCGGTTACCGGTTGCAAGGGCACAGGGACTTCCTTCGACTTCCGTCTCCTGCAGGGTAAACATTTCTGTACATACTCTTGGGTGTCTGTATAACACCCGCTCCAGTGAAATTGTCTACGCACGATCTCTAAAGTTTTATCGACTCCTAAGTGTCCCGCTAGCGGGTTGTCATGGCAACGTTTTAAAATATAATCTCTCATTGACTGTGGTGCACATATCGCAAATTGTGGCTTTGGAGTCTTCATTTGAACTTTATATAAAACGCCTTCTTCATCATAGAAGAAGCTGGGATCATGTTTCATCGCTAGTTCATGGAATTGTCGTAATTCGGGACACTTCGCCTGTTCTAAGGCAATCCGTCGTTTGTCCCAGGCTGGTTCGTACTGTGTCTCGGTTTTGTCGTATCCCACCACGTCTTCGCAGGGGATATGGTGACAATTGCTACCCACGAGTCGAGTGGCTGCCTCGTGGTTAGTAGCAAGGGTAACCCGGGAGAAAAAAACGTAGGCAGAGGAATGCGGGATACAAGTTTATTGAGTAAATGACTTGCCCAGATTAAAGATCCCCAGTCAAAAGTATTGCCCGTCCCTTGTTGCAGCGGACGCTGCAACTCCCCTGCATCCGCCAAGCTAGCACGACAACCAACCAACCAACGACCCCCCCGTTTCGGTGTCACCTTATATCGGCTCCGTCAGGTCCGACGTCATCTTCATGTCTCCCCGCGGTCAATGCCCGCTGGGTGAGCATCGTGGTCATCCGTCCCACTCACGCTCATGTGAGATGTCATCACTCCGCACTCTGGACCTGTGTACCCTTCCTCGTCATAGGTACTACTCATCCTGATAAGTTCAGAAAGGGTCCTGAACTCAACATCACATGCCTGTGATTCATAGACGTCAGGATGCTACACCTCCCCCCTTAATCAGAGAGAAACTAGTGAGAAATTGTTTCTCTCGACTCATACAATATTGATACAAAAGTCAACTGTCACTGTAATTACACATAATTATAAAATCATTAATCCCACAACAGAAAAGGTAATTAAATCGTATACAATTCAAACATACAAATACATTAATGTACATCGTAAATAACATTATAAACACCTTACCCTGTTACAGGAATAAAAATGGGGAACCACCCTTAACATACTTGAATGTCTTAATCCTAAAAATTTAACAATGATATGATCCATACCATTCATCGTTTACCCGATGACAGTCCTTCACGTACATAAGTTTGGACAGTATTTTCTCGCTGTGTCAAGTTCACTCGTTCCGCACTTTCATTTCCGGCCCTGGCTTCACTCCTTAATGAATTTGTGATCTGGTCATTTGCCGAATGAATTTCACTCACAATTTTAGGTTTGAAGATTATGCACAAGTCCGTACAACTATGATTGTTGCGTCGTCTTGCATTTGGAAAGCATTTCTTGAAACAACATTTACATAAACAGCAATACATTAACATTAAAAATATTGCACACAGGCATAGATAACTCAGCACGGAAAGGTTTAAGTGATGTGTCATATGGCGGCTATCACGGCTTTGGTCCTCAATTAGTTTTTCCAGATCTCTTACTTTAGTACTTGCATAATTCAAGTCATCTACGTGTTGCACTAAGTTACGCAGGGGCAGGTGTTCCTGTAAGTTTGTCCACACATGTACGTGCTCTGCAGTGCAACAGTCAAAGGTTAAAGCGAGTGGAGGTATGAGGTCCTTCCTTGTACGATTGCTTGTTGCGATCATTTTTCCTTGCAGGACGGTTCCCAACCCAAACCCCTTGCAATACTTTAGAAATGTCAATTTTCCCGTCCCATTCACCACAGTGTCGTAGGGGTCTTGGTCGTTGCACAATATCGTCACACTTTCAGGATGCGGAGCGGCGTACAACCACTCATTTGAGGCCACCTGTACCCACAAGGTTTGATGTAATTCCACAATTCGCCGCTCACAAAGAGGGGAGATATTTGTGACAATTTGCAGCATTCTGGCTTCGCAGTCTTCATGAATTTGCAGCAGCTGCAAGGGGTGTAATTGCTTGCAAACTCTCCAGTTTTCTGTAATTAATTTACAGCTAGCAAATTCCTCCCTTGTGAATTTAGTGTAATACCTCTTCATTCTGTCAATTAGCAAATAATCCTTGTGTGGTTGAATGGAAATGAATCTATTAATAGTTCCGTTCACTAAGCCCGGAAAGGGTAGGACATGGTAAACGTCGAATTTCATAGGGTTACTAAGAGGTAAATACAACACATACCCTAACACTTCCTTAGACAGAAAAACATCTAAAGTTAGCAAATTCAACATAGTGTTACTGTAAGCCACACTGGGGGGGAAGGGGAGGGATAGTTCCTTAGGAATGTTCACTTGCTCTCTCTTGAACACCTCGAATATCTCTTCCGGACTAACTATTTGCGGCTGTAACACTCCTTGCTTTGCGTTGATTATAGCGTCCAGTATAATCTCGTAATTACGCGTCACTGTATTCAAGGCGTTCGTAAGATCATGCATATGTTCGTTACCCGTTAGCGTCAGTGTTATATAATTCGTTTGGTTCATCAATTCCCCCGTCACTTCATTCACAAATCCCCTTAGTTCGTTTAGTCCTTGTGATAACACTTTCTCATTTGTTTGGACATCCGTAAGAGTGCCATTTACAGCGGCTATTGTGGATTTAATCAGTGTCACATGCTCTTGCGCAATGGTGAGGAATTTAGATTGGTCATCCTTTAGCCTACTAATCTGGTCCATGTAATATGAAGCGTCAGCCTCATCTAAAGTGCCAAATAACACCTTACTAACCTCACCCAAAAAATTAAAAAGCCCTCTCCTTTTCCTTACATTGCTTCCAGCAAACTGTGAGATCAAGCGTTTTAGTCTATCTAAGTTTAACACTTTAACTTCCAATGCCGGCACCGTGGTTAAACATCCGGTTAGATGAATCCAATGCGTGTGCTGATATAACCGGCAAAACTGACTGGTCAATTCAGCATACCTGGCAACGGTCATCGCATTTCTCTCCAAATCTCCGAGGTTAACATAAGTGATCACCTTCCACTCACTATTATACAGTTCCACCTCTCCCGTATGGTCGTAAAAGAGTCCTGGGGTTTGTTTATATTCCTCCTGGAGATAATCCGCGGTCATCGCTCCTGCCACCAAACATAAACATAGGAAGGGTAGGGCGGACATCCTCACTCCACCTGAGGAGAGTCAGAAAATAATTTCAGCCGGTTAGAATGGACTTTCACTTCTTTCCCTTTCGCTTTCTTAATGACCACGTTCACCCCGTCTACCCTTACCACCGAGTAAGGGCCTACCCATTGGGAGGAAAGCTTCTTCGACCGCCCCCTCCTCACCGTCTCGTCAAACAATAGGACCTTGTCTCCCTCAACAAACAACTGTGGGTTGGAGGTCTTATCGTAGGCAGTCTTATTCCTCTCCTTATGCTCCAACAATATTTTCCTCGCCTTGGAGTGACTTTCTTGCATTCTTGATTTCAAGTCCTTCACGAAGTCATCGTAGCAGTAACGGGTATCGGAATTTCCTTTTTGCAACAGCCCTGGTATGTTAGCCTTTCTACCAAACAATAACTCGTAGGGAGTAAAGGTGGTAGACGAATGGGGTGTTGTATTGAAGACAAAAACAGCATAGGGTGTCCAAACATCCCAATTCTCTTGGTCCTCTGCGATGAAGTGTCGCAAAAACCACTAGCGTTCGGTGGCTCCTCTCCAAAGCTCCGTTGGATTGTGGGTGATATGCTGTGGTTTTTAACTTTTTAATCCCCAATAGTCGGCAGGAATTCCTAAAGACGTCGCTCAGAAAATTGCTCCCTTGGTCAGTCAGTATCGATTTAGGCGCTCCGTACTTCAAAATTATCTTCTCAACGAAAGCCTTCGCTACAGTTGACGCCTCTTGATTTGGTAAAGGGACTGCTTCCGTAAACTTGGATAGATCATCCTGGAACGTTAGGAGATACTTGTTTTCCTCTGACGTCACCGGAAGGGGCCCCACTAAAACTAAACTAAATGTCTAAACTACACTTTTCGAATACGGACTCAGGCGTTGACGTAATTACCATCGGCATCTTAGTTTTTGGTTTTGTGAGTTTATTCTTCTGACACCTCTCACCCGAGCGAATGTATTCCTCTACATCACTCTTCATGCCCGGCCACTGGTGGTACAATTTTAGTCTCGCATAGGTCCGATTCATCCCTTGGTGGCCTCCCACTGGGGCATCGTGTGCCTCTCGTAGAATTTCTTTTCTCATCTCCTTGCTTATTTCTCCGTGATTCTCACCCTGCATTTGGCTATCCTCCGAAACGTCCACCGACCATATGCGACTTAATGCATCGGCGTTCGTGTTCAAAGTACCTTTCTTGTATAGGATTTCATAATCGTACTCCATCTTAATTCTCCACCGCATCATTCGGGAACTTGGATCTTTAACATTAAAAATCCAAGTCAGGAATTTATGATCCGTCATTACAGTAAACTTCCTTCCGTACAAATAGGGTCGAAAGTAGCGCGTTCCCCACACTATCGCTAATAACTCCTTCTCCGTGGTGGAGTAATTCATCTCGGCTTTGTTTAATGCTCTGGAGGCGTACGCAATCGGCAGGTCTTTTCCCGGCGCGCCTTGAGACAAAATGGCCCCTAAGGCTTTATTGCTGGCATCCGTTGTCAACACGAAAGGGCAGGAGAAATCTGGGTACTGCAAAATCGGTTCCTCCACTAAAATTTCCTTCAACTTCCGGAACGCTTCTTCTTGGTTATCTTTCCACTCAATTTCCTTTTTCAATAATTCATGTAAGGGTTTCGCAATTCGACTGAAATCCTGGATGAATCGCCTGTAGTGGCCGGCTAATCCCAGGAAACTCTTCAACTGCCTAGTATTTTCCGGCCGTGGAAAATTGCGAACCATTTCCACCTTACCAGGATCGGGTTTTACGCCATCTTCGGAAATTACGTGCCCCAGGTAATTTACTTCGGTCTTCAAAAATTCACATTTATCTGGCTGCAGCTTTAGTCCGTATTCCCTCAGTCTTCCGAATACTTCTTTTAACCTTTCGTTATGAGAGCGAAAGTCGTTCCCAAAGACCACGATGTCATCCAAATATACAAGGCATCGTGAACCCTGGAGCCCACTCAGAACCGTGTTCATGAGTCGCTGAAAGGTGGCAGGGGCACCCTTTAACCCGAACGGCATCCTCCCCCCCGCGGGTAGGGGGATAGAGAATACTCCCGCAGTATCCCTGCTTGTCGTAAGAGGCGACTAAAAGGGCGGGGAGAAAACCCCGAAATCAAACCCCAAGCCAGCAAGGGATGCGTCCGGACAGTGCTGTGGATCCACTGTCTGTGAGCGGCCATACCATCTGGCCTGCGATCCGCCCAGGTGTTTGCCGTGCCTGGAGACCCGTAAGGGAGAGAAGGGGATCCTGGAGGGTGAGCTTTCTGGTTCCCAGCAGGGTGTCGGATGCCCTGTATGGACCGGGGAGTGATACCCCTCTTCGGCCCCGGATTTCGTGTAAACGGGAGGCCGGGAGCTAGCCACTCCCGGTCAATCGGCTTCCGTCGCGTTTTCGCTGCGGTGGCGAGTGCCAAGGTTGTGGGGGTCTGCGTAGGGAGGTCGGAGATGTAAGGGTTTTGGTGGGCCCTTGTATCGAAGATCCACCCCGAAACAGACAACCACTCCTGAAGCGCTATATCCCTCGCGTTAGCCCTGGCGACCGCTCCGGTTTGGCGGAGCGGCGTCCCGAATGTGTGGCTCCGTGGTGGGTGGGGAGGCCGAGGGACGAATTATTAATTATTATGGAGGAAAAACCCTTTCCACCAACAAAAAGATCCCGTCCGGACTCGGGCGGGGGAGATCAATGCATAGGTGCTTGCAAGCGGTACCTCATAATGTCATGTGCTAAGGAAGGTGAGACCTTGAAAAAGGTCTCTCCTTTCCTTATACGGAGAGTTTTGTCGCAGATAGTACCTGGGGACCCAAAGAGCGTCAAGAAACTAAGGGACGGTACTCTGCTTATAGAGACAAATAATGAAAAACAAAGCGAAAAATTATTGGCAATGGGAATGCTCCATGACATTCCGGTAAAAGTGGAGGTGCACCGCACTCTCAACACTTGTCGGGGAGTCATCAGCCATTACGACCTCCTCTATGTCGACGTCGACGAAATCAAGAGAGAAATGTTCTCTCAGGGAGTGACGGATTGTCGTCGACTAACGACAAGGCGCAACGGCGAGAACATTAACACCACGTCCGTGATTTTGACGTTCGCACGTGATAGGCTGCCCGACAAGGTATTCATTGGATATGAATCGGTCCCAGTGAGGCCGTTCATTCCTAATCCCGTGCGTTGTTTTCAGTGCCAACGTTTCGGCCACGTCGCGTCGCGCTGCGAGGGCAAGGCAACCTGCCCGCGCTGTGGCAAGGACGCGCACGAGGATAGAGAGTGCACCTCGGAAGCTCTTTGCGTCAATTGCGAGGGTACACATCCAGTGTACTCCCGTGATTGTCCAAAGATGAAAGAGGAAAGAAAGATCATGGAGATAAAGACGCTGGAAAAGATACCGTATTTGGAAGCGAGGAGAAAGTACAGGGCACTCGTCGCCCCGACGTTCTCCCGGTTCTTTGCTTCCGTCGCGTCTATCCCATTGCCAAAGTGCACCATCGCCACGCAAACTGACGCCCCTCAAGTCACCGCTTTGGACACGCGAAGCCGAAAACAGAAGAGCACCAAAGAGACAAAGAGTAAGGTGGACAATGCGCCACCTACTCCGGTGGGCCCTTCGAAGAAGAGCCCACCACCAAGGGGAACACGACGTTACGGCGTGAGAAGACACCTTCCCCTACACCTCCCGCAAAACCAGGGAGGCCGGAGGTTCTGGAGGACCAGAGTATCTCGGATACGGAGGTCCTGGCAACCGAGTGGAGGAGGAAACATCGCTTTAAGCGATGATTTCTTAACGACCGGTCATCTCCCAAAGTTTAAAACACATTTAATCCTTTATTTATTTATTTTAATTATAATTAATTTTAATGGCCTTTTTACTGCAGTGGAACTGCAACGGTTTTTATCGGCACAAGGAGGAGCTGGCCGTTTTAATGGACGCTTTTGATCCCTCTTGCATCTCTGCAAGAGACGCATTTTAAGGCGACAGACAAGGGTGTTTTAAAGGGGTGCACTGTTTTTAGACTTGACGACAAGAGTGGTCAACGCGCCCAAGGAGGAGTGGCAGTTGCGATTCGCCAGGCCCTTTACACCTCCCGAGTCCAACTGAACACCCCATTCCAGGCAGTGGCTGTCACAGTGCACACCCCAGAGACGATGACGTTATGCAACGTCTATCTGCCGGAGGGTGCACCGGTAACTCGTTTTAACTTGGAAGCCCTTGTCCGTCAGCTACCTCGTCCATTTATTTTGATGGGCGATTTTAATGCCCATGATCCACTATGGGGAGGCCCATCCACCCCAAGCAATAGGAGAGGCCGAATTTTATCGAATTTTATTGAGGATTTTAATTTGTTTTTATTAAATAGCGGGGAAAAAACTCGCTTCAACAGCTTCACAGGGGAATTTTCAGCAATAGATCTTGCCATATGCTCGAGAAGCCTAGCCTCGAAGCTGAAGATGATCGTCCACAACGATCTCTGTGGGAGTGACCACTTTCCTCTTCTACTCGAGAAAGTAGACCGTTCGCCAAACACCTTCAGACCTCCGGAAAACTGGCGTATCAGCCGTGCCGACTGGTCGCTTTTTAGGAACAATTTTCATTTTAAACATGACGCAAGTCTAGACGCGTTGCAAAATGTCGAGACACTGACTTCAACGCTCGTAGCCGTAGCTACCGAAAGTGTTCCTCGCACGTCTGGCACCCTTCATCGAGCACCCGTCCCTTGGTGGAACGAGGAATGCGACAGGGCGATCCGGACGAGGAAAAAAGCGTTGAATATTTTTAAGAAATACCCCACGGCAACAAACCTGGCAGCCTACCGCCACCTACGAGCGCGAGCCCGGAAGGCGGTGAAGCAGGCCAAGAGGGCTTCCTGGATAGAGTACGTCTCTACTATTAACCAGAGAACCCCACTTTCGCAGGTATGGGATAAAGTCAAAAAAATCTCTGGGTCCAAGGGCTCCTTCGTCATCTCGCCACTGCTTGTTGCTGGACGGGTGGTGACTTCACCCCCAGAAATAAGCGACACCTTCGCCAAGCAATTCGAGGCCAGCAGCAGTGATGAATTATATGACGCCAACTTCGCAAACTTCAAGAGGCAATGCGAGAGAGTCCCTCTCAATTTTCGCGAAGCTGGAAATCCTGCAGCATACAATGAGCCATTCTCGCCATGGGAACTCGAGTCCGCTATCACGGACTCCCATAACACCTCACCGGGAATGGATCAGATCCACAACGCCTTTCTTCGGAATATTCCGAAGTCAGCGCTGGGGGAGGTCCTCAATACCCTGAACCAATTGTGGATTGAGGGCAGTTTCCCGAATTCCTGGCGGGAGTCCCTGGTGATACCCGTTCCGAAACAGGGTAAGAATAAGAGCGACCCGAACAGCTATCGGCCCATCTCTCTCACCAGTTGCCTTTGCAAGGTGATGGAAAGAATGGTTAACCGACGTCTCGTTTGGTGCTTGGAGAGACGACACCTCCTCTCCGACGCTCAGTGCGGCTTCCGGCGTGAGAGGTCCACGACAGATCATCTGGTGCGCACTGACAATTTCATCCAGGAAGCCTTTCTGTTACGCCAACACGTCGTAGCAGTCTTCTTCGACCTCGAGAAGGCCTACGACAGTGTGTGGCGACGAAAGATTTTAAACACGTTGCATGAGTGGGGTTTTAAGGGCAATATGGCCATATTTATAAAAAATTTTTAACAAACCGCCTTTTTAGAGTAAGGACGGGCAATCATTTATCCCGATCCTACACCCAGGAGAACGGTGTACCTCAGGGATCAGTGCTGAGCGTGACGTTGTTCGCCATCGCAATCAACGACGTCACGGAATGCATCAATGCCCCGGTGATGGCATCGCTATTTGTCGACGACCTGGCTATTTTCTGCCGCTCTACAAGACTGACATACGCCTCCAGGCAAGCCCAGGTCACCTTGAACAAATTGGGAGAGTGGTCGCGAAGGAACGGGTTTCGCTTCTCCACGGAGAAAACGAAATGTGTTCATTTTTACCGTCTTCGCGGACACCACATTACACCGACCTTAGGCCTTCTGGGCAGAAATCTCCCATTTGTTGAGTCCGTCCGTTTTCTCGGCATGATCCTGGACAAAAAACTAAATTGGCGGGAGCATATACGGGTGTTACGGGAGAGGTGTCGCCAGACCCTAAACATCCTAAGGTTTTTAACCCACTCCAAATGGGGAGCAGATCGCTCCACCATGCTTTTATTATATCGAGGCTTGGTCCGTTCGAAGCTGGACTACGGTTCTATAATATACTCGTCAGGACGAGAGTCCTCATTATACCCTGTTGTCCCTTCAGAGAAAGGGGAACAGGGTCTCCTTTATATGGACTCCTGGTCACGTCGGCATAAGAGGCAATGAAAAAGCTGACCAGGCAGCGAAGGATGCCCTTCGACAACCCGAGACCGACTCCACCTTGGTTCCAATGGAGGACGTGAAGGCCGCCTTGCGGAACTCGGTCCTGCATCAGTGGAAGGAGACTTGGCAGTCTCTGCAAAATAATAAACTCAGGGCAATAAAACCGGTCGTTTCCCCATGGTCCTCTTCCATCCGGAGCATTCGGAGGGAAGAGGTCATGATTACGCGCCTGAGAATAGGACACTCTGCCCTCACTCATTCGTACCTCTTTGCGGAGGTAAAAGAACAGCCCCGCTGCAATGAGTGCCTCCAACCCCTGACGATAAAACATATCCTGACGGAATGTAAAACATACGAAAGGGCCAGAGACATGTTGAAGATAAGGGGAGACTTAAGAAATATTTTAGGGGATGACTCTGGGTCTATAAACCGAGTCTTAAGTTTTTTAAGGTATACTGGTTTAATGGGGAAGCTTTAGCTTTGGAGCTCATAATTTTAATGCTTTTGATTTTAGCATTTTTCCTTTTTTTTTTTTTTTTTTTGTGTTTAATTTATTTATTTATATATTTATCCGTATTTATTTGTTTACTTATTCCTAGTTTAAAAGGAACATAAGTTTTACGTAATGACAGTGGTGCAAAATGACCATAGCTGTCGACGCACCCTACAAACCCCTAAAACTAACTAACGAGAGTCCTATTTGAGACCCCTGACGTGTGTCCACAATGCCGGGATACGTTTGGCCACTGGGGCATTTAGAACCAGCCCAGTCCCAAGCCTACTTGCTGACGCAGGTGAACCCTCGTTAGCAACCCGAAGGTTGATTTTGATGGGAAATTATGCCTGTAAAGTTTTATCCGTGACCAAGCACCCATGTTTTAACATTCTTTTTAAACCAAGATTTTTAGATATATTTAACAGGCGAAGAAGGGCAACTAGGCCCTTGGCCGTTCGTTTTACTGATTTTATCCAGGAACTCAATTTTACCTTACCTCAAGCGTGCCCTGTTGCCTATGCTAAACATCCTCCTTGGCTAACACCAAAGCCGGATATGAAGTCGTTGCCTCATGCGCACTGTAAAGCGTTCACGACCGAGTCAGAATACCAAGGACTCTTTAACGCCTTCCTCGGATCGCACCCGGACTTCGTACCGGTCTACACCGATGGGTCGAAGTCGGAGTCCGCATGTGCTTATGCGGTCGTCTCCCGCTACCATGGAGTCGTGAGGGAAAGATTGAACACGCTTTGCGGTATATTCATAGCCGAACTTCCAGCCATAAGAACCGCCCTAAAACAACTAAACGACCATAACGGCTCTTTTCTCATCTGTTCGGACTCGTTGAGCGCCTTAAAATCCATATCGGCGTTCTCATCAATGCACCCGATAGTCCAAGAGATCCACCATAGCCTCTTATCCCTTCAGAGAAAGGGGACCAGGGTATCCTTAATGTGGATTCCTCCCCCCCGCGGGTAGGGAGATAGAGAATACTCCCGCAGTATCCCTGCTTGTCGTAAGAGGCGACTAAAAGGGCGGGGAGAAAACCCCGAAAACAAACCCCAAGCCAGCAAGGGATGCGTCCGGACAGTGCTGTGGATCCACTGTCTGTGAGCGGCCATACCATCTGGCCTGCGATCCGCCCAGGTGTTTGCCGTGCCTGGAGACCCGTAAGGGAGAAAAGGGGATCCTGGAGGGTGAGCTTTCTGGTTCCCAGCAGGGTGTCGGATGCCCTGTATGGACCGGGGAGTGATACCCCTCTTCGGCCCCGGATTTCGTGTAAACGGGAGGCCGGGAGCTAGCCACTCCCGGTCAATCGGCTTCCGTCGCGTTTTCGCTCCGGTGGCGAGTGCCAAGGTTGTGGGGGTCTGCGTAGGGAGGTCGGAGATGTAAGGGTTTTGGTGGGCCCTTGCACCGAAGATCCACCCCGAAACAGACAACCACTCCAGAAGCGCTATATCCCTCGAGTTAGCCCTGGCGACCACTCCGGTTTGGCGGAGTGGCGTCCCAAATGTGTGGCTCCGTGGTGGGTGGGGAGGCCGAGGGACGAATCATTTATTATTATGGAGGAAAAACCCTTTCCACCACTTAAAAGATCCCGTCCGGACACCGGCGGGGGAGAAAAGTGTATTGGCGCATGTAAGCGCTATTTAATTATGTCTTGTGCAAAGGAAGGTGAGACCTTGAAAAAGGTTTCTCCCTTCTTAATTCGCAGAGTGTTATCACAGATTGTGCCTGGGGACCCAAAGAGCGTGAAGAAGCTCAGGGATGGTACACTACTTATAGAGACCCTGAACGACACACAGAGCGAAAAACTACTTGCTATGGGAACGCTCCATGACATTCCGATTAAGGTGGAGGTGCACCGCACTCTTAACACCTGTCGGGGAGTTATCAGTCACTACGACCTTCTATACGTGGACATCGAAGAAATCAAGAGAGAAATGTTCTCTCAGGGAGTGACTGATTGTCGTCGACTCACCACAAGGCGCAACGGAGAAAACGTAAACAGCACCTCCGTGATCTTGACGTTTGCGCGTGATAGACTACCCGACAAGGTGTTTGTGGGCTATGAATCGGTACCAGTGAGGCCATTCATCCCAAATCCCGTGCGTTGTTTCAAATGCCAACGGTTCGGCCATGTCGCGTCGCGCTGCGAGGGCAAGGCCACCTGCCCGCGCTGTGGCAAAGACGCGCACGAGGATAAAGAGTGCTCTTCGGAACCTCTTTGTGTGAATTGCGAGGGTACACACCCAGTGTACTCTCGTGATTGCCCGAAGATGAAAGAAGAGAGGAAAGTCATGGAGATAAAAACACTGGAAAAAATCCCATATGCGGAAGCGAGGAGAAAATACAGGGCGCTAATCGCTCCAACTTTCTCCCGGTCCTTTGCTTCCGTTGCAACCACGCAATGTGTAAAGTGTACCATCGCCACGCAGACAGAGATCCCGAAAGAATCCCCAATAGAAACCACGCAAGTGCCTAAACCAAAAAGGGTGAAGGATGGAAAGAGTAAGGTGGACAAGGAGCCACCTACTCCTGTGGGCCCTTCAAAGAAGAGCCCACTAAAAACCACCAAGGGGAACACGCCAAAAGGGCGTGAGAACACACCTTCCCCGCCGCCTCCAGTGAAGCCAAAGAAGCCGGAGGTAATTGAAGAGGACCAGAGTATCTCTGATACTGAGGTCTTCGCAAACGAGTGGAAGAGGAAACATCGCTTCAAGCGATAACCTCAATAGAGTTGGTCATCTCCCTTTTTAGTCATCTCTTTTATTTATATATTTATTTATTTATTCTAATTTAACACTTTAAATGTGTTCCATTCTGCAGTGGAACTGCAATGGTTTTTATCGGCACAAGGAGGAGTTGGCCATTTTAATCCAAGATTTTAAACCCTCTTATATTTGTCTCCAAGAGACCCATTTTAAGGCTGAAGATAAGGGTATTCTGAAGGGGTTCACTGTTTTTAGAATGGATGACCTAAGTGGCCAACGAGCCCAAGGGGGAGTAGCAGTTGCGGCCCGTGAGGCCCTTTGCACCTCGCGAGTCCAACTGAACTCTCCATTCCAGGCCGTCGCTGTCACGGTGCACACCCCTGAGAGGATGACGTTATGCAACGTGTATCTGCCAGAGGGTGCACCGGTGACCCGCCTGAACCTTGAAGCCCTTGTCCACCAGCTTCCTCAGCCGTTCATTTTGATGGGAGATTTTAATGCCCATGATCCTCTCTGGGGAGGGCCAGAAACCCAAAGCAATAGGAGAGGTCGAATTTTATCCAACTTTATTGAGGATTTTAACCTGTTTTTATTAAATAGCGGCGAAAAAACCCGGTTTAACAGCTTCAATGGGGAATTCTCAGCAATAGATCTTTGTCTATGCTCGAGAAGTCTAGCCCCAAAGCTGAAAATGTCCACCCACAACGATCTCTGTGGGAGTGACCATTTTCCTCTTCTACTCGTTAAGGAAGACTCTTCGCCCACCATTTCAAAACCTCCGGAAAAGTGGCGTATTAACCGTGCGGACTGGCCACTTTTTAAGCGTACGTTTACATATAAACACGACGCAAGTTTCGACGCGTTGCACAACGTCGATAAACTAAGTTCAACGCTGTTGGCGGCAGCTACCAAAAGTATCCCTCGTACGTCCGGGAACATTAATCGAGCTCCTGTCCCTTGGTGGAACGGGGAATGCGACCGGGCGATTCGGGCGAGGAAAAAAGCATTGAGTATTTTTAGAAAATATCCCACGGCAACTAATCTGGCATCGTACCGCCGTCTGAGAGCGCGAGCCCGAACGGCCGTGAAGGAGGCCAAGAGGGCTTCCTGGATAGAATACGTCTCTACCATCAACCATCGCACGCCACTAGGTCAGGTATGGGACAAAGTGAAGAAAATCTCCGGGTCCAAGGGCTCATTTGTCATCTCGCCATTGCTTGTTGCTGGCCGGGTGGTTAATTTACCTGCCGAAATAAGCAACATATTTGCCAGTCAGTTCGCGGCCAATAGCAGTGACGAGGGCTATGCCGCGGACTTTGCGAACCTGAAGAGGCGATGCGAGAGAGTCCCTCTCAATTTTGATGCAGGTCCTACAAGCGAATATTACAATGAGCCTTTCACGTCCTGGGAGCTTAAATCCGCCATCGAAGACTCCCATTACACCTCGCCAGGGGCGGACGAAATCCACAACGCATTTCTCCGGAACATTCCGGAAACTGCGATTGGGGAGGTCCTAAATACCCTCAACCAACTTTGGAACGAGGGCAGTTTTCCAAATGCCTGGCGAGAGTCCATCGTGATACCAATCCCAAAACAGGGCAAGGACAAAAATGACCCGAACAACTACCGTCCCATATCTCTCACCAGCTGCCTGTGCAAGGTGATGGAACGGATGGTAAACCGACGTCTCATGTGGTGCTTGGAGAGTCGACACCTGCTCTCCGACGCTCAGTGCGGCTTTCGGCGTGGCAGGTCCACGACAGACCATCTGGTGCGCACTGAGAACTTCATCCAGGAAGCCTTTCTCCACCGTCAACACGTCATAGCAGTCTTTTTCGACCTGGAGAAGGCCTATGATAGTGTGTGGCGATGGAGAATCCTCAACACGCTCCACAAGTGGGGATTTAGAGGCAACATGGCCCTATTTATCAGAAATTTTTTAACTAACCGCCTTTTTAAAGTAAGGACTGGGAAGCACTTATCCCGATCTTTTACACAGGAGAACGGGGTACCCCAGGGTTCAGTACTGAGCGTGACGTTATTTGCCATCGCCATCAACGACGTGGTGGAATGCATCAATGCCCCGGTGATGGCATCGCTCTATGTGGACGACTTAGCCATATTTTGCCGGTCGACACGACTGCCAAACGCTTCCAGGCAAGCCCAGGTGACTCTAAACAAACTGGGAGAGTGGTCGCGAAAGAACGGATTTCGTTTCTCCATGGAGAAAACGAAATGCGTGCACTTTCACCGTCTTCGCGGTTACCACGTTACCCCGACCCTAACCCTGTTGGGTAGGATTCTTCCATTTGTGGAGTCCGTCCGCTTTCTCGGCATGATCCTGGACCAAAAGCTGAACTGGCGGGAGCATATCCGCGTGTTACGCGAGAGGTGTCGCCAAACCCTCAACGTTTTAAAGTTTTTAACTCACTCCACTTGGGGAGCAGACCGCTCCACCATGCTTTTATTGTACAGAGGCTTGGTGCGATCCAAACTGGACTATGGTTCCATAGTGTATTCCTCAGGACGAGAGTCTTACTTGAGACCACTCACATGTGTCCACAATGCTGGGATACGGTTGGCCACCGGGGCATTTAGAACAAGCCCAGTCCCAAGCTTACTTGCAGACGCAGGGGAGCCTCCGTTGGAAACCCGCAGGATGATTTTAATGGGCAACTATGCCTGTAAAATTTTATCAGAGACAATCCACCCTTGTTTTAACATAGTTTTTAACCAACGGTTTTTAGACTTATTTAACAGGCGGAGAAGGGCAACTAGGCCCTTTGCCGTTCGTTTTTACGATTTTATTAATGAGGTAAATTTTACATTTCCTCAAATATGCCCCGTCTCCTATGCAATGTATCCGCCTTGGTTAACACCAATGCCGGATATTAAACTCATTGCCAGTGCACGCCGCAAAGCCAAAACGACCGATTCCGAATACCAGCAGCTCTTCAGTGCCGTCCTCAGCTCACTTTCTGACTTTGTCCCAGTCTACACCGACGGGTCAAAGTCAGAATCTGCATGTGCCTATGCGGTCGTGTCCCACTACCATGGAGTCGTGAGGAAAAAACTGCACACTTCTTGCAGCATTTTCACAGCCGAGCTGTCAGCCATAAGGACGGCCCTAGGAGAAATAAAAGAAAGCAATGGCTCTTTCCTCATCTGCACCGACTCGTTGAGCGCCCTAAAATCTTTATCGGCCTTTGCACCTGTGCACCCGATAGTCCAGGAGATCCATTATACCCTGTTGTCCCTTCAGAGAAAGGGGAACAGGGTCTCCTTTATATGGACTCCTGGTCACGTCGGCATAAGAGGCAACGAAAAAGCTGACCAGGCAGCGAAGGATGCCCTTCGACAACCCGAGACCGACTCCACCTTGGTTCCAATGGAGGACGTGAAGGCCGCCTTGCGGAACTCGGTCCTGCATCAGTGGAAGGAGACTTGGCAGTCTCTTCAAAATAATAAACTCAGGGCAATAAAACCGGTCGTTTCACCATGGTCCTCTTCCATCCGGAACATTCGGAGGGAAGAGGTCATGATTACGCGCCTGAGAATAGGACACTCTGCCCTCACTCATTCGTACCTCTTTGTGGAGGTAAAAGAACAGCCCCGCTGCAATGAGTGTTTCCAACCCCTGACGATAAAACATATCCTGACGGAATGTACAACATACCAAAGGGCCAGAGACATGTTGAAGATAAGGGGAGACTTAAAAAATATTTTAGGGGATGACTCTGGGTCTATAAATCGAGTCTTAACTTTTTTAAGGGCAACCGGTTTAATGGGGCAGCTTTAGCTTCGGAGCGCATAATTTTAATGCTTTTGATTTTAGCATTTTCCTTGTTTTTTTTGTCTATTTTATTTATTTATATATTTATTCGTATTTATCTGTTTACCTATTCCTAGTTTAAAAGGAACATAAGTTTTACGTAATGACAGTGGTGCAAAATGACCATAGCTGTCGACGCACCCTACAAACCCCTAAAACTACTACTATGTGGATTCCTGGTCATGTGGGAATACCTGGCAACGAAAAAGCCGACAAAGCAGCGAAGGAAGCCCTGGACCAAAATGAGTGCGATCATTCTTTGGTACCGGTGGAGGACATAAAGACCGCTTTGCGGCATAATGCCCTAAACCAGTGGAAAGAAGCTTGGCGGTCCCTAATAAATAATAAACTTAGGGAGATAAAACTGGTTGTTTCGGCATGGCCCTCTTCCATCCGAAAGAATCGGAGGGAAGAGGTCACGATTACGCGTTTGAGGATATGGCACTCTGCCCTCACACACTCGTACCTCTTCACGGAGGGAAAAGTGCAACCGCGCCGCAATGAGTGCGACCTGCCCCTTACAATGAAACATATTCTTACGCAGTGCCAAAAATATATAAGGGCTAGAGAAAAGTTTCATGCAAGGGGAGATTTGAAACAAATATTAGGAGATGACCCCAACTCTTTAAGCAAGGTTTTATTATTTTTAAAGGAAACTGGCCTAATGAGGCAACTTTAGCCGTGGTATTTTTATTCTTGGCGATGTCATTTGTTTTTAATATTTATCTATTTATTTATTTATTAAACCTTAACTGTGGTTTTTAAAAGTTTCGACGTGGTGCAAAATGACCTCAGCCGTCGATGCACCCCATAAACAAAAATACTACTACTACTATTTGATCGTCCGTGGCCGTTCCCGCTAAATAGTGCAGACCATATCCCAACAGATTTAGCATGCCTCTTGTTGCATTTTTGAAATCCCTATTGGTAGTGAGTGTGATAACCGTTTAGTTCTTTGCAAAGACTATTATTTAGGTTGTTTGCATATTCCTGTGAAAGTTTTTTGATCCAAAGAGAAGAGTTTTCCCTCACATCCGTATTAATTTTAGAACAGATTGAAAGGAATGTTTCATATTTCGCCCTAACTTCACCTACGGCTACTTCTAATTTGTCCATATGGAGTTCAACATGGACCAGCCACTCCGTCACTGAAGATGAGACGATTTTCGGGGACAAAAGTACGAGGTTAAGGTGCACCTGGCTGCAAAGAAACACCTATTTATTATCGGTATCTTAGGTAAAATGCATGGCCATGGCCCTCGGGTTGAAATGGGAGCCTTGGGAGTGTGGTAACGGAAGGACAGTCGCTGCACCCTGGCGGGCTCTTTTCTCGAAGTATTAGCTGCTCTCCGCTTCCGATTGTGTTATTTCCTGCTCTTATTGATCGTCCCGCGAGCCCCCTTATCCTCGGATGGCGGACGGGTTAGGAATGGGGGTGGTTTACAGCTGCGGGGAAAATTTTCTCGTGGGCCGGACTCGGGAATTACAGTTGAAGCATTCGCTAAACCAGTGGTCGGACGGGAATCCGGGAGTACCGGAACGGAATCGAATTTCCGCAGCAGCAATGGGTCACTATTCCGCCCTGGGGTTGGCGGCCGCTCCATCTCGGAGTCGATTTCTCTCATGTAGATATATGCCTCGTCTTGGCTCCCTCTGCATGCCACTGGTTGAGGCGCACTCCGGGACGTCCCCCGGTCTATCTCCCAGCCCGGAGTGGGTGGTCGTTCGGGAGTCTTAGGGACGTCCCAGTCGGGATAGACGGTCGCTCGGATAGCATTGTGATCTGGTGGCGGTTCAAGTTGCCGGGAGTGGGAAACTGTAGTGGCTCCAGGGACGGTGACTGGTGGTGTGGGTGCAACCTCTTGCTGCCATTCTGGAATATTCTTTGGCTATAACCGTGGTACTCTGCCGGGAAGGGCTCGTAGGTTATAATCATGGGTTTGGGGGATAGGTAGGGGCGGGCTTGCGTTGGAAGGGTTAGAGGGTGGTGTTTCCAGTGAAGGCTCCGTTGGTGTCGTTTTTTCGGCCGGGTTGGGTGAACCTCCGGCATCGTTTAGAAGCACCGGGGGGTAAGGGGAACTGCTCCTCGCCGACGAAAACGTCTGGCGGGAAATTAGGTTCGGGGTCGGGTGGAGGGGGTTGTAGGTTCCTGGGATGAGCTGTGACCAGGCGGTTATTTTGCGTATTCTGAAGGTCGAAGGTAACCGGACTTCTAATTTTTTAATACACCTCTGCGCATGCGCACAACATCATGAAGTCCGCGTGGCACGTCCGGACTTGTTCGGTCGCCTCTGCGCATGCGCACACGTCCGCGTGAAATGCCCCGACTTGTTCAGGGAGAGACGTTCGCCAGTACCAAGATGAGCCCCACCCCATGACACTCCGCATGCTTCAATAGTCCCTGCGCCGCCACTGCCGCACTGCATGCCTCTTTTCTTTCAACATTCATTTATTGTAATTACGCCCTTCACTACCAAGCCTCTGCCAGAGATCTGGCAGCACACCTCCTGACCGACTTTTCCAACCAACTGCCGCCTCAGGCCTCGTCCCTCCTATACATCCATGCAGCCGCCGTACGGGCGGCCGATCTGGCATAGGGAGGAAGGACGGTCCGAGACGGACGATCGGCCGGATTGTCGGCGGTGGAGATGTACTGCCAGGTCACAACTTGTGACATTTCTTTTATTATTTTCAAATACATAAACTTTAGGTCCGGGTTGCGGAACAGTGCACCCTTCCCTTTTGCATGGAATATACAACAGCTGTGTTATCACAGAAAATGAACAATTCACAAATTTCTGGACAGATCTTCCCAGCATGTAGAAGTGCCATTAAGGCAGCGTAGGCTTCCGCCTCTAATATAGGCAACATTTCGTCAAATACCCAAATCTCCTGAATTCCATACTCCGGAATGGTCCAAGCTGCCTGGAATGGAGTAGCGTCAGAAAAGATATCGACCCACGAGCTAATATTGCTGAACCTCTTCTTCCTCCATATCCCCGCCTCCCATAGTTCCATTGCCCACTTTGTTTGACGGCGTGCTAGATCTGACATTAGGAAGTATGGGAGGCGGAGGATATAGACGCACCAGGAGATGACCCCCCCGCGGGTAGGGGGATAGAGAATACTCCCGCAGTATCCCTGCTTGTCATAAGAGGCGACTAAAAGGGCGGGGAGAAAACCCCGAAATCAAACCCCAAGCCAGCAAGGGATGCGTCCGGACAGTGCTGTGGATCCACTGTCTGTGAGCGGCCATACCATCTGGCCTGCGATCCGCCCAGGTGTTTGCCGTGCCTGGAGACCCGTAAGGGAGAGAAGGGGATCCTGGAGGGTGAGCTTTCTGGTTTCCATCCAATGGGGAATTCTCAGCAATAGATCTTTGTATATGCTCGAGAAGTCTAGCCCCAAAGCTGAAAATGTCCACCCACAACGATCTCTGTGGGAGTGACCATTTTCCTCTTCTACTCGTTAAAGAAGACTCTTCGCCGAACATTTCAAAACCTCCAGAAAAGTGGCGTATTAACTGTGCGGACTGGCCACTTTTCAAGCGTACGTTTGCGCATAAACATGATGCTAGTTTCTACGCGCTGCACAACGTCGAGAAGCTGAGTTCAACGCTCTTGGCGGCAGCTACCAAAAGTATCCCTCGTACGTCTGGGAATCTTAATCGAGCTCCTGTCCCTTGGTGGAACAGGGAATGCGACAGGGCGATCCGGGCAAGGAAAAAAGCGCTGAATATTTTTAAAAAATATCCCACGGCAACTAATCTGGCATCGTACCGCCGCCTGAGAGCGCGAGCTCGAAGGGCCGTCAAGGAGGCCAGGAGGACTTCCTGGATAGAATTCGTCTCTACCATCAACCATCGCATGCCACTTGGTCAGGTATGGGACAAAGTCAAGAAAATCTCCGGGTCCAAGGGCTCATTTGTCATCTCGCCATTGCTCGTTGCTGGCCGGGTGGTTAATTCACCTGCCGAAATAAGCAACATATTTGCCAGTCAGTTCGCGGCCAATAGCAGTGACGAGGGCTATGCCGCGGACTTTGCGAACATGAAGAGGCGATGCGAGAGAGTCCCTCTCAAATTTGGTGCAGGTCCTACACGGGAATATTACAATGAGCCTTTCACGCCCTGGGAGCTTAAATCCGCCATCGAAGACTCCCATAACACCTCGCCAGGAGCGGACGAAATCCACAACGCTTTTCTCCGGAACATTCCGGAAACTGCAATTCGGGAGGTCCTAAATACCCTCAACCAACTCTGGAACGAGGGCAGTTTTCCAAATGCCTGGCGAGAGTCCATCGTGATACCAATCCCAAAACAGGGCAAGGACAAAAATGACCCGAACAACTACCGTCCCATATCTCTCACCAGCTGCCTGTGCAAGGTGATGGAACGGATGGTAAACCGACGTCTCATGTGGTGCTGGGAGAGTCGACACCTGCTCTCCAACGCTCAGTGCGGCTTTCGGCGTGGCAGGTCCACGACAGACCATCTGGTTCGCACTGAGAACTTCATCCAGGAAGCCTTTCTCCAACGTCAACACGTCATAGCAGTCTTCTTCGACCTGGAGAAGGCCTATGATAGTGTGTGGCGATGGAGAATCCTCAACACGCTCCACAAGTGGGGATTTAGAGGCAACATGGCCCTATTTATCAGAAATTTTTTAACAAACCGCCTTTTTAAAGTAAGGACTGGGAAGCACTTTTCCCGATCTCTTACACAGGAGAACGGGGTACCCCAGGGTTCAATACTGAGCGTGACGTTATTTGCCATCGCCATCAACGACGTGGTGGAATGCATCAATGCCCCGGTGATGGCATCCCTCTATGTGGACGACCTAGCCATATTTTGCCGGTCGACACGACTGCCAAGCGCTTCCAGGCAAGCCCAGGTGACTCTAAACAAACTTGGAGAGTGGTCGCGAAAGAACGGATTTCGGTTCTCCGTGGAGAAAACGAAATGCGTGCACTTTCACCGTGTTCGCGGTTACCACGTTACCCCAACCCTAACCCTGTTGGGTAGGATCCTTCCATTTGTGGAGTCCGTCCGCTTTCTCGGCATGATCCTGGACCAAAAGCTGAACTGGCGGGAGCATATCCGCGTGTTACGCGAGAGGTGTCGCCAAACCCTCAACGTTTTAAAGTTTTTAATTCACTCCACTTGGGGAGCAGACCGCACCACCATGCTTTTATTGTACAGAGGCTTGGTGCGATCCAAACTGGACTATGGTTCCATAGTGTATTCCTCAGGACGAGAGTCTTACTTGAGACCACTTAAATGTGTCCACAATGCTGGGATACGGTTGGCCACCGGGGAATTTAGAACAAGCCCAGTCCCAAGCACCCAAGCCAAGGTGGAGCCCAGACGGACTCCACCTTGGTTCCAATGGAGGACGTAAAGGCCGCCCTGCGGAACTCGGTCCTGCGTCAGTGGAAGGAGGCTTGGCAGTCTCTGCAAAATAATAAACTCAGGCCAATAAAACCGGTCGTTTCATCATGGTCCTCTTCCATCCGGAAAACTCGGAGGGAAGAGGTCATGATTACGTGCCTGAGAATAGGGCACTCTGTCCTCACTCATTCGTACCTCTTTGCGGAGGCAAAAGAACAGCCCCGCTTCAATGAGTGCCTCCAACCCCTGACAATAAAACATATCCTGACAGAATGTAGAACATACAAAGGGCCAGAGACATGTTTAATATAAGGGGAGACTTAAGTTATATTTTAGGGGATGACTCTGGGTTCATAAATTGAGTCTTAAATTTTTTAAGGGCAACTGGTTTAATGAGGCAGATATAGTTTTTGATCTCATAATTTTAATGCCTTTTGATTTTAACAATTATTTATTTAATCCATTCTCACTCCCACTTCCTGCAGTTCCAGTGTTTGTTCCGGGTCCGCCGATCCCTCGAGAAGCAAGAGTTCTTCGAACAGGAAATCGGTCAGGGGGTCGTCGTCTTCTTCTCCCGGCGCCGTAGTCGTCGGTGGGCCGTTATCTTTCCCAATTGCTGCTTCAGCAAGGCGTAGCGATGGAGGTTGCCCGCTGGGTTGCCCGGAACCGGCTGCAGGAGCTCCATCAGTTGGAATTGGAGGCGGGCCGACTCCCGCCTCGTCCGCGGCCTCGAAAGGGCCGTAAGGGACGGTTTGGAGGCCGGTACTGGGTGGGCTGAGCTGCTCCGGTTGCCCTGGTGGCCGGGGCTGGTGCCTGCACGATCTGTTGGTTGTATCGGCATTGTGTTCGGTGGCAGCCGGAGCAGCTCGTTTCCCGCTGCCTCGGTCATCCGGATGGCGGTTTCCCAACCATGGTGCTGGACGATGGCTATTATTCTTAATCTGTTGTAGATCATTGATCGGGCTATCTCCGGGAGCTGCGTCCACTCACTGGCCAGCGTCAGTAGGGAATTACATTCGTGCAAATCTCGTCGTGATAGCTTGTCATTGTCCTTTGTGTCTTTCATAGATAAAAAGAGGGTTAGACATTCTTGCTCATTTGGTACCTCGATATGATGTCCCGGCTTGGGCCCTAACAGATCCTTAAACGTCCTGGTAGGGGGTTGAATGGGCGGAGGCTGGGCGCTGGTTGAGGCTTGGCATCTTGACCCTGCGTGTCGTCCGCCGCCGTCGCATTTCGTTTTTTCGCTGCATTGCGTGGTTCTTTTGTTTCGACATTCATTTGATTTTAGTTCCGCTATTTTACCACCGGGTGGCAGGGTAATCGATACAAGGCGTTTTGAAAACCGCATTCTATAACTACTGAAATACTGGGGACCAAAGGGCGAATTGATACCTCGGAGATGACGCACGAGAAGGGATGAGAGCGCGGGTGGTCGGCTAGGGTCCCAAGGAGTCCTGTTACTGCTCTCGCTCCACCCCCCCACGACATCACCCCGTTGGCAGTTAAGCCCCCGGGCGTGGAATTACAAGGCTCCGAGAAAATTTCATACACACGAATAATAAACATTGTCTCGTGATGTGCGGCCGCAACATCATTGCTGGGGAGCGTATTCTCTAATGAAACGAGTGGCTTCCGGTGAGGCTTTAATGGTCCGATACATGGGGCGATCAGGCACAGGGGTTACGGGGAGGCTCGGCATTTACATGTATACGGCGGCGACGGGACCTGTGACGGCGCAGCGACTCGGGTGCGAGCGGTGATTTTAGGTGCTGTTACTACCTAGTGGTGGTACGGCTCTTGGCGAGGGCTGTAAAGGACGGGAGGACGCTCGGAGGTCAGAAAACGACCCGCGCAGAGAGCTGGGGATGGCTCGTTGGCGAGGGCGGGAAAGGACCGGAGGAGGTCAGAAGACGACACGCGCAGAGAGCTGGGGATGGATGGCTCTGAGGAGGTCGGAAGACGACCCGCGCAGACAGCGAGGGGAGGGACTAGCCAACAGCCAGAGGACCGCTCCTCAATATAAGGCGATCATGAGAGACAAAGTTTGCTGGTACCGCTCGGATTGATAGTGCTGTCATTGCTCGGGGAGGGTTGAGTGGCTGACAGGTCAGTCTCGTCATAGGGGGAGGGGGCACATCGGGTTCGCGAGTCACCCCCAACGTGTACCGATGTTTGCGGTGTTATATTCCGCGAACCCGATGTTCCGAAGGTCACCCGAATACATGAAGAAAACACTGATCGTCTGCGACGGCAAGAAATATTTAAAAAAGCTCCCGGTTCATGCTAAACAGCCACTGACCTGCAATTTCTCCCTTTACATACTCCAAAAACAGTGCTACGTAAGTTATATTCGCAGTGAGTTTTAATAGATATGCTACTGTTTAAAAATGACGCTATGTTGCACGAGAGATAGGTTGCTTAGGATAGGAGGGAAGGCACACTTCCACATGTAACACTCTTCGCCATAATCAGGCGGGAGTAGGAATTAACCCCTCGTGGTTCTCTGTTACCGCCAAGTACGTGGAATCTGGTTTTAAGACCATAGCCGGTTGGCCGTCAGGCATCCCCACCGGGAAGGTGTGAGCCTTGTACACTAAATTTCCCATTCCGGCGGCTTAGCGGGAGTGCAACCAGTAGCATGATAGTTCCAGCATGCCTGAGCGTGCGAACTCGTGCAATGCTGTATATAGGCATGGCCGAAGTGGCTTCGTAGATTGCGAATTGATGGTCAGGCGACAATTGGGTTTTAGCAGTTTCCAAGATTCTTTTTAGGTGGGACGGGGCGAGGATCGTGGGTTGCAACCTACCCAGCTCCACTAGCATAACGGTAGTCTGCATGAGCGAAAGATCTCTTTCATGTTCAGCTAAATGTTGCGAGATTGCTAGATAGCTATTGTGAATAGTGGACAATAAGTCAACAAGAGCAAGGTTACTGGCTGTTTGGTGAGCGAGATTACTTTCCGTGATGTTAATAAATTTTTTAATTGCCTGAAGGGCCCTTTCAGTTTGGGACAACATTTTGTCATGACGTTTTAATGTGTCCGATACATTGGTGAGAAATGTAAAGCTATTCTTCTGCAGGGTTTCCGAGTTTTTCGCGAGTGCTGATATCTCGATACTTACCGCCCTTATTTGGTCGTCTGTAGCCGTGCCCGCGAGATAGTGAAGACCGTAACTAATGGCATTGAGAAGTCCTCTCTGTGAGAGCTTTAAAGAGAAAAAATTAGAATCGAAATCGCTCTGCAGGTTAGCAGCCGTACGGCCCATATAGGAGGAATATTCATGAACAGCTTTTTTAATGGAGGTACTATTAATATTGACTGACACTGTCGCCGTATTTGTTTCTTGAAAATGTTTTATCTGTTCCTTCACCTCCGTTAGTGCTCTGTGGAGTAAATTATCGTGCAGGTCCACGTGAACTATCCATTCCCCCGAGGTTAGGATATGTTCATCATGGGGAATAACAAGAAGCCCAAGGAGGCACGAGGGTAGAATTGCGAAGATGACTGCCCGCTGCATCCTGTCCGCTGAATTTCTGAAACGAACAGGATTCTTGTTAACGGCGAAAGAAAATATGGTGGGCGTAGAATATGATCAATCCCTGCAATGTCTCTTATCCAATGGGACGGAAGCTTACCCCCCTGCGGGTAGGGGGGTAGAGAATACTCCCGCAGTATCCCTGCTTGTCGTAAGAGGCGACTAAAAGGGCGGGGAGAAAACCCCGAAAACAAACCCCAAGCCAGCAAGGGATGCGTCCGGACAGTGCTGTGGATCCACTGTCTGTGAGCGGCCATACCATCTGGCCTGCGATCCGCCCAGGTGTTTGCCGTGCCTGGAGACCCGTAAGGGAGAAAAGGGGATCCTGGAGGGTGAGCTTTCTGGTTCCCAGCAGGGTGTCGGATGCCCTGTATGGACCGGGGAGTGATACCCCTCTTCGGCCCCGGATTTCGTGTAAACGGGAGGCCGGGAGCTAGCCACTCCCGGTCAATCGGCTTCCGTCGCGTTTTCGCTCCGGTGGCGAGTGCCAAGGTTGTGGGGGTCTGCGTAGGGAGGTCGGAGATGTAAGGGTTTTGGTGGGCCCTTGCACCGAAGATCCACCCCGAAACAGACAACCACTCCAGAAGCGCTATATCCCTCGAGTTAGCCCTGGCGACCACTCCGGTTTGGCGGAGTGGCGTCCCAAATGTGTGCCTCCGTGGTGGGTGGGGAGGCCGAGGGACGAATCACTTACTATTATGGAGGAAAAACCCTTTCCACCACTAAAAAGATCCCGTCCGGACACCGGCGGGGGAGAAAAGCGTATCGGCGCATGTAAGCGCTATTTAATTATGTCTTGTGCAAAGGAAGGTGAGACCTTGAAAAAGGTTTCTCCCTTCTTAATTCGCAGAGTGTTATCACAGATTGTGCCTGGGGACCCAAAGAGCGTGAAGAAGCTCAGGGATGGTACACTACTTATAGAGACCCTGAACGACACACAGAGCGAAAAACTACTTGCTATGGGAACGCTCCATGACATTCCGATTAAGGTGGAGGTGCACCGCACTCTTAACACCTGTCGGGGAGTCATCAGTCACTACGACCTTCTATACGTGGACATCGAAGAAATCAAGAGAGAAATGTTCTCTCAGGGAGTGACTGATTGTCGTCGACTCACCACAAGGCGCAACGGAGAAAACGTAAACAGCACCTCCGTGATCTTGACGTTTGCGCGTGATAGACTACCCGACAAGGTGTTTGTGGGCTATGAATCGGTACCAGTGAGGCCATTCATCCCGAATCCCGTGCGTTGTTTCAAATGCCAACGGTTCGGCCATGTCGCGTCGCGCTGCGAGGGCAAGGCCACCTGCCCGCGCTGTGGCAAAGACGCGCACGAGGATAAAGACTCTTTGCCCACCATTTCAAAACCTCCGGAAAAGTGGCGTATTAACCGTGCGGACTGGCCACTTTTCAAGCGTACGTTTACATATAAACACGCTGCAAGTTTCGACGCGTTGCACAACGTCGATAAACTAAGTTCAACGCTGTTGGCGGCAGCTACCAAAAGTATCCCTCGTACGTCCGGGAACATTAATCGAGCTCCTGTCCCTTGGTGGAACGGGGAATGCGACCGGGCGATTCGGGCGAGGAAAAAAGCATTGAATATTTTTAGAAAATATCCCACGGCAACTAATCTGGCATCGTACCGCCGCCTGAGAGCGCGAGCTCGAAGGGCCGTGAAGGAGGCCAAGAGGGCTTCCTGGATAGAATACGTCTCTACCATCAACCATCGCACGCCGCTTGGTCAGGTATGGGACAAAGTGAAGAAAATCTCCGGGTCCAAGGGCTCATTTGTCATCTCGCCATTGCTTGTTGCTGGCCGGGTGGTTAATTCACCTGCCGAAATAAGCAACATATTTGCCAGTCAGTTCGCGGCCAATAGCAGTGACGAGGGCTATGCCGCGGACTTTGCGAACCTGAAGAGGCGATGCGAGAGAGTCCCTCTCAATTTCGGTGCAGGTCCTACAAGCGAATATTACAATGAGCCTTTCACGTCCTGGGAGCTTAAATCCGCCATCGAAGACTCCCATTACACCTCGCCAGGGGCGGACGAAATCCACAACGCATTTCTCCGGAACATTCCGGAAACTGCAATTCGGGAGGTCCTAAATACCCTCAACCAACTCTGGAACGAGGGCAGTTTTCCAAATGCCTGGCGAGAGTCCATCGTGATACCAATCCCAAAACAGGGCAAGGACAAAAATGACCCGAACAACTACCGTCCCATATCTCTCACCAGCTGCCTGTGCAAGGTGATGGAACGGATGGTAAACCGACGTCTCATGTGGTGCTTGGAGAGTCGACACCTGCTCTCCGACGCTCAGTGCGGCTTTCGGCGTGGCAGGTCCACGACAGACCATCTGGTTCGCACTGAGAACTTCATCCAGGAAGCCTTTCTCCACCGTCAACACGTCATAGCAGTCTTTTTCGACCTGGAGAAGGCCTATGATAGTGTGTGGCGATGGAGAATCCTCAACACGCTCCACAAGTGGGGATTTAGAGGCAACATGGCCCTATTTATCAGAAATTTTTTAACTAACCGCCTTTTTAAAGTAAGGACTGGGAAGCACTTATCCCGATCTTTTACACAGGAGAACGGGGTACCCCAGGGTTCAGTACAGAGCGTGACGTTATTTGCCATCGCCATCAACGACGTGGTGGAATGCATCAATGCCCCGGTGATGGCATCGCTCTATGTGGACGACTTAGCCATATTTTGCCGGTCGACACGACTGCCAAACGCTTCCAGGCAAGCCCAGGTGACTCTAAACAAATTGGGAGAGTGGTCGCGAAAGAACGGATTTCGTTTCTCCATGGAGAAAACGAAATGCGTGCACTTTCACCGTCTTCGCGGTTACCACGTTACCCCGACCCTAACCCTGTTGGGTAGGATTCTTCCATTTGTGGAGTCCGTCCGCTTTCTCGGCATGATCCTGGACCAAAAGCTGAACTGGCGGGAGCATATCCGCGTGTTACGCGAGAGGTGTCGCCAAACCCTCAACGTTTTAAAGTTTTTAACTCACTCCACTTGGGGAGCAGACCGCACCACCGTGCTTTTATTGTACAGAGGCTTGGTGCGATCCAAACTGGACTATGGTTCCATAGTGTATTCCTCAGCACGAGAGTCTTACTTGAGACCACTCACATGTGTCCACAATGCTGGGATACGGTTGGCCACCGGGGCATTTAGAACAAGCCCAGTCCCAAGCTTACTTGCAGACGCAGGTGAGCCTCCGTTGGAAACCCGCAGGATGATGTTAATGGGCAACTATGCCTGTAAAATTTTGTCAGAGACAATCCACCCTTGTTTTAACATAGTTTTTAACCAACGGTTTTTAGACATATTTAACAGGCGGAGAAGGGCAACTAGGCCCTTTGCCGTTCGTTTTAATGATTTTATTAATGAGGTAAATTTTACATTTCCTCAAATATGCCCCGTCTCCTATGCTAAGTATCCGCCTTGGTTAACACCAATGCCGGATATTAAACTCATTGCCAGTGCACGCCGCAAAGCCAAGACGACCGATTCCGAATACCAGCAGCTCTTTAGTGCCGTCCTCAGCTCACTTTCTGACTTCGTCCCAGTCTACACCGACGGGTCAAAGTCAGAATCTGCATGTGCCTATGCGGTCGTGTCCCACTACCATGGAGTCGTGAGGAAAAAACTGCACACTTCATGCAGCATTTTCACAGCCGAGCTGTCAGCCATAAGGACGGCCCTAGGAGAAATAAAAGAAAGCAATGGCTCTTTCCTCATCTGCACCGACTCGTTGAGCGCCCTAAAATCTTTATCGGTCTTTGCACCTGTGCACCCGATAGTCCAGGAGATCCCCCCCGCGGGTAGGGGGTTAGAGAATACTCCCGCAGTATCCCTGCTTGTCGTAAGAGGCGACTAAAAGGGCGGGGAGAAAACCCCGAAAACAAACCCCAAGCCAGCAAGGGATGCGTCCGGACAGTGCTGTGGATCCACTGTCTGTGAGCGGCCATACCATCTGGCCTGCGATCCGCCCAGGTGTTTGCCGTGCCTGGAGACCCGTAAGGGAGAAAAGGGGATCCTGGAGGGTGAGCTTTCTGGTTCCCAGCAGGGTGTCGGATGCCCTGTATGGACCGGGGAGTGATACCCCTCTTCGGCCCCGGATTTCGTGTAAACGGGAGGCCGGGAGCTAGCCACTCCCGGTCAATCGGCTTCCGTCGCGTTTTCGCTCCGGTGGCGAGTGCCAAGGTTGTGGGGGTCTGCGTAGGGAGGTCGGAGATGTAAGGGTTTTGGTGGGCCCTTGCACCGAAGATCCACCCCGAAACAGACAACCACTCCTGAAGCGCTATATCCCTCGAGTTAGCCCTGGCGACCGCTCCGGTTTGGCGGAGTGGCGTCCCAAATGTGTGGCTCCGTGGCGGGTGGGGAGGCCGAGGGACGAATAATTAATTATTATGGAGGAAAAACCCTTTCCACCACTAAAAAGATCCCGTCCGGACACCGGCGGGGGAGAAAAGTGCATAGGCGCATGTAAGCGCTATTTAATTATGTCGTGCATAAAGGAAGGTGAAACCTTGAAAAAGGTTTCTCCTTTCTTAATTCGCAGAGTTTTGTCACAGATTGTGCCTGGGGACCCAAAGAGCGTGAAGAAGCTCCGGGATGGTACACTTCTTATAGAGACCCTGAACGATACACAAAGCGATAAACTGCTTGCTATGGGAATGCTCCATGACATTCCGATTAAGGTGGAGGTGCACCGCACTCTTAACACCTGTCGGGGAGTCATCAGTCACTACGACCTCCTATACGTGGACATCGAAGAAATCAAGAGAGAAATGTTCTCTCAGGGAGTGACTGATTGTCGTCGACTCACCACGAGGCGCAACGGAGAAAACGTAAACAGCACCTCCGTGATCTTGACGTTTGCGCGTGATAGACTACCCGACAAGGTGTTTGTGGGCTATGAATCGGTACCAGTGAGGCCATTCATCCCAAATCCCGTGCGTTGTTTCAAATGCCAACGTATCGGCCATGTCGCGTCGCGTTGCGAGGGTAAGGCCACCTGCCCGCGCTGTGGCAAAGACGCGCACGAGGATAAAGAGTGCTCTTCGGAACCTCTTTGTGTCAATTGCGAGGGTACACACCCAGTGTACTCTCGTGATTGCCCGAAGATGAAAGAAGAGAGGAAAGTCATGGAGATAAAAACCCTTGAAAAAATCCCATATGCGGAAGCGAGGAGAAAATACAGGGCGCTAATCGCTCCAACTTTCTCCCGGTCCTTTGCTTCCGTTGCAACCACGCAATGTGTAAAGTGTACCATCGCCACGCAGACGGAGATACCGAAAGAATCCCCAGTTGAAAACACGCAAGTGCCTAAACCCAAAAGGGTGAAGGATGGGAAGAGTAAGGTGGACAAGGAGCCACCTACTCCTGTGGGCCCTTCAAAGAAGAGCCCACAGAAAACCACCAAGGGGAACACGCCAAAAGGGCGTGAGAATACACCTTCCCCGCCGCCTCCAGTGAAGCCAAAGAGGCTGGAGGTAATTGAAGAGGACCAGAGTATCTCTGATACTGAGGTCTTCGCAAACGAGTGGAAGAGGAAACATCGCTTCAAGCGATAACCTCAATAGAGTTGGTCATCTCCCTTTTTAGTCATCTTATTTATTTATATATTTATTTATTTATTTTAATTTAACACTTTAAATGTGTTCCATTCTGCAGTGGAACTGCAATGGCTTTTATCGGCACAAGGAGGAGCTGGCCATTTTAATCCAAGATTTTAAACCCTCTTGTATTTGTCTCCAAGAGACCCATTTTAAGGCTGAAGATAAGGGTATTCTGAAGGGATTCACTGTTTTTAGAACGGATGACCTAAGTGGCCAACGAGCCCAAGGGGGAGTAGCAGTTGCGGCCCGTGAGGCCCTCTACACCTCGCGAGTCCTACTGAACTCTCCATTCCAGGCCGTCGCTGTCACGGTGCACACCCCTGAGAGGATGACGTTATGCAACGTGTATCTGCCAGAGGGTGCACCGGTGACCCGCCTGAACCTTGAAGCCCTTGTCCACCAGCTTCCTCAGCCGTTCATTTTGATGGGAGATTTTAATGCCCATGATCCTCTCTGGGGAGGGCCAGAAACCCAAAGCAATAGGAGAGGTCGAATTTTATCCAACTTTATTGAGGATTTTAACCTGTTTTTATTAAATAGCGGCGAAAAAACCCGCTTTAACAGCTTCAATGGGGAATTCTCAGCAATAGATCTTTGTCTATGCTCGAGAAGTCTAGCCCCAAAGCTGAAAATGTCCACCCACAACGATCTCTGTGGGAGTGACCATTTTCCTCTTCTACTCGTTAAGGAAGACTCTTCGCCCACCATTTCAAAACCTCCGGAAAAGTGGCGTATTAACCGTGCGGACTGGCCACTTTTCAAGCGTACGTTTACATATAAACACGACGCAAGTTTCGACGCGTTGCACAACGTCGATAAACTAAGTTCAACGCTGTTGGCGGCAGCTACCAAAAGTATCCCTCGTACGTCCGGGAACATTAATCGAGCTCCTGTCCCTTGGTGGAACGGGGAATGCGACCGGGCGATTCGGGCGAGGAAAAAAGCATTAAATATTTTTAAAAAATATCCCACGGCAACTAATCTGGCATCGTACCGCCGCCTGAGAGCGCGAGCTCGAAGGGCCGTGAAGGAGGCCAAGAGGGCTTCCTGGATAGAATACGTCTCTACCATCAACCATCGCACGCCGCTTGGTCAGGTATGGGACAAAGTCAAGAAAATCTCCGGGTCCAAGGGCTCATTTGTCATCTCGCCATTGCTTGTTGCTGGCCGGGTGGTTAATTCACCTGCCGAAATAAGCAACATATTTGCCAGTCAGTTCGCGGCCAATAGCAGTGACGAGGGCTATGCCGCGGACTTTGCGAACCTGAAGAGGCGATGCGAGAGAGTCCCTCTCAATTTTGGTGCAGGTCCTACAAGTGAATATTACAATGAGCCTTTCACGTCCTGGGAGCTTAAATCCGCCATCGAAGACTCCCATTACACCTCGCCAGGGGCGGACGAAATCCACAACGCATTTCTCCGGAACATTCCGGAAACCGATTGGGGAGGTCCTAAATACCCTCAACCAACTTTGGAACGAGGGCAGTTTTCCAAATGCCTGGCGAGAGTCCATCGTGATACCAATCCCAAAACAGGGCAAGGACAAAAATGACCCGAACAACTACCGTCCCATATCTCTCACCAGCTGCCTGTGCAAGGTGATGGAACGGATGGTAAACCGACGTCTCATGTGGTGCTTGGAGAGTCGACACCTGCTCTCCGACGCTCAGTGCGGCTTTCGGCGTGGCAGGTCCACGACAGACCATCTGGTTCGCACTGAGAACTTCATCCAGGAAGCCTTTCTCCACCGTCAACACGTCATAGCAGTCTTTTTCGACCTGGAGAAGGCCTATGATAGTGTGTGGCGATGGAGAATCCTCAACACGCTCCACAAGTGGGGATTTAGAGGCAACATGGCCCTATTTATCAGAAATTTTTTAACTAACCGCCTTTTTAAAGTAAGGACTGGGAAGCACTTATCCCGATCTTTTACACAGGAGAACGGGGTACCCCAGGGTTCAGTACTGAGCGTGACGTTATTTGCCATCGCCATCAACGACGTGGTGGAATGCATCAATGCCCCGGTGATGGCATCGCTCTATGTGGACGACTTAGCCATATTTTGCCGTTCGACACGACTGCCAAACGCTTCCAGGCAAGCCCAGGTGACTCTAAACAAACTGGGAGAGTGGTCGCGAAAGAACGGATTTCGTTTCTCCATGGAGAAAACGAAATGCGTGCAATTTCACCGTCTTCGCGGTTACCACGTTACCCCCACCCTAACCCTGTTGGGTAGGATTCTTCCATTTGTGGAGTCCGTCCGCTTTCTCGGCATGATCCTGGACCAAAAGCTGAACTGGCGGGTGCATATCCGCGTGTTACGCGAGAGGTGTCGCCAAACCCTCAACGTTTTAAAGTTTTTAACTCACTCCACTTGGGGAGCAGACCGCTCCACCATGCTTTTATTGTACAGAGGCTTGGTGCGATCCAAACTGGACTATGGTTCCATAGTGTATTCCTCAGGACGAGAGTCTTACTTGAGACCACTCACATGTGTCCACAATGCTGGGATACGGTTGGCCACCGGGGCATTTAGAACAAGCCCAGTCCCAAGCTTACTTGCAGACGCAGGGGAGCCTCCGTTGGAAACCCGCAGGATGATTTTAATGGGCAACTATGCCTGTAAAATTTTGTCAGAGACAATCCACCCTTGTTTTAACATAGTTTTTAACCAACGGTTTTTAGACTTATTTAACAGGCGGAGAAGGGCAACTAGGCCCTTTGCCGTTCGTTTTTACGATTTTATTAATGAGGTAAATTTTACATTTCCTCAAATATGCCCCGTCTCCTATGCTAAGTATCCGCCTTGGTTAACACCAATGCCGGATATTAAACTCATTGCCAGTGCACGCCGCAAAGCCAAAACGACCGATCCCGAATACCAGCAGCTCTTCAGTGCCGTCCTCAGCTCACTTTCTGACTTTGTCCCAGTCTACACCGACGGGTCAAAGTCAGAATCTGCATGTGCCTATGCGGTCGTGTCCCACTACCATGGAGTCGTGAGGAAAAAACTGCACACTTCTTGCAGCATTTTCACAGCCGAGCTGTCAGCCATAAGGACGGCCCTAGGAGAAATAAAAGAAAGCAATAGCTCTTTCCTCATCTGCACCGACTCGTTGAGCGCCCTAAAATCTTTATCGGCCTTTGCACCTGTGCACCCGATAGTCCAGGAGATCCATTATACCCTGTTGTCCCTTCAGAGAAAGGGGAACAGGGTCTCCTTTATATGGACTCCTGGTCACGTCGGCATAAGAGGCAACGAAAAAGCTGACCAGGCAGCGAAGGATGCCCTTCGACAACCCGAGACCGACTCCACCTTGGTTCCAATGGAGGACGTGAAGGCCGCCTTGCGGAACTCGGTCCTGCATCAGTGGAAGGAGACTTGGCAGTCTCTTCAAAATAATAAACTCAGGGCAATAAAACCGGTCGTTTCACCATGGTCCTCTTCCATCCGGAACATTCGGAGGGAAGAGGTCATGATTACGCGCCTGAGAATAGGACACTCTGCCCTCACTCATTCGTACCTCTTTGCGGAGGTAAAAGAACAGCCCCGCTGCAATGAGTGTTTCCAACCCCTGACGATAAAACATATCCTGACGGAATGTACAACATACCAAAGGGCCAGAGACATGTTGAAGATAAGGGGAGACTTAAAAAATATTTTAGGGGATGACTCTGGGTCCATAAATCGAGTCTTAACTTTTTTAAGGGCAACTGGTTTAATGGGGCAGCTTTAGCTTCGGAGCGCATAATTTTAATGCTTTTGATTTTAGCATTTTCCTTTTTTTTTGTTTATTTTATTTATTTATATATTTATTCGTATTTATCTGTTTACTTATTCCTAGTTTAAAAGGAACATAAGTTTTACGTAATGACAGTGGTGCAAAATGACCATAGCTGTCGACGCACCCTACAAACCCCTAAAACTACTAGTCCAGGAGATCCATTATACCCTGTTGTCCCTTCAGAGAAAGGGGAACAGGGTCTCCTTTATATGGACTCCTGGTCACGTCGGCATAAGAGGCAATGAAAAAGCTGACCAGGCAGCGAAGGATGCCCTTCGACAGCCCGAGACCGACTCCACCTTGGTTCCAATGGAGGACGTGAAGGCCGCCTTGCGGAACTCGGTCCTGCATCAGTGGAAGGAGACTTGGCAGTCTCTGCAAAATAATAAACTCAGGGCAATAAAACCGGTCGTTTCCCCATGGTCCTCTTCCATCCGGAGCATTCGGAGGGAAGAGGTCATGATTACGCGCCTGAGAATAGGACACTCTGCCCTCACTCATTCGTACCTCTTTGCGGAGGTAAAAGAACAGCCCCGCTGCAATGAGTGCCTCCAACCCCTGACGATAAAACATATCCTGACGGAATGTACAACATACCAAAGGGCCAGAGACATGTTGAAGATAAGGGGAGACTTAAGAAATATTTTAGGGGATGACTCTGGGTCCATAAACCGAGTCTTAAGTTTTTTAAGGTCAACCGGTTTAATGGGGCAGCTTTAGCTTTGGAGCTCATAATTTTAATGCTTTTGATTTTAGCATTTTCCTTTTTTATCTGTTTTTTTTTTATTTTATTTATTTATATATTTATTCGTATTTATTTGTTTACTTATTCCTAGTTTAAAAGGAACATAAGTTTTACGTAATGACAGTGGTGCAAAATGACCATAGCTGTCGACGCACCCTACAAACCCCTAAAACTACTACTACGATAGAGAATACTCCCGCAGTATCCCTGCTTGTCGTAAGAGGCGACTAAAAGGGCGGGGAGAAAACCCCGAAAACAAACCCCAAGCCAGCAAGGGATGCGTCCGGACAGTGCTGTGGATCCACTGTCTGTGAGCGGCCATACCATCTGGCCTGCGATCCGCCCAGGTGTTTGCCGTGCCTGGAGACCCGTAAGGGAGAAAAGGGGATCCTGGAGGGTGAGCTTTCTGGTTCCCAGCAGGGTGTCGGATGCCCTGTATGGACCGGGGAGTGATACCCCTCTTCGGCCCCGGATTTCGTGTAAACGGGAGGCCGGGAGCTAGCCACTCCCGGTCAATCGGCTTCCGTCGCGTTTTCGCTCCGGTGGCGAGTGCCAAGGTTGTGGGGGTCTGTGTAGGGAGGTCGGAGATGTAAGGGTTTTGGTGGGCCCTTGCACCGAAGATCCACCCCGAAACAGACAACCACTCCAGAAGCGCTATATCCCTCGAGTTAGCCCTGGCGACCACTCCGGTTTGGCGGAGTGGCGTCCCAAATGTGTGGCTCCGTGGCGGGTGGGGAGGCCGAGGGACGAATCATTTCTTATTATGGAGGAAAAACCCTTTCCACCACTAAAAAGATCCCGTCCGGACACCGGCGGGGGAGAAAAGTGTATCGGCGCATGTAAGCGCTATTTAATTATGTCTTGTGCAAAGGAAGGTGAGACCTTGAAAAAGGTTTCTCCCTTCTTAATTCGCAGAGTGTTATCACAGATTGTGCCTGGGGACCCAAAGAGCGTGAAGAAGCTCAGGGATGGTACACTACTTATAGAGACCCTGAACGACACACAGAGCGAAAAACTACTTGCTATGGGAACGCTCCATGACATTCCGATTAAGGTGGAGGTGCACCGCACTCTTAACACCTGTCGGGGAGTCATCAGTCACTACCACCTTCTATACGTGGACATCGAAGAAATCAAGAGAGAAATGTTCTCTCAGGCAGTGACTGATTGTCGTCGACTCACCACAAGGCGCAACGGAGAAAACGTAAACAGCACCTCCGTGATCTTGACGTTTGCGCGTGATAGACTACCCGACAAGGTGTTTGTGGGCTATGAATCGGTACCAGTGAGGCCATTCATCCCAAATCCCGTGCGTTGTTTCAAATGCCAACGGTTCGGCCATGTCGCGTCGCGCTGCGAGGGCAAGGCCACCTGCCCGCGCTGTGGCAAAGACGCGCACGAGGATAAAGAGTGCTCTTCGGAAACTCTTTGTGTGAATTGCGAGGGTACACACCCAGTGTACTCTCGTGATTGCCCGAAGATGAAAGAAGAGAGGAAAGTCATGGAGATAAAAACACTGGAAAAAATCCCATATGCGGAAGCGAGGAGAAAATACAGGGCGCTAATCGCCCCAACTTTCTCCCGGTCCTTTGCTTCCGTTGCAACCACGCAATGTGTAAAGTGTACCATCGCCACGCAGACAGAGATCCCGAAAGAATCCCCAATAGAAACCACGCAAGTGCCTAAACCAAAAAGGGTGAAGGATGGAAAGAGTAAGGTGGACAAGGAGCCACCTACTCCTGTGGGCCCTTCAAAGAAGAGCCCACTAAAAACCACCAAGGGGAACACGCCAAAAGGGCGTGAGAATACACCTTCCCCGCCGCCTCCAGTGAAGCCAAAGAAGCCGGAGGTAATTGAAGAGGACCAGAGTATCTCTGATACTGAGGTCTTCGCAAACGAGTGGAAGAGGAAACATCGCTTCAAGCGATAACCTCAATAGAGTTGGTCATCTCCCTTTTTAGTCATCTTATTTATTTATATATTTATTTATTTATTTATTTTAATTTAACACTTTAAATGTGTTCCATTCTGCAGTGGAACTGCAATGGTTTTTATCGGCACAAGGAGGAGCTGGCCATTTTAATCCAAGATTTTAAACCCTCTTGTATTTGTCTCCAAGAGACCCATTTTAAGGCTGAAGATAAGGGTATTCTGAAGGGGTTCACTGTTTTTAGAATGGATGACCTAAGTGGCCAACGAGCCCAAGGGGGAGTAGCAGTTGCGGCCCGTGAGGCCCTTTACACCTCGCGAGTCCAACTGAACTCTCCATTCCAGGCCGTCGCTGTCACGGTGCACACCCCTGAGAGGATGACGTTATGCAACGTGTATCTGCCAGAGGGTGCACCGGTGACCCGCCTGAACCTTGAAGCCCTTGTCCACCAGCTTCCTCAGCCGTTCATTTTGATGGGAGATTTTAATGCCCATGATCCTCTCTGGGGAGGGCCAGAAACCCAAAGCAATAGGAGAGGTCGAATTTTATCCAACTTTATTGAGGATTTTAACCTGTTTTTATTAAATAGCGGCGAAAAAACCCGCTTTAACAGCTTCAATGGGGAATTCTCAGCAATAGATCTTTGTCTATGCTCGAGAAGTCTAGCCCCAAAGCTGAAAATGTCCACCCACAACGATCTCTGTGGGAGTGACCATTTTCCTCTTCTACTCGTTAAAGAAGACTCTTCGCCCACCATTTCAAAACCTCCGGAAAAGTGGCGTATTAACCGTGCGGACTGGCCACTTTTCAAGCGTACGTTTACATATAAACACGACGCAAGTTTCGACGCGTTGCACAACGTCGATAAACTAAGTTCAACGCTGTTGGCGGCAGTTACCAAAAGTATCCCTCGTACGTCCGGGAATATAAATCGAGCTCCTGTCCCTTGGTGGAACGGGGAATGCGACCGGGCGATTCGGGCGAGGAAAAAAGCATTGAATATTTTTAGAAAATATCCCACGGCAACTAATCTGGCATCGTACCGCCGCCTGAGAGCGCGAGCTCGAAGGGCCGTGAAGGAGGCCAAGAGGGCTTCCTGGATAGAATACGTCTCTACCATCAACCATCGCACGCCGCTTGGTCAGGTATGGGACAAAGTGAAGAAAATCTCCGGGTCCAAGGGCTCATTTGTCATCTCGCCATTGCTTGTTGCTGGCCGGGTGGTTAATTCACCTGCCGAAATAAGCAACATATTTGCCAGTCAGTTCGCGGCCAATAGCAGTGACGAGGGCTATGCCGCGGACTTGGCGAACCTGAAGAGGCGATGCGAGAGTGTCCCTCTCAATTTCGGTGCAGGTCCTACAAGCGAATATTACAATGAGCCTTTCACGTCCTGGGAGCTTAAATCCGCCATCGAAGACTCCCATTACACCTCGCCAGGGGCGGACGAAATCCACAACGCATTTCTCCGGAACATTCCGGAAACTGCGATTGGGGAGGTCCTAAATACCCTCAACCAACTTTGGAACGAGGGCAGTTTTCCAAATGCCTGGCGAGAGTCCATCGTGATACCAATCCCAAAACAGGGCAAGGACAAAAATGACCCGAACAACTACCGTCCCATATCTCTCACCAGCTGCCTGTGCAAGGTGATGGAACGGATGGTAAACCGACGTCTCATGTGGTGCTTGGAGAGTCGACACCTGCTCTCCGACGCTCAGTGCGGCTTTCGGCGTGGCAGGTCCACGACAGACCATCTGGTGCGCACTGAGAACTTCATCCAGGAAGCCTTTCTCCACCGTCAACACGTCATAGCAGTCTTTTTCGACCTGGAGAAGGCCTATGATAGTGTGTGGCGATGGAGAATCCTCAACACGCTCCACAAGTGGGGATTTAGAGGCAACATGACCCTATTTATCAGGAATTTTTTAACTAACCGCCTTTTTAAAGTAAGGACTGGGAAGCACTTATCCCGATCTTTTACACAGGAGAACGGGGTACCCCAGGGCTCAGTACTGAGCGTGACGTTATTTGCCATCGCCATCAACGACGTGGTGGAATGCATCAATGCCCCGGTGATGGCATCGCTCTATGTGGACGACTTAGCCATATTTTGCCGGTCGACACGACTGCCAAACGCTTCCAGGCAAGCCCAGGTGACTCTAAACAAACTGGGAGAGTGGTCGCGAAAGAACGGATTTCGCTTCTCCATGGAGAAAACGAAATGCGTGCACTTTCACCGTCTTCGCGGTTACCACGTTACCCCGACCCTAACCCTGTTGGGTAGGATTCTTCCATTTGTGGAGTCCGTCCGCTTTCTCGGCATGATCCTGGACCAAAAGCTGAACTGGCGGGAGCATATCCGCGTGTTACGCGAGAGGTGTCGCCAAACCCTCAACGTTTTAAAGTTTTTAACTCACTCCACTTGGGGAGCAGACCGCTCCACCATGCTTTTATTGTACAGAGGCTTGGTGCGATCCAAACTGGACTATGGTTCCATAGTGTATTCCTCAGGACGAGAGTCTTACTTGAGACCACTCACATGTGTCCACAATGCTGGGATACGGTTGGCCACCGGGGCATTTAGAACAAGCCCAGTCCCAAGCTTACTTGCAGACGCAGGGGAGCCTCCGTTGGAAACCCGCAGGATGATTTTAATGGGCAACTATGCCTGTAAAATTTTATCAGAGACAATCCACCCTTGTTTTAACATAGTTTTTAACCAACGGTTTTTAGACTTATTTAACAGGCGGAGAAGGGCAACTAGGCCCTTTGCCGTTCGTTTTAATGATTTTATTAATGAGGTAAATTTTACATTTCCTCAAATATGTCCCGTCTCCTATGCTAAGTATCCGCCTTGGTTAACACCAATGCCGGATATTAAACTCATTGCCAGTGCACGCCGCAAAGCCAAAACGACCGATTCCGAATACCAGCAGCTCTTCAGTGCCGTCCTCAGCTCACTTTCTGACTTTGTCCCAGTCTACACCGACGGGTCAAAGTCAGAATCTGCATGTGCCTATGCGGTCGTGTCCCACTACCATGGAGTCGTGAGGAAAAAACTGCACACTTCTTGCAGCATTTTCACAGCCGAGCTGTCAGCCATAAGGACGGCCCTAGGAGAAATAAAAGAAAGCAATGGCTTTTTCCTCATCTGCACCGACTCGTTGAGCGCCCTAAAATCTTTATCGGCCTTTGCACCTGTGCACCCGATAGTCCAGGAGATCCATTATACCCTGTTGTCCCTTCAGAGAAAGGGGAACAGGGTCTCCTTTATATGGACTCCTGGTCACGTCGGCATAAGAGGCAACGAAAAAGCTGACCAGGCAGCGAAGGATGCCCTTCGACAACCCGAGACCGACTCCACCTTGGTTCCAATGGAAGACGTGAAGGCCGCCTTGCGGAACTCGGTCCTGCATCAGTGGAAGGAGACTTGGCAGTCTCTTCAAAATAATAAACTCAGGGCAATAAAACCGGTCGTTTCACCATGGTCGTCTTCCATCCGGAACATTCGGAGGGAAGAGGTCATGATTACGCGCCTGAGAATAGGACACTCTGCCCTCACTCATTCGTACCTCTTTGCGGAGGTAAAAGAACAGCCCCGCTGCAATGAGTGTTTCCAACCCCTGACCATAAAACATATCCTGACGGAATGTACAACATACCAAAGGGCCAGAGACATGTTGAAGATAAGGGGAGACTTAAAAAATATTTTAGGGGATGACTCTGGGTCTATAAATCGAGTCTTAACTTTTTTAAGGACAACCGGTTTAATGGGGCAGCTTTAGCTTCGGAGCGCATAATTTTAATGCTTTTGATTTTAGCATTTTCCTTTTTTTTTTGTTTATTTTATTTATTTATATATTTATTCGTATTTATCTGTTTACTTATTCCTAGTTTAAAAGGAACATAAGTTTTACGTAATGACAGTGGTGCAAAATGACCATAGCTGTCGACGCACCCTACAAACCCCTAAAACTACTACTACTCCATTATACCCTGTTGTCCCTTCAGAGAAAGGGGAACAGGGTCTCCTTTATATGGACTCCTGGTCACGTCGGCATAAGAGGCAACGAAAAAGCTGACCAGGCAGCGAAGGATGCCCTTCGACAACCCGAGACCGACTCCACCTTGGTTCCAATGGAAGACGTGAAGGCCGCCTTGCGGAACTCGGTCCTGCATCAGTGGAAGGAGACTTGGCAGTCTCTTCAAAATAATAAACTCAGGGCAATAAAACCGGTCGTTTCACCATGGTCCTCTTCCATCCGGAACATTCGGAGGGAAGAGGTCATGATTACGCGCCTGAGAATAGGACACTCTGCCCTCACTCATTCGTACCTCTTTGCGGAGGTAAAAGAACAGCCCCGCTGCAATGAGTGTTTCCAACCCCTGACCATAAAACATATCCTGACGGAATGTACAACATACCAAAGGGCCAGAGACATGTTGAAGATAAGGGGAGACTTAAAAAATATTTTAGGGGATGACTCTGGGTCTATAAATCGAGTCTTAACTTTTTTAAGGACAACCGGTTTAATGGGGCAGCTTTAGCTTCGGAGCGCATAATTTTAATGCTTTTGATTTTAGCATTTTCCTTTTTTTTTTGTTTATTTTATTTATTTATATATTTATTCGTATTTATCTGTTTACTTATTCCTAGTTTAAAAGGAACATAAGTTTTACGTAATGACAGTGGTGCAAAATGACCATAGCTGTCGACGCACCCTACAAACCCCTAAAACTACTACTACTGACTCTGGGTCTATAAACCGAGTCTTAAGTTTTTTAAGGTCAACCGGTTTAATGGGGCAGCTTTAGCTTTGGAGCTCATAATTTTAATGCTTTTGATTTTAGCATTTTCCTTTTTTTTCTGTTTTGTTTTTCTATTTTATTTATTTATATATTTATTCGTATTTATTTGTTTACTTATTCCTAGTTTAAAAGGAACATAAGTTTTACGTAATGACAGTGTTGCAAAATGACCATAGCTGTCGACGCACCCTACAAACCCCTAAAACTACTACTCGACACCTGCTCTACGACGCTCAGTGCGGCTTTCGGCGTGGCAGGTCCACGACAGACCATCTGGTTCGCACTGAGAACTTCATCCAGGAAGCCTTTCTACAACGTCAACACGTCATAGCAGTCTTCTTCGACCTGGAGAAGGCCTATGATAGTGTGTGGCGATGGAGAATCCTCAACACGCTCCACAAGTGGGGATTTAGAGGCAACATGGCCCTATTTATCAGAAATTTTTTAACCAACCGCCTTTTTAAAGTAAGGACTGGGAAGCACTTTTCCCGATCTTTTACACAGGAGAACGGGGTACCCCAGGGTTCAGTACTGAGCGTGACGTTATTTGCCATCGCCATCAACGACGTGGTGGAATGCATCAATGCCCCGGTGATGGCATCGCTCTATGTGGACGACCTAGCCATATTTTGCCGGTCGACACGACTGCCAAACGCTTCCAGGCAAGCCCAGGTGACTCTAAACAAACTGGGAGAGTGGTCGCGAAAGAACGGATTTCGTTTCTCCATGGAGAAAACGAAATGCGTGCACTTTCACCGTCCTCGCGGTTACCACGTTACCCCGACCCTAACCCTGTTGGGTAGGATTCTTCCATTTGTGGAGTCCGTCCGCTTTCTCGGCATGATCCTGGACCAAAAGCTGAACTGGCGGGAGCATATCCGCGTGTTACGTGAGAGGTGTCGCCAAACCCTCAACGTTTTAAAGTTTTTAACTCACTCCACTTGGGGAGCAGACCGCACCAGCATGCTTTTATTGTACAGAGGCTTGGTGCGATCCAAACTGGACTTTGGTTCCATAGTGTATTCCTCAGGACGAGAGTCTTACTTGAGACCACTTACATGTGTCCACAATGCTGGGATACGGTTGGCCACCGGGGCATTTAGAACAAGCCCAGTCCCAAGCTTGCAATCAATCAGATCTTGCAATTCTCTGGCTGCAGCTTTAATCCGTATTCCCTCAATCTTCCTAATACTTAATTTAACTTTTCATTATGAGAGACGAAGTTGTTTCCAAGGATCACGATGTCATCCAAATATACAAAGCATCCTAAACCCTGGAGCCCACTCAGAACTGTGTTAATGAGACGCTGAAAGGTAGCAGGGGCACCCTTTAATCCAAATGGCATCCCTTTAAACTTGTAGTGACTCTTGGAAGTGCTGAAAAGGGTTTTGCTTTGATCATTACTCGCCATAAGGATTTGGTGGTAACCTTTAGCAAGATCCAAAGTACTGAAATACCCTGCCTTCCCCAATTGGTCCAGTATTTCCGTAATGAGGGGTAATGGAAATGCATCACCAACAGTCACGTTATTCAATTTGCAGTAATCCACCACAATCCTCCATTTTTGCCATCCGGAGGGATCTGCTTTCTTGAGAACAACCAGGATTGGTGAATTCCAAGCACTTTTACTAGATGCAGTTGTGCCGTCCCTCAGCATATCATGGATTTGGCTGCTCACTTCCCTTTTTGCACTTCGAGAATGCAATATGGGTGCATGTTCATTAAACTATTTCCTCCCCGTGAGAGCATAGGAATTTCATGCGCCAAAGCCATTATAGTGGCGAGTTAATCTCCCAGCAAGAAAAAAACATCATTGTAACTTTGACAATTCCAAAAACTCCTCTTATTCCTCTCAACTAAGGTGGCTTAGTTGTAATTCACTTCTCGTGGCGCTGCCCTCTTCCAGTTTTGGTGCAGTGAGTTCAGAATCTATCTCTACTTCTTGCAGGACCCTCGGAGATGTCACATGTGACATCCTTGTCGGTCGTGTTAATTATACTGTCCATACATTCTCCATCCACCCCAATTGTCAAGGCTTCAGCCAGATAGACACCATCCCTTACGGTTTCCCTTGCTCACACTCCTTCGCCCTGAGAGTTAGTAGGTACCTTTATAACATACAGTACCCCCCTGCGGGTAGGGGGGTAGAGAATACTCCCGCAGTATCCCTGCTTGTCGTAAGAGGCGACTAAAAGGGCGGGGAGAAAACCCCGAAAACAAACCCCAAGCCAGCAAGGGATGCGTCCGGACAGTGCTGTGGATCCACTGTCTGTGAGCGGCCATATCATCTGGCCTGCGATCCGCCCAGGTGTTTGCCGTGCCTGGAGACCCGTAAGGGAGAAAAGGGGATCCTGGAGGGTGAGCTTTCTGGTTCCCAGCAGGGTGTCGGATGCCCTGTATGGACCGGGGAGTGATACCCCTCTTCGGCCCCGGATTTCGTGTAAACGGGAGGCCGGGAGCTAGCCACTCCCGGTCAATCGGCTTCCGTCGCGTTTTCGCTCCGGTGGCGAGTGCCAAGGTTGTGGGGGTCTGCGTAGGGAGGTCGGAGATGTAAGGGTTTTGGTGGGCCCTTGCACCGAAGATCCACCCCGAAACAGACAACCACTCCAGAAGCGCTATATCCCTCGAGTTAGCCCTGGCGACCGCCCCGGTTTGGCGGAGTGGCGTCCCAAATGTGTGGCTCCGTGGTGGGTGGGGAGGCCGAGGGACGAATCATTTACTATTATGGAGGAAAAACCCTTTCCACCACTAAAAAGATCCCGTCCGGACACCGGCGGGGGAGAAAAGTGCATAGGCGCATGTAAGCGCTATTTAATTATGTCGTGCATAAAGGAAGGTGAAACCTTGAAAAAGGTTTCTCCTTTCTTAATTCGCAGAGTTTTGTCACAGATTGTGCCTGGGGAACCAAAGAGCGTGAAGAAGCTCCGGGATGGTACACTTCTTATAGAGACCCTGAACGATACACAAAGCGATAAACTGCTTGCTATGGGAATGCTCCATGACATTCCGATTAAGGTGGAGGTGCACCGCACTCTTAACACCTGTCGGGGAGTCATCAGTCACTACGACCTCCTATACGTGGACATCGAAGAAATCAAGAGAGAAATGTTCTCTCAGGGAGTGACTGATTGTCGTCGACTCACCACGAGGCGCAACGGAGAAAACGTAAACAGCACCTCCGTGATCTTGACGTTTGCGCGTGATAGACTACCCGACAAGGTGTTTGTGGGCTATGAATCGGTACCAGTGAGGCCATTCATCCCAAATCCCGTGCGTTGTTTCAAATGCCAACGGTTCGGCCATGTCGCGTCGCGTTGCGAGGGTAAGGCCACCTGCCCGCGCTGTGGCAAAGACGCGCACGAGGATAAAGAGTGCTCTTCGGAACCTCTTTGTGTGAATTGCGAGGGTACACACCCAGTGTACTCTCGTGATTGCCCGAAGATGAAAGAAGAGAGGAAAGTCATGGAGATAAAAACCCTTGAAAAAATCCCATATGCGGAAGCGAGGAGAAAATACAGGGCGCTAATCGCTCCAACTTTCTCCCGGTCCTTTGCTTCCGTTGCAACCACGCAATGTGTAAAGTGTACCATCGCCACGCAGACGGAGATACCGAAAGAATCCCCAGTTGAAAACACGCAAGTGCCTAAACCCAAAAGGGTGAAGGATGGGAAGAGTAAGGTGGACAAGGAGCCACCTACTCCTGTGGGCCCTTCAAAGAAGAGCCCACAGAAAACCACCAAGGGGAACACGCCAAAAGGGCGTGAGAATACACCTTCCCCGCCGCCTCCAGTGAAGCCAAAGAGGCCGGAGGTAATTGAAGAGGACCAGAGTATCTCTGATACTGAGGTCTTCGCAAACGAGTGGAAGAGGAAACATCGCTTCAAGCGATAACCTCAATAGAGTTGGTCATCTCCCTTTTTAGTCATCTTATTTATTTATATATATATTTATTTATTTTAATTTAACACTTTAAATGTGTTCCATTCTGCAGTGGAACTGCAATGGCTTTTATCGGCACAAGGAGGAGCTGGCCATTTTAATCCAAGATTTTAAACCCTCTTGTATTTGTCTCCAAGAGACCCATTTTAAGGCTGAAGATAAGGGTATTCTGAAGGGATTCACTGTTTTTAGAACGGATGACCTAAGTGGCCAACGAGCCCAAGGGGGAGTAGCAGTTGCGGCCCGTGAGGCCCTTTACACCTCGCGAGTCCAACTGAACTCTCCATTCCAGGCCGTCGCTGTCACGGTGCACACCCCTGAGAGGATGACGTTATGCAACGTGTATCTGCCAGAGGGTGCACCGGTGACCCGCCTGAACCTTGAAGCCCTTGTCCACCAGCTTCCTCAGCCGTTCATTTTGATGGGAGATTTTAATGCCCATGATCCTCTCTGGGGAGGGCCAAAAACCCAAAGCAATAGGAGAGGTCGAATTTTATCCAACTTTATTGAGGATTTTAACCTGTTTTTATTAAATAGCGGCGAAAAAACCCGCTTTAACAGCTTCAATGGGGAATTCTCAGCAATAGATCTTTGTCTATGCTCGAGAAGTCTAGCCCCAAAGCTGAAAATGTCCACCCACAACGATCTCTGTGGGAGTGACCATTTTCCTCTTCTACTCGTTAAGGAAGACTCTTCGCCCACCATTTCAAAACCTCCGGAAAAGTGGCGTATTAACCGTGCGGACTGGCCACTTTTTAAGCATACGTTTACATATAAACACGACGCAAGTTTCGACGCGTTGCACAACGTCGATAAACTAAGTTCAACGCTGTTGGCGGCAGCTACCAAAAGTATCCCTCGTACGTCCGGGAACATTAATCGAGCTCCTGTCCCTTGGTGGAACGGGGAATGCGACCGGGCGATTCGGGCGAGGAAAAAAGCATTAAATATTTTTAGAAAATATCCCACGGCAACTAATCTGGCATCGTACCGCCGCCTGAGAGCGCGAGCTCGAAGGGCCGTGAAGGAGGCCAAGAGGGCTTCCTGGATAGAATACGTCTCTACCATCAACCATCGCACGCCGCTTGGTCAGGTATGGGACAAAGTCAAGAAAATCTCCGGGTCCAAGGGCTCATTTGTCATCTCGCCATTGCTTGTTGCTGGCCGGGTGGTTAATTCACCTGCCGAAATAAGCAACATATTTGCCAGTCAGTTCGCGGCCAATAGCAGTGACGAGGGCTATGCCGCGGACTTTGCGAACCTGAAGAGGCGATGCGAGAGAGTCCCTCTCAATTTTGGTGCAGGTCCTACAAGTGAATATTACAATGAGCCTTTCACGTCCTGGGAGCTTAAATCCGCCATCGAAGACTCCCATTACACCTCGCCAGGGGCGGACGAAATCCACAACGCATTTCTCCGGAACATTCCGGAAACTGCGATTGGGGAGGTCCTAAATACCCTCAACCAACTTTGGAACGAGGGCAGTTTTCCAAATGCCTGGCGAGAGTCCATCGTGATACCAATCCCAAAACAGGGCAAGGACAAAAATGACCCGAACAACTACCGTCCCATATCTCTCACCAGCTGCCTGTGCAAGGTGATGGAACGGATGGTAAACAGACGTCTCATGTGGTGCTTGGAGAGTCGACACCTGCTCTCCGACGCTCAGTGCGGCTTTCGGCGTGGCAGGTCCACGACAGACCATCTGGTGCGCACTGAGAACTTCATCCAGGAAGCCTTTCTCCACCGTCAACACGTCATAGCAGTCTTTTTCGACCTGGAGAAGGCCTATGATAGTGTGTGGCGATGGAGAATCCTCAACACGCTCCACAAGTGGGGATTTAGAGGCAACATGGCCCTATTTATCAGAAATTTTTTAACTAACCGCCTTTTTAAAGTAAGGACTGGGAAGCACTTATCCCGATCTTTTACACAGGAGAACGGGGTACCCCAGGGTTCAGTACTGAGCGTGACGTTATTTGCCATCGCCATCAACGACGTGGTGGAATGCATCAATGCCCCGGTGATGGCATCGCTCTATGTGGACGACTTAGCCATATTTTGCCGGTCGACACGACTGCCAAACGCTTCCAGGCAAGCCCAGGTGACTCTAAACAAACTGGGAGAGTGGTCGCGAGAGAACGGATTTCGTTTCTCCATGGAGAAAACGAAATGCGTGCACTTTCACCGTCTTCGCGGTTACCACGTTACCCCGACCCTAACCCTGTTGGGTAGGATTCTTCCATTTGTGGAGTCCGTCCGCTTTCTCGGCATGATCCTGGACCAAAAGCTGAACTGGCGGGAGCATATCCGCGTGTTACGCGAGAGGTGTCGCCAAACCCTCAACGTTTTAAAGTTTTTAACTCACTCCACTTGGGGAGCAGACCGCTCCACCATGCTTTTATTGTACAGAGGCTTGGTGCGATCCAAACTGGACTATGGTTCCATAGTGTATTCCTCAGGACGAGAGTCTTACTTGAGACCACTTACATGTGTCCACAATGCTGGGATACGGTTGGCCACCGGGGCATTTAGAACAAGCCCAGTCCCAAGCTTACTTGCAGACGCAGGGGAGCCTCCGTTGGAAACCCGCAGGATGATTTTAATGGGCAACTATGCCTGTAAAATTTTATCAGAGACAATCCACCCTTGTTTTAACATAGTTTTTAACCAACGGTTTTTAGACTTATTTAACAGGCGGAGAAGGGCAACTAGGCCCTTTGCCGTTCGTTTTAATGATTTTATTAATGAGGTAAATTTTACATTTCCTCAAATATGCCCCGTCTCCTATGCTAAGTATCCGCCTTGGTTAACACCAATGCCGGATATTAAACTCATTGCCAGTGCACGCCGCAAAGCCAAAACGACCGATTCCGAATACCAGCAGCTCTTCAGTGCCGTCCTCAGCTCACTTTCTGACTTTGTCCCAGTCTACACCGACGGGTCAAAGTCAGAATCTGCATGTGCCTATGCGGTCGTGTCCCACTACCATGGAGTCGTGAGGAAAAAACTGCACACTTCTTGCAGCATTTTCACAGCCGAGCTGTCAGCCATAAGGACGGCCCTAGGAGAAATAAAAGAAAGCAATGGCTCTTTCCTCATCTGCACCGACTCGTTGAGCGCCCTAAAATCTTTATCGGCCTTTGCACCTGTGCATCCGATAGTCCAGGAGATCCATTATACCCTGTTGTCCCTTCAGAGAAAGGGGAACAGGGTCTCCTTTATATGGACTCCTGGTCACGTCGGCATAAGAGGCAACGAAAAAGCTGACCAGGCAGCGAAGGATGCCCTTCGACAACCCGAGACCGACTCCACCTTGGTTCCAATGGAGGACGTGAAGGCCGCCTTGCGGAACTCGGTCCTGCATCAGTGGAAGGAGACTTGGCAGTCTCTTCAAAATAATAAACTCAGGGCAATAAAACCGGTCGTTTCACCATGGTCCTCTTCCATCCGGAACATTCGGAGGGAAGAGGTCATGATTACGCGCCTGAGAATAGGACACTCTGCCCTCACTCATTCGTACCTCTTTGCGGAGGTAAAAGAACAGCCCCGCTGCAATGAGTGTTTCCAACCCCTGACGATAAAACATATCCTGACGGAATGTACAACATACCAAAGGGCCAGAGACATGTTGAAGATAAGGGGAGACTTAAAAAATATTTTAGGGGATGACTCTGGGTCTATAAATCGAGTCTTAACTTTTTTAAGGGCAACCGGTTTAATGGGGCAGCTTTAGCTTCGGAGCGCATAATTTTAATGCTTTTGATTTTAGCATTTTCCTTTTTTTTTTTTTTGTTTATTTTATTTATTTATATATTTATTCGTATTTATCTGTTTACTTATTCCTAGTTTAAAAGGAACATAAGTTTTACGTAATGACAGTGGTGCAAAATGACCATAGCTGTCGACGCACCCTACAAACCCCTAAAACTACTACTACTACAACATACAGTAGCAGAGATTCTTATTTTTTGTCCCTTGGCCGATTTACATTCCATTTCCTTTTTCTTGTCCATTTTAATGTTAAATCCTCTCATGAAAACTTTTCCTTGCCCTATATATATCACAGCACCTAATACCCCCAGCAAGTCTCTTCCCATAATTCTATCAAAATTTAGCAAAAAACTGGAGTTATCCATTAGCTGGAATTCCAACGTGGTCTCTTTTCTTAGATCTTCTAATGTTAATGTCACTCTTCCCCCCGTTTCTATGACTCTTCGTTATGCCTTTCACCTAAACCCTCTCATCCTGATAATAATAGGTACCCATTTTTAAGGAGGTTAAGTTTATCGTACTTACATCAGCACCTGTATCTAGCAATAAGCTTAGTTTACTGCTCTTACTTACAGGGCAATTAAAAGTTATCGATTCTCCTCTGCTGTTTCCAGATAAGCTACCCACATTTATCTGCCTAGGCATTTGAAGGTTGAAGCCTCTCCTCTGGCCTTCCTTACTTTCTTGTCTTCCTCCCGCAGATAAGGAATTTCGGGGCGTATCGACTTTAAGACGGCACTCTCTTGCCATGTGTCCGTGCTTCCCACACCGAAAACACTTAATCTCCTCTATTTTTCGTATTCCCTTTTCCTCAATGGATCTCCTCTTTTTGTAATAGCACTTGGTGGCTATGTGACCCAGCTTCCCGCAATTATCGAACCGTAAGGGGCTTTGAGCATCAGATGGCTTACCCCTCTCAATAGTGGACAAAATGGCGCTCTCTTCCTCTAAAGCCACTTCTATTGCTGTTGGCAGAGGTAGTGCCTCCCCTTCACTATGCACTATTGTTTGAATCCTTTTGTTCTCCAGCCCCTGAACAAAACAGGCCTTGGCTAAATGGTTCACCAATGGTGTTGACCCTACTTCTTCCTTAAGTTTCGTGACCCTACGGGCTGCATTGCGCAATTCCGTTTTCATACTGTGGATGCGACCCCCATGCTGCAATGCTCTCCCCTTAGTTTTGCTCATCAAAACCCTTACCATTAATTTGGATCGTGCTTCTCCTATTATTCGCACTTACAAATTTGAGTAATCTGTCATGCTAAGGGAGATTATCTAGGTTGAATACTACATCAACATTTTCCACAAACTCGCAATTTAGTCTTATCCCCATCAAATGTCTGACTAATTATCTTCATGGCCTCAGCGATGCTGCAATTTTCACCAGGAAGAAAATCGTATAACCAATAAAAATAATGAAGAAGAACTCCAATACCGGTATTTCGGTCACCAGGTGACCATCAACGGGGAGAGAATCGAATGGCAACTTGAACTTGGAAGAAGACTATGCACCAGGCAGTGTCCAAAGTCAAGTGCTGCAACAGTCGCCGCTATTGGACGACTCCACCGGTTGGGCCATCATTGCAATGCTAATTATTTCCCGACTCACTTGGGAAATGGGCAAAGGACAATGGGCACCAGTGTGGCTTACTTAAAATAGTTTCTGTCTGGGGTTGGGATCTTCTTTTCCTGCTTCTGGGGGGACGACCTCTCTGCTTTGTTCCTTCTGGCTGTGAATGGGCTACACGCATGTTCATCTTGTCTCCTTGGCACCTGGCTGCCTTCAAGTCTGCATTCTCAGTAATCAACTCCACTCGGGGAAGACGGCAACGACGAGGTCCTGAACCATGTTAAAATGATAACTGTGATCGGCCCCGCGACCACTTTAACGCATCCCACACCTGACACCAGTTTTTTATGTTGTATCCCACGGCATCTTGGCTGGGGGATATGGTGACAATCTTACCGACGAATCAAGTGGCTGCCCCGCAGTAAATGGTGAGGGTGGTCAGGGGAAAGGTCACATACTGAGGAATGCATGACAAGTTTATTTCCCAGACGAAAGATTCCCAGTACAGAAAGCAAGCCCCCCTCCCTTGTTTTTCTCTTGTGCAGCTGATGCTGCGACCACCTCTTCCTCTCTCATGCCAGGACAGACTACTGCACGAAAAGACATCCTTCGTTTTGGCATCTCCTTATCACCTTTATTTGGGTCCAAAGTTACTTCTGCCCTCTGGGCCTGAGTCTCACACGTAAGGCATTATCAGTTGCCCTGTGGACCTGTGTAGGCTCTCCTAGTCGAAGGCACTACTCATCATGCCATCGGTCCATCCGAACTCAGCATCACATGTCCGTGACTCATTGGCGTTGCGATGTTGTGTCAGTATACTACACCGCCTCTTTCCTAAGATCTGCCCAAGATTTCTCCCCATTCAGAATGCGGAACATTCCACAAAGTCTGCTCACTTTCCTTCTAGTTTGTAGAGGTTCCCAGCCCAGCATTTTCGGCATGTCAGACACACTCTTTATCCTCCTCTGCTTCCCCAGTACATATCGGGCAGCCTTCCTTTGCACCTTTTCCAATTTTTTGATTTGTCCTTCTTCATGAGGGTCCAATACTAGAGATGCGTACTCTAAAATTGGTCTTACCAGGGTCTGATACGCCTTCTTGGTCACTCTAACGTTCCCTTTGAGGTTTCTCATCACCCAATGAGGAGTTTTGAGAGCTGTCTTAAAAATGTACTCCACATTTAGCCCCCACTCTAAATCCTTATTTAAATATACACCTAAGTATTTGCAAGTATCACTTCTAGGAATGACATTTTCTGAGAATTTATATTCCCTATTGTTTCCATTTACCTTGTTACTAAAGTGATGGATTTGCATTTGCTAACATTGATATCCATCCCATTATTTGTCCCCCAATCCGCCATTTTATTAATGTCCCTTTGAAGTATGTATCTAAGCCAACAAAATACATTAATAATGAGAGGGTAAGCTGAGGAGAACAAAACTTTTTCAAAATTGTCTATGTAAATATCGGCCAGGCGTGGGGACAAGGGCGAGCCCATGGCTAAACCATTGGGTTGTTGGAAATATGTGCCATTAAAAATTAAATAATTTTGGGAAGCACACGTCTTTAGTAATACACAGAGTTCACTAATAACTGGCACTGGGAAGGATCTCCAGATGAGGATGTCTTCGGTGAGGTTCACAGTTCCCATGGGTGGCACATTGGTGAATAGGTTGCGTACATCGAAGGAAACAAGCATGCACTTTTTTTGGATGACCCTGGCCCGGATGGCATTTCGTATTCGGCGCGGCTGACGCGGCATTCGTCCGGTGGAGCTTGGTCCTGGACTCAGAGGGCGACCGAAACCTGGGGGCGAGGATCTCCTCGCTGCGCCACCAGGTAGCCCGGGGGGAGGGGGAGAGTGAACCTGAGGGCGAGGATCTCCTCGCTTCGCCGACAGGTAGCGTGGGAGAGCAAGGATCTGCTCACTGCGCTCTTTCTCCCTTGTGACTCCCACCCTGCTCTGTCTTTAAGAGTCTCAGGGCCCTCCTTATATACGGGCCCTCGCCTGGGCGGTAGCCAGTGGGCGAGCGCTGAGGGGCCCCGAGGGAGGGGAGAAGTGAAAGATAGTTCCACGTGACTGTGTGACGCATCGCTCGCCACGTGGCAGGCTCTCCCCCTTCCCCCTGCGGGTAGGGGGGTAGAGAATACTCCCGCAGTATCCCTGCTTGTCGTAAGAGGCGACTAAAAGGGCGGGGAGAAAACCCCGAAAACAAACCCCAAGCCAGCAAGGGATGCGTCCGGACAGTGCTGTGGATCCACTGTCTGTGAGCGGCCATACCATCTGGCCTGCGATCCGCCCAGGTGTTTGCCGTGCCTGGAGACCCGTAAGGGAGAGAAGGGGATCCTGGAGGGTGATCTTTCTGGTTCCCAGCAGGGTTTCGGATGCCCTGCATGGACCGGAGAGCGATATCCCTCTTCGGCCCCGGATTTCGCGTAAACGGGAGGCCGGGAGCTAGCCACTCCCGGTCAATCGGCTTCCGCCGCGTTTTTGCTCCGGTGGCGAGTGCCAAGGTTGTGGGGGTCTGCGTAGGGAGGTCGGAGATGTAAGGGTTTTGGTGGGCCCTTGCACCGAAGATTGACCCCGAAACAGACAACCACTCCTGAAGCGCTATATCTTTCGAGTTAGCCCTGGCGACCGCTCCGGTTTGGCGGAGTGGCGTCCCAAATGTGTGGCTCCGTGGCGGGTGGGGAGGCCGAGGGACGAATCATTTATTATTATGGAGGAAAAACCCTTTCCACCACTAAAAAGATCCCGTCCGGACACCGGCGGGGGACAAAAGTGTATCGGCGCATGTAAGCGCTATTTAATTATGTCTTGTGCAAAGGAAGGTGAGACCTTGAAAAAGGTTTCTCCCTTCTTAATTCGCAGAGTGTTGTCACAGATTGTGCCTGGGGACCCAAAGAGCGTGAAGAAGCTCAGGGATGGTACACTACTTATAGAGACCCTGAACGACACACAGAGCGAAAAATTGCTTGCTATGGGAATGCTCCATGACATTCCGATTAAGGTGGAGGTGCACCGCACTCTTAACACCTGTCGGGGAGTCATCAGTCACTACGACCTCCTATACGTGGACATCGAAGAAATCAAGAGAGAAATGTTCTCTCAGGGAGTGACTGATTGTCGTCGACTCACCATGAGGCGCAACGGAGAAAACGTGAACAGCACCTCCGTGATCTTGACGTTTGCGCGTGATAGACTACCCGACAAGGTGTTTGTGGGCTATGAATCGGTACCAGTGAGGCCATTCATCCCAAATCCCGTGCGTTGTTTCAAATGCCAACGTTTCGGCCATGTCGCGCTGCGAGGGCAAGGCCACCTGCCCGCGCTGTGGCAAAGACGCGCACGAGGATAAAGAGTGCTCTTCGGAACCTCTTTGTGTCAATTGCGAGGGTACACACCCAGTGTACTCTCGTGATTGCCCGAAGATGAAAGAAGAAATGAAAGTCATGGAGATTAAAACACTGGAAAAAATCCCATATGCGGAAGCGAGGAGGAAATACAGGGCGCTAATCGCCCCAACTTTCTCCCGGTCCTTTGCTTCCGTTGCAACCACGCCATGTGTAAAGTGTACCATCGCCACGCAGACGGAGATACCGAAAGAATCCCCAATTGAAAACACGCAAGTGCCTAAACCCAAAAGGGTGAAGGATGGAAAGAGTAAGGTGGACAAGGAGCCACCTACTCCTGTGGGCCCTTCAAAGAAGAGCCCACAAAAAACCACCAAGGGGAACACGCAAGAAGGGCGTGAGAATACACCTTCCCCGCCGCCTCCAGTCAAACCAAAGAAGCCGGAGGTAATTGAAGAGGACCAGAGTATCTCTGATACAGAGGTCTTCGCAAACGAGTGGAAGAGGAAACATCGCTTCAAGCGATAACCTCAATAGAGTTGGTCATCTCCCCTTTTTAGTCAACTTATTTATTTATATATTTATTTATTTATTTATTTTAATTTAACATTTTAAATGTGTTCCATTCTGCAGTGGAACTGCAATGGTTTTTATCGGCACAAGGAGGAGCTGGCCATTTTAATCCAAGATTTTAAACCCTCTTGTATTTGCCTCCAAGAGACCCATTTTAAGGCTGAAGATAAGGGTATTCTGAAGGGGTTCACTGTTTTTAGAATGGATGACCTAAGTGGCCAACGAGCCCAAGGGGGAGTAGCAGTTGCGGCCCGTGAGGCCCTTTACACCTCGCGAGTCCAACTGAACTCTCCATTCCAGGCCGTCGCTGTCACGGTGCACACCCCTGAGAGGATGACGTTATGCAACGTGTATCTGCCAGAGGGTGCACCGGTGACTCGCCTGAACCTTGAAGCCCTTGTCCACCAGCTTCCTCAGCCGTTCATTTTGATGGGAGATTTTAATGCCCATGATCCTCTCTGGGGAGGGCCAGAAACCCAAAGTAATAGGAGAGGTCGAATTTTATCCAACTTTATTGAGGATTTTAACCTGTTTTTATTAAATAGCGGCGAAAAAACCCGTTTTAACAGCTTCAATGGGGAATTCTCAGCAATAGATCTTTGTCTATGCTCGAGAAGTCTAGCCCCAAAGCTGAAAATGTCCACCCACAACGATCTCTGTGGGACTGACCATTTTCCTCTTCTACTCGTTAAAGAAGACTCTTCGCCCACCATTTCAAAACCTCCGGAAAAGTGGCGTATTAACCGTGCGGACTGGCCACTTTTCAAGCGTACGTTTACATATAAACACGACGCAAGTTTCGACGCGTTGCACAACGTCGATAAACTAAGTTCAACGCTGTTGGCGGCAGCTCCAAAAGTATCCCTCGTACGTCCGGGAATATAAATCGAGCTCCTGTCCCTTGGTGGAACGGGGATTGCGACCGGGCGATTCGGGCGAGGAAAAAAGCATTGAATATTTTTAGAAAATATCCCACGGCAACTAATCTGGCATCGTACCGCCGCCTGAGAGCGCGAGCTCGAAGGCCCGTGAAGGAGGCCAAGAGGGCTTCCTGGATAGAATACGTCTCTACCATCAACCATCGCACGCCACTTGGTCAGGTATGGGACAAAGTGAAGAAAATCTCCGGGTCCAAGGGCTCATTTGTCATCTCGCCATTGCTTGTTGCTGGCCGGGTGGTTAATTCACCTGCCGAAATAAGCAACATATTTGCCAGTCAGTTCGCGGCCAATAGCAGTGACGAGGGCTATGCCGCGGACTTTGCGAACCGGAAGAGGCGATGCGAGAGAGTCCCTCTCAATTTTGGTGCAGGTCCTACCAGCGAATATTACAATGAGCCTTTCACGTCCTAGGAGCTTAAATCCGCCATCGAAGACTCCCATTACACCTCGCCAGGGGCGGACGAAATCCACAACGCATTTCTCCGGAACATTCCGGAAACCGCGATTGGGGAGGTCCTAAATACCCTCAACCAACTCTGGAACGAGGGCAGTTTTCCAAATGCCTGGCGAGAGTCCATCGTGATACCAATCCCAAAACAGGGCAAGGACAAAAATGACCCGAACAACTACCGTCCCATATCTCTCACCAGCTGCCTGTGCAAGGTGATGGAACGGATGGTAAACCGACGTCTCATGTGGTGCTTGGAGAGTCGACACCTGCTCTCCGACGCTCAGTGCGGCTTTCGGCGTGGCAGGTCCACGACAGACCATCTGGTTCGCACTGAGAACTTCATCCAGGAAGCCTTTCTCCACCGTCAACACGTCATAGCAGTCTTCTTCGACCTGGAGAAGGCCTATGATAGTGTGTGGCGATGGAGAATCCTCAACACGCTCCACAAGTGGGGATTTAGAGGCAACATGGCCCTATTTATCAGAAATTTTTTAACCAACCGCCTTTTTAAAGTAAGGACTAGGAAGCACTTTTCCCGATCTTTTACACAGGAGAACGGGGTACCCCTCCCCTGCGGGTAGGGGGTTAGAGAATACTCCCGCAGTATCCCTGCTTGTCGTAAGAGGCGACTAAAAGGGCGGGGAGAAAACCCCGAAAACAAACCCCAAGCCAGCAAGGGATGCGTCCGGACAGTGCTGTGGATCCACTGTCTGTGAGCGGCCATACCATCTGGCCTGCGATCCGCCCAGGTGTTTGCCGTGCCTGGAGACCCGTAAGGGAGAAAAGGGGATCCTGGAGGGTGAGCTTTCTGGTTCCTAGCAGGGTGTCGGATGCCCTGTATGGACCGGGGAGTGATACCCCTCTTCGGCCCCGGATTTCGTGTAAACGGGAGGCCGGCAGCTAGCCACTCCCGGTCAATCGGCTTCCGTCGCGTTTTCGCTCCGGTGGCGAGTGCCAAGGTTGTGGGGGTCTGCGTAGGGAGGTCGGAGATGTAAGGGTTTTGGTGGGCCCTTGCACCGAAGATCCACCCCGAAACAGACAACCACTCCAGAAGCGCTATATCCCTCGAGTTAGCCCTGGCGACCGCTCCGGTTTGGCGGAGTGGCGTCCCAAATGTGTGGCTCCGTGGCGGGTGGGGAGGCCGAGGGACGAATCATTTCTTATTATGGAGGAAAAACCCTTTACACCACTAAAAAGATCCCGTCCGGACACCGGCGGGGGAGAAAAGTGTATCGGCGCATGTAAGCGCTATTTAATTATGTCTTGTGCAAAGGAAGGTGAGACCTTGAAAAAGGTTTCTCCCTTCTTAATTCGCAGAGTGTTATCACAGATTGTGCCTGGGGACCCAAAGAGCGTGAAGAAGCTCAGGGATGGTACACTACTTATAGAGACCCTGAACGACACACAGAGCGAAAAACTACTTGCTCCCCCCCGCGGGTAGGGGGATAGAGAATACTCCCGCAGTATCCCTGCTTGTCGTAAGAGGCGACTAAAAGGGCGGGGAGAAAACCCCGAAAACAAACCCCAAGCCAGCAAGGGATGCGTCCGGACAGTGCTGTGGATCCACTGTCTGTGAGCGGCCATACCATCTGGCCTGCGATCCGCCCAGGTGTTTGCCGTGCCTGGAGACCCGTAAGGGAGAAAAGGGGATCCTGGAGGGTGAGCTTTCTGGTTCCCAGCAGGGTGTCGGATGCCCTGTATGGACCGGGGAGTGATACCCCTCTTCGGCCCCGGATTTCGTGTAAACGGGAGGCCGGGAGCTAGCCACTCCCGGTCAATCGGCTTCCGTCGCGTTTTCGCTCCGGTGGCGAGTGCCAAGGTTGCGGGGGTCTGCGTAGGGAGGTCGGAGATGTAAGGGTTTTGGTGGGCCCTTGCACCGAAGATCCACCCCGAAACAGACAACCACTCCTGAAGCGCTATATCCCTCGAGTTAGCCCTGGCGACCGCTCCGGTTTGGCGGAGTGGCGTCCCAAATGTGTGGCTCCTTGGCGGGTGGGGAGGCCGAGGGACGAATAATTAATTATTATGGAGGAAAAACCCTTTCCACCACTAAAAAGATCCCGTCCGGACACCGGCGGGGGAGAAAAGTGCATAGGCGCATGTAAGCGCTATTTAATTATGTCGTGCATAAAGGAAGGTGAAACCTTGAAAAAGGTTTCTCCTTTCTTAATTCGCAGAGTTTTGTCACAGATTGTGCCTGGGGACCCAAAGAGCGTGAAGAAGCTCCGGGATGGTACACTTCTTATAGAGACCCTGAACGATACACAAAGCGATAAACTGCTTGCTATGGGAATGCTCCATGACATTCCGATCAAGGTGGAGGTGCACCGCACTCTTAACACCTGTCGGGGAGTCATCAGTCACTACGACCTCCTATACGTGGACATCGAAGAAATCAAGAGAGAAATGTTCTCTCAGGGAGTGACTGATTGTCGTCGACTCACCACGAGGCGCAACGGAGAAAACGTAAACAGCACCTCCGTGATCTTGACGTTTGCGCGTGATAGACTACCCGACAAGGTGTTTGTGGGCTATGAATCGGTACCAGTGAGGCCATTCATCCCAAATCCCGTGCGTTGTTTCAAATGCCAACGGTTCGGCCATGTCGCGTCGCGTTGCGAGGGTAAGGCCACCTGCCCGCGCTGTGGCAAAGACGCGCACGAGGATAAAGAGTGCTCTTCGGAACCTCTTTGTGTCAATTGCGAGGGTACACACCCAGTGTACTCTCGTGATTGCCCGAAGATGAAAGAAGAGAGGAAAGTCATGGAGATAAAAACCCTTGAAAAAATCCCATATGCGGAAGCGAGGAGAAAATACAGGGCGCTAATCGCTCCAACTTTCTCCCGGTCCTTTGCTTCCGTTGCAACCACGCAATGTGTAAAGTGTACCATCGCCACGCAGACGGAGATACCGAAAGAATCCCCAGTTGAAAACACGCAAGTGCCTAAACCCAAAAGGGTGAAGGATGGGAAGAGTAAGGTGGACAAGGAGCCACCTACTCCTGTGGGCCCTTCCAAGAAGAGCCCACAGAAAACCACCAAGGGGAACACGCCAAAAGGGCGTGAGCATACACCTTCCCCGCCGCCTCCAGTGAAGCCAAAGAGGCCGGAGGTAATTGAAGAGGACCAGAGTATCTCTGATACTGAGGTCTTCGCAAACGAGTGGAAGAGGAAACATCGCTTCAAGCGATAACCTCAATAGAGTTGGTCATCTCCCTTTTTAGTCATCTTATTTATTTATATATTTATTTATTTATTTTAATTTAACACTTTAAATGTGTTCCATTCTGCAGTGGAACTGCAATGGCTTTTATCGGCACAAGGAGGAGCTGGCCATTTTAATCCAAGATTTTAAACCCTCTTGTATTTGTCTCCAAGAGACCCATTTTAAGGCTGAAGATAAGGGTATTCTGAAGGGATTCACTGTTTTTAGAACGGATGACCTAAGTGGCCAACGAGCCCAAGGGGGAGTAGCAGTTGCGGCCCGTGAGGCCCTTTACACCTCGCGAGTCCAACTGAACTCTCCATTCCAGGCCGTCGCTGTCACGGTGCACACCCCTGAGAGGATGACGTTATGCAACGTGTATCTGCCAGAGGGTGCACCGGTGACCCGCCTGAACCTTGAAGCCCTTGTCCACCAGCTTCCTCAGCCGTTCATTTTGATGGGAGATTTTAATGCCCATGATCCTCTCTGGGGAGGGCCAGAAACCCAAAGCAATAAGAGAGGTGGAATTTTATCCAACTTTATTGAGGATTTTAACCTGTTTTTATTAAATAGCGGCGAAAAAACCCGCTTTAACAGCTTCAATGGGGAATTCTCAGCAATAGATCTTTGTCTATGCTCGAGAAGTCTAGCCCCAAAGCCGAAAATGTCCACCCACAACGATCTCTGTGGGAGTGACCATTTTCCTCTTCTACTCGTTAAGGAAGACTCTTCGCCCACCATTTCAAAACCTCCGGAAAAGTGGCGTATTAACTGTGCGGACTGGCCACTTTTTAAGCGTACGTTTACATATAAACACGACGCAAGTTTCGACGCGTTGCACAACGTCGATAAACTAAGTTCAACGCTGTTGGCGGCAGCTACCAAAAGTATCCCTCGTACGTCCGGGAACATTAATCGAGCTCCTGTCCCTTGGTGGAACGGGGAATGCGACCGGGCGATTCGGGGGAGGAAAAAAGCATTAAATATTTTTAGAAAATATCCCACGGCAACTAATCTGGCATCGTACCGCCGCCTGAGAGCGCGAGCTCGAAGGGCCGTGAAGGAGGCCAAGAGGGCTTCCTGGATAGAATACGTCTCTACCATCAACCATCGCACACCGCTTGGTCAGGTATGGGACAAAGTCAAGAAAATCTCCGGGTCCAAGGGCTCATTTGTCATCTCGCCATTGCTTGTTGCTGGCCGGGTGGTTAATTCACCTGCCGAAATAAGCAACATATTTGCCAGTCAGTTCGCGGCCAATAGCAGTGACGAGGGCTATGCCGCGGACTTTGCGAACCTGAAGAGGCGATGCGAGAGAGTCCCTCTCAATTTTGGTGCAGGTCCTACAAGTGAATATTACAATGAGCCTTTCACGTCCTGGGAGCTTAAATCCGCCATCGAAGACTCCCATTACACCTCGCCAGGGGCGGACGAAATCCACAACGCATTTCTCCGGAACATTCCGGAAACTGCGATTGGGGAGGTCCTAAATACCCTCAACCAACTTTGGAACGAGGGCAGTTTTCCAAATGCCTGGCGAGACTCCATCGTGATACCAATCCCAAAACAGGGCAAGGACAAAAATGACCCGAACAACTACCGTCCCATATCTCTCACCAGCTGCCTGTGCAAGGTGATGGAACGGATGGTAAACCGACGTCTCATGTGGTGCTTGGAAAGTCGACACCTGCTCTCCGACGCTCAGTGCGGCTTTCGGCGTGGCAGGTCCACGACAGACCATCTGGTGCGCACTGAGAACTTCATCCAGGAAGCCTTTCTCCACCGTCAACACGTCATAGCAGTCTTTTTCGACCTGGAGAAGGCCTATGATAGTGTGTGGCGATGGAGAATCCTCAACACGCTCCACAAGTGGGGATTTAGAGGCAACATGGCCCTATTTATCAGAAATTTTTTAACTAACCGCCTTTTTAAAGTAAGGACTGGGAAGCACTTATCCCGATCTTTTACACAGGAGAACGGGGTACCCCAGGGTTCAGTACTGAGCGTGACGTTATTTGCCATCGCCATCAACGACGTGGTGGAATGCATCAATGCCCCGGTGATGGTATCGCTCTATGTGGACGACTTAGCCATATTTTGCCGGTCGACACGACTGCCAAACGCTTCCAGGCAAGCCCAGGTGACTCTAAACAAACTGGGAGAGTGGTCGCGAAAGAAGGGATTTCGTTTCTCCATGGAGAAAACGAAATGCGTGCACTTTCACCGTCTTCGCGGTTACCACGTTACCCCGACCCTAACCCTGTTGGGTAGGATTCTTCCATTTGTGGAGTCCGTCCGCTTTCTCGGCATGATCCTGGACCAAAAGCTGAACTGGCGGGAGCATATCCGCGTGTTACGCGAGAGGTGTCGCCAAACCCTCAACGTTTTAAAGTTTTTAACTCACTCCACTTGGGGAGCAGACCGCTCCACCATGCTTTTATTGTACAGAGGCTTGGTGCGATCCAAACTGGACTATGGTTCCATAGTGTATTCCTCAGGACGAGAGTCTTACTTGAGACCACTCACATGTGTCCACAATGCTGGGATACGGTTGGCCACCGGGGCATTTAGAACAAGCCCAGTCTCAAGCTTACTTGCAGACGCAGGGGAGCCTCCGTTGGAAACCCGCAGGATGATTTTAATGGGCAACTATGCCTGTAAAATTTTATCAGAGACAAACCACCCTTGTTTTAACATAGTTTTTAACCAACGGTTTTTAGACTTATTTAACAGGCGGAGAAGGGCAACTAGGCCCTTTGCCGTTCGTTTTAATGATTTTATTAATGAGGTAAATTTTACATTTCCTCAAATATGCCCCGTCTCCTATGCTAAGTATCCGCCTTGGTTAACACCAATGCCGGATATTAAAATCATTGCCAGTGCACGCCGCAAAGCCAAAACGACCGATTCCGAATACCAGCAGCTCTTCAGTGCCGTCCTCAGCTCACTTTCTGACTTTGTCCCAGTCTACACCGACGGGTCAAAGTCAGAATCTGCATGCGCCTATGCGGTCGTGTCCCACTACCATGGAGTCGTGAGGAAAAAACTGCACACTTCTTGCAGCATTTTCACAGCCGAGCTGTCAGCCATAAGGACGGCCCTAGGAGAAATAAAAGAAAGCAATGGCTCTTTCCTCATCTGCACCGACTCGTTGAGCGCCCTAAAATCTTTATCGGTCTTTGCACCTGTGCACCCGATAGTCCAGGAGATCCATTATACCCTGTTGTCCCTTCATAGAAAGGGGAACAGGGTCTCCTTTATATGGACTCCTGGTCACGTCGGCATAAGAGGCAACGAAAAAGCTGACCAGGCAGCGAAGGATGCCCTTCGACAACCCGAAACCGACTCCACCTTGGTTCCAATGGAGGACGTGAAGGCCGCCTTGCGGAACTCGGTCCTGCATCAGTGGAAGGAGACTTGGCAGTCTCTTCAAAATAATAAACTCAGGGCAATAAAACCGGTCGTTTCACCATGGTCCTCTTCCATCCGGAACATTCGGAGGGAAGAGGTCATGATTACGCGCCTGAGAATAGGACACTCTGCCCTCACTCATTCGTACCTCTTTGCGGAGGTAAAAGAACAGCCCCGCTGCAATGAGTGTTTCCAACCCCTGACGATAAAACATATCCTGACGGAATGTACAACATACCAAAGGGCCAGAGACATGTTGAAGATAAGGGGAGACTTAAAAAATATTTTAGGGGATGACTCTGGGTCTATAAATCGAGTCTTAACTTTTTTAAGGGCAACTGGTTTAATGGGGCAGCTTTAGCTTCGGAGCTCATAATTTTAATGCTTTTGATTTTAGCATTTTCCTTTTTTTTTTGTTTATTTTATTTATTTATATATTTATTCGTATTTATCTGTTTACTTATTCCTAGTTTAAAAGGAACATAAGTTTTACGTAATGACAGTGGTGCAAAATGACCATAGCTGTCGACGCACCCTACAAACCCCTAAAACTACTACTAACTACTTGCTATGGGAACGCTCCACGACATTCCGACCCCCCCGCGGGTAGGGGGATAGAGAATACTCCCGCAGTATCCCTGCTTGTCGTAAGAGGCGACTAAAAGGGCGGGGAGAAAACCCCGAAAACAAACCCCAAGCCAGCAAGGGATGCGTCCGGACAGTGCTGTGGATCCACTGTCTGTGAGCGGCCATACCATCTGGCCTGCGATCCGCCCAGGTGTTTGCCGTGCCTGGAGACCCGTAAGGGAGAGAAGGGGATCCTGGAGGGTGAGCTTTCTGGTTCCCAGCAGGGTGTCGGATGCCCTGTATGGACCGGGGAGTGATACCCCTCTTCGGCCCCGGATTTCGTGTAAACGGGAGGCCGGGAGCTAGACACTCCCGGTCAATCGGCTTCCGTCGCGTTTTCGCTCCGGTGGCGAGTGCCAAGGTTGTGGGGGTCTGCGTAGGGAGGTCGGAGATGTAAGGGTTTTGGTGGGCCCTTGCACCGAAGATCCACCCCGAAACAGACAACCACTTCAGAAGCGCTATATCCCTCGAGTTAGCCCTGGCGACCGCTCCGGTTTGGCGGAGTGGCGTCCCAAATGTGTGGCTCCGTGGTGGGTGGGGAGGCCGAGGGACGAATCATTTCTTATTATGGAGGAAAAACCCTTTCCACCACTAAAAAGATCCCGTCCGGACACCGGCGGGGGAGAAAAGTGTATCGGCGCATGTAAGCGCTATTTAATTATGTCTTGTGCAAAGGAAGGTGAGACCTTGAAAAAGGTTTCTCCCTTCTTAATTCGCAGTGTTATCACAGATTGTGCCTGGGGACCCAAAGAGCGTGAAGAAGCTCAGGGATGGTACACTACTTATAGAGACCCTGAACGACACACAGAGCGAAAAACTACTTGCTATGGGAACGCTCCATGACATTCCGATTAAGGTGGAGGTGCACCGCACTCTTAACACCTGTCGGGGAGTCATCAGTCACTACGACCTTCTATACGTGGACATCGAAGAAATCAAGAGAGAAATGTTCTCTCAGGGAGTGACTGATTGTCGTCGACTCACCACAAGGCGCAACGGAGAAAACGTAAACAGCACCTCCGTGATCTTGACGTTTGCGCGTGATAGACTACCCGACAAGGTGTTTGTGGGCTATGAATCGGTACCAGTGAGGCCATTCATCCCGAATCCCGTGCGTTGTTTCAAATGCAAACGGTTCGGCCATGTCGCGTCGCGCTGCGAGGGCAAGGCCACCTGCCCGCGCTGTGGCAAAGACGCGCACGAGGATAAAGAGTGCTCTTCGGAAACGCTTTGTGTGAATTGCGAGGGTACACAACCAGTGTACTCTCGTGATTGCCCGAAGATGAAAGAAGAGAGGAAAGTCATGGAGATAAAAACACTGGAAAAAATCCCATATGCGGAAGCGAGGAGAAAATACAGGGCGCTAATCGCTCCAACTTTCTCCCGGTCCTTTGCTTCCGTTGCAACCACGCAATGTGTAAAGTGTACCATCGCCACGCAGACAGATCCCGAAAGAATCCCCAATAGAAACCACGCAAGTGTAAAACCAAAAAGGGTGAAGGATGGAAAGAGTAAGATGGACAAGGAGCCACCTACTCCTGTGGGCCCTTCAAAGAAGAGCCCACTAAAAACCACCAAGGGGAACACGCCAAAAGGGCGTGAGAATACACCTTCCCCGCCGCCTCCAGTGAAGCCAAAGAAGCCGGAGGTAATTGAAGAGGACCAGAGTATCTCTGATACTGAGGTCTTCGCAAACGAGTGGAAGAGGAAACATCGCTTCAAGCGATAACCTCAATAGAGTTGGTCATCTCCCTTTTTAGTCATCTTATTTATTTATATATTTATTTATTTATTTTAATTTAACACTTTAAATGTGTTCCATTCTGCAGTGGAACTGCAATGGTTTTTATCGGCACAAGGAGGAGCTGGCCATTTTAATCCAAGATTTTAAACCCTCTTGTATTTGTCTCCAAGAGACCCATTTTAAGGCTGAAGATAAGGGTATTCTGAAGGGGTTCACTGTTTTTAGAATGGATGACCTAAGTGGCCAACGAGCCCAAGGGGGAGTAGCAGTTGCGGCCCGTGAGGCCCTTTACACCTCGCGAGTCCAACTGAACTCTCCATTCCAGGCCGTCGCTGTCACGGTGCACACCCCTGAGAGGATGACGTTATGCAACGTGTATCTGCCAGAGGGTGCACCGGTGACCCGCCTGAACCTTGAAGCCCTTGTCCACCAGCTTCCTCAGCCGTTCATTTTGATGGGAGATTTTAATGCCCATGATCCTCTCTGGGGAGGGCCAGAAACCCAAAGCAATAAGAGAGGTCGAATTTTATCCAACTTTATTGAGGATTTTAACCTGTTTTTATTAAATAGCGGCGAAAAAACCCGCTTTAACAGCTTCAATGGGGAATTCTCAGCAATAGATCTTTGTCTATGCTCGAGAAGTCTAGCCCCAAAGCTGAAAATGTCCACCCACAACGATCTCTGTGGGAGTGACCATTTTCCTCTTCTACTCGTTAAGGAAGACTCTTCGCCCACCATTTCAAAACCTCCGGAAAAGTGGCGTATTAACTGTGCGGACTGGCCACTTTTTAAGCGTACGTTTACATATAAACACGACGCAAGTTTCGACGCGTTGCACAACGTCGATAAACTAAGTTCAACGCTGTTGGCGGCAGCTACCAAAAGTATCCCTCGTACGTCCGGGAACATTAATCGAGCTCCTGTCCCTTGGTGGAACGGGGAATGCGACCGGGCGATTCGGGCGAGGAAAAAAGCATTAAATATTTTTAGAAAATATCCCACGGCAACTAATCTGGCATCGTACCGCCGCCTGAGAGCGCGAGCTCGAAGGGCCGTGAAGGAGGCCAAGAGGGCTTCCTGGATAGAATACGTCTCTACCATCAACCATCGCACGCCGCTTGGTCAGGTATGGGACAAAGTCAAGAAAATCTCCGGGTCCAAGGGCTCATTTGTCATCTCGCCATTGCTTGTTGCTGGCCGGGTGGTTAATTCACCTGCCGAAATAAGCAACATATTTGCCAGTCAGTTCGCGGCCAATAGCAGTGACGAGGGCTATGCCGCGGACTTTGCGAACCTGAAGAGGCGATGCGAGAGAGTCCCTCTCAATTTTGGTGCAGGTCCTACAAGTGAATATTACAATGAGCCTTTCACGTCCTGGGAGCTTAAATCCGCCATCGAAGACTCCCATTACACCTCGCCAGGGGCGGACGAAATCCACAACGCATTTCTCCGGAACATTCCGGAAACTGCGATTGGGGAGGTCCTAAATACCCTCAACCAACTTTGGAACGAGGGCAGTTTTCCAAATGCCTGGCGAGAGTCCATCGTGATACCAATCCCAAAACAGGGCAAGGACAAAAATGACCCGAACAACTACCGTCCCATATCTCTCACCAGCTGCCTGTGCAAGGTGATGGAACGGATGGTAAACCGACGTCTCATGTGGTGCTTGGAAAGTCGACACCTGCTCTCCGACGCTCAGTGCGGCTTTCGGCGTGGCAGGTCCACGACAGACCATCTGGTGCGCACTGAGAACTTCATCCAGGAAGCCTTTCTCCACCGTCAACACGTCATAGCAGTCTTTTTCGACCTGGAGAAGGCCTATGATAGTGTGTGGCGATGGAGAATCCTCAACACGCTCCACAAGTGGGGATTTAGAGGCAACATGGCCCTATTTATCAGAAATTTTTTAACTAACCGCCTTTTTAAAGTAAGGACTGGGAAGCACTTATCCCGATCTTTTACACAGGAGAACGGGGTACCCCAGGGTTCAGTACTGAGCGTGACGTTATTTGCCATCGCCATCAACGACGTGGTGGAATGCATCAATGCCCCGGTGATGGTATCGCTCTATGTGGACGACTTAGCCATATTTTGCCGGTCGACACGACTGCCAAACGCTTCCAGGCAAGCCCAGGTGACTCTAAACAAACTGGGAGAGTGGTCGCGAAAGAAGGGATTTCGTTTCTCCATGGAGAAAACGAAATGCGTGCACTTTCACCGTCTTCGCGGTTACCACGTTACCCCGACCCTAACCCTGTTGGGTAGGATTCTTCCATTTGTGGAGTCCGTCCGCTTTCTCGGCATGATCCTGGACCAAAAGCTGAACTGGCGGGAGCATATCCGCGTGTTACGCGAGAGGTGTCGCCAAACCCTCAACGTTTTAAAGTTTTTAACTCACTCCACTTGGGGAGCAGACCGCTCCACCATGCTTTTATTGTACAGAGGCTTGGTGCGATCCAAACTGGACTATGGTTCCATAGTGTATTCCTCAGGACGAGAGTCTTACTTGAGACCACTCACATGTGTCCACAATGCTGGGATACGGTTGGCCACCGGGGCATTTAGAACAAGCCCAGTCTCAAGCTTACTTGCAGACGCAGGGGAGCCTCCGTTGGAAACCCGCAGGATGATTTTAATGGGCAACTATGCCTGTAAAATTTTATCAGAGACAAACCACCCTTGTTTTAACATAGTTTTTAACCAACGGTTTTTAGACTTATTTAACAGGCGGAGAAGGGCAACTAGGCCCTTTGCCGTTCGTTTTAATGATTTTATTAATGAGGTAAATTTTACATTTCCTCAAATATGCCCCGTCTCCTATGCTAAGTATCCGCCTTGGTTAACACCAATGCCGGATATTAAAATCATTGCCAGTGCACGCCGCAAAGCCAAAACGACCGATTCCGAATACCAGCAGCTCTTCAGTGCCGTCCTCAGCTCACTTTCTGACTTTGTCCCAGTCTACACCGACGGGTCAAAGTCAGAATCTGCATGCGCCTATGCGGTCGTGTCCCACTACCATGGAGTCGTGAGGAAAAAACTGCACACTTCTTGCAGCATTTTCACAGCCGAGCTGTCAGCCATAAGGACGGCCCTAGGAGAAATAAAAGAAAGCAATGGCTCTTTCCTCATCTGCACCGACTCGTTGAGCGCCCTAAAATCTTTATCGGTCTTTGCACCTGTGCACCCGATAGTCCAGGAGATCCATTATACCCTGTTGTCCCTTCATAGAAAGGGGAACAGGGTCTCCTTTATATGGACTCCTGGTCACGTCGGCATAAGAGGCAACGAAAAAGCTGACCAGGCAGCGAAGGATGACCTTCGACAACCCGAAACCGACTCCACCTTGGTTCCAATGGAGGACGTGAAGGCCGCCTTGCGGAACTCGGTCCTGCATCAGTGGAAGGAGACTTGGCAGTCTCTTCAAAATAATAAACTCAGGGCAATAAAACCGGTCGTTTCACCATGGTCCTCTTCCATCCGGAACATTCGGAGGGAAGAGGTCATGATTACGCGCCTGAGAATAGGACACTCTGCCCTCACTCATTCGTACCTCTTTGCGGAGGTAAAAGAACAGCCCCGCTGCAATGAGTGTTTCCAACCCCTGACGATAAAACATATCCTGACGGAATGTACAACATACCAAAGGGCCAGAGACATGTTGAAGATAAGGGGAGACTTAAAAAATATTTTAGGGGATGACTCTGGGTCTATAAATCGAGTCTTAACTTTTTTAAGGGCAACTGGTTTAATGGGGCAGCTTTAGCTTCGGAGCTCATAATTTTAATGCTTTTGATTTTAGCATTTTCCTTTTTTTTTATTGTTTATTTTATTTATTTATATATTTATTCGTATTTATCTGTTTACTTATTCCTAGTTTAAAAGGAACATAAGTTTTACGTAATGACAGTGGTGCAAAATGACCATAGCTGTCGACGCACCCTACAAACCCCTAAAACTACTACTAACTACTTGCTATGGGAACGCTCCACGACATTCCGACCCCCCCGCGGGTAGGGGGATAGAGAATACTCCCGCAGTATCCCTGCTTGTCGTAAGAGGCGACTAAAAGGGCGGGGAGAAAACCCCGAAAACAAACCCCAAGCCAGCAAGGGATGCGTCCGGACAGTGCTGTGGATCCACTGTCTGTGAGCGGCCATACCATCTGGCCTGCGATCCGCCCAGGTGTTTGCCGTGCCTGGAGACCCGTAAGGGAGAGAAGGGGATCCTGGAGGGTGAGCTTTCTGGTTCCCAGCAGGGTGTCGGATGCCCTGTATGGACCGGGGAGTGATACCCCTCTTCGGCCCCGGATTTCGTGTAAACGGGAGGCCGGGAGCTAGACACTCCCGGTCAATCGGCTTCCGTCGCGTTTTCGCTCCGGTGGCGAGTGCCAAGGTTGTGGGGGTCTGCGTAGGGAGGTCGGAGATGTAAGGGTTTTGGTGGGCCCTTGCACCGAAGATCCACCCCGAAACAGACAACCACTTCAGAAGCGCTATATCCCTCGAGTTAGCCCTGGCGACCGCTCCGGTTTGGCGGAGTGGCGTCCCAAATGTGTGGCTCCGTGGTGGGTGGGGAGGCCGAGGGACGAATCATTTCTTATTATGGAGGAAAAACCCTTTCCACCACTAAAAAGATCCCGTCCGGACACCGGCGGGGGAGAAAAGTGTATCGGCGCATGTAAGCGCTATTTAATTATGTCTTGTGCAAAGGAAGGTGAGACCTTGAGAAAGGTTTCTCCCTTCTTAATTCGCAGTGTTATCACAGATTGTGCCTGGGGACCCAAAGAGCGTGAAGAAGCTCAGGGATGGTACACTACTTATAGAGACCCTGAACGACACACAGAGCGAAAAACTACTTGCTATGGGAACGCTCCATGACATTCCGATTAAGGTGGAGGTGCACCGCACTCTTAACACCTGTCGGGGAGTCATCAGTCACTACGACCTTCTATACGTGGACATCGAAGAAATCAAGAGAGAAATGTTCTCTCAGGGAGTGACTGATTGTCGTCGACTCACCACAAGGCGCAACGGAGAAAACGTAAACAGCACCTCCGTGATCTTGACGTTTGCGCGTGATAGACTACCCGACAAGGTGTTTGTGGGCTATGAATCGGTACCAGTGAGGCCATTCATCCCGAATCCCGTGCGTTGTTTCAAATGCCAACGGTTCGGCCATGTCGCGTCGCGCTGCGAGGGCAAGGCCACCTGCCCGCGCTGTGGCAAAGACGCGCACGAGGATAAAGAGTGCTCTTCGGAAACGCTTTGTGTGAATTGCGAGGGTACACACCCAGTGTACTCTCGTGATTGCCCGAAGATGAAAGAAGAGAGGAAAGTCATGGAGATAAAAACACTGGAAAAAATCCCATATGCGGAAGCGAGGAGGAAATACAGGGCGCTAATCGCTCCAACTTTCTCCCGGTCCTTTGCTTCCGTTGCAACCACGCAATGTGTAAAGTGTACCATCGCCACGCAGACAGATCCCGAAAGAATCCCCAATAGAAACCACGCAAGTGCCTAAACCAAAAAGGGTGAAGGATGGAAAGAGTAAGATGGACAAGGAGCCACCTACTCCTGTGGGCCCTTCAAAGAAGAGCCCACTAAAAACCACCAAGGGGAACACGCCAAAAGGGCGTGAGAATACACCTTCCCCGCCGCCTCCAGTGAAGCCAAAGAAGCCGGAGGTAATTGAAGAGGACCAGAGTATCTCTGATACTGAGGTCTTCGCAAACGAGTGGAAGAGGAAACATCGCTTCAAGCGATAACCTCAATAGAGTTGGTCATCTCCCTTTTTAGTCATCTTATTTATTTATATATTTATTTATTTATTTTAATTTAACACTTTAAATGTGTTCCATTCTGCAGTGGAACTGCAATGGTTTTTATCGGCACAAGGAGGAGCTGGCCATTTTAATCCAAGATTTTAAACCCTCTTGTATTTGTCTCCAAGAGACCCATTTTAAGGCTGAAGATAAGGGTATTCTGAAGGGGTTCACTGTTTTTAGAATGGATGACCTAAGTGGCCAACGAGCCCAAGGGGGAGTAGCAGTTGCGGCCCGTGAGGCCCTTTACACCTCGCGAGTCCAACTGAACTCTCCATTCCAGGCCGTCGCTGTCACGGTGCACACCCCTGAGAGGATGACGTTATGCAACGTGTATCTGCCAGAGGGTGCACCGGTGACCCGCCTGAACCTTGAAGCCCTTGTCCACCAGCTTCCTCAGCCGTTCATTTTGATGGGAGATTTTAATGCCCATGATCCTCTCTGGGGAGGGCCAGAAACCCAAAGCAATAGGAGAGGTCGAATTTTATCCAACTTTATTGAGGATTTTAACCTGTTTTTATTAAATAGCGGCGAAAAAACCCGGTTTAACAGCTTCAATGGGGAATTCTCAGCAATAGATCTTTGTCTATGCTCGAGAAGTCTAGCCCCAAAGCTGAAAATGTCCACCCACAACGATCTCTGTTGGAGTGACCATTTTCCTCTTCTACTCGTTAAAGAAGACTCTTCGCCCACCATTTCAAAACCTCCGGAAAAGTGGCGTATTAACCGTGCGGACTGGCCACTTTTCAAGCGTACGTTTACATATAAACACGACGCAAGTTTCGACGCGTTGCACAACGTCGATAAACTAAGTTCAACGCTGTTGGCGGCAGCTACCAAAAGTATCCCTCGTACGTCCGGGAATATAAATCGAGCTCCTGTCCCTTGGTGGAACGGGGAATGCGACCGGGCGATTCGGGCGAGGAAAAAAGCATTGAAAATTTTTAGAAAATATCCCACGGCAACTAATCTGGCATCGTACCGCCGCCTGAGAGCGCGAGCTCGAAGGGCCGTGAAGGAGGCCAAGAGGGCTTCCTGGATAGAATACGTCTCTACCATCAACCATCGCACGCCGCTTGGTCAGGTATGGGACAAAGTGAAGAAAATCTCCGGGTCCAAGGGCTCATTTGTCATCTCGCCATTGCTTGTTGCTGGCCGGGTGGTTAATTCACCTGCCGAAATAAGCAACATATTTGCCAGTCAGTTCGCGGCCAATAGCAGTGACGAGGGCTATGCCGCGGACTTTGCGAACCTGAAGAGGCGATCCCCCTGCGGGTAGGGGGGTAGAGAATACTCCCGCAGTATCCCTGCTTGTCGTAAGAGGCGACTAAAAGGGCGGGGAGAAAACCCCGAAAACAAACCCCAAGCCAGCAAGGGATGCGTCCGGACAGTGCTGTGGATCCACTGTCTGTGAGCGGCCATACCATCTGGCCTGCGATCCGCCCAGGTGTTTGCCGTGCCTGGAGACCCGTAAGGGAGAAAAGGGGATCCTGGAGGGTGAGCTTTCTGGTTCCCAGCAGGGTGTCGGATGCCCTGTATGGACCGGGGAGTGATACCCCTCTTCGGCCCCGGATTTCGTGTAAACGGGAGGCCGGGAGCTAGCAACTCCCGGTCAATCGGCTTCCGTCGCGTTTTCGCTCCGGTGGCGAGTGCCAAGGTTGTGGGGGTCTGCGTAGGGAGGTCGGAGATGTAAGGGTTTTGGTGGGCCCTTGCACCGAAGATCCACCCCGAAACAGACAACCACTCCAGAAGCGCTATATCCCTCGAGTTAGCCCTGGCGACCACTCCGGTTTGGCGGAGTGGCGTCCCAAATGTGTGGCTCCGTGGCGGGTGGGGAGGCCGAGGGACGAATCATTTACTATTATGGAGGAAAAACCCTTTCCACCACTAAAAAGATCCCGTCCGGACACCGGCGGGGGAGAAAAGTGTATCGGCGCATGTAAGCGCTATTTAATTATGTCTTGTGCAAAGGAAGGTGAGACCTTGAAAAAGGTTTCTCCCTTCTTAATTCGCAGAGTGTTATCACAGATTGTGCCTGGGGACCCAAAGAGCGTGAAGAAGCTCAGGGATGGTACACTACTTATAGAGACCCTGAACGACACACAGAGCGAAAAACTACTTGCTATGGGAACGCTCCATGACATTCCGATTAAGGTGGAGGTGCACCGCACTCTTAACACCTGTCGGGGAGTCATCAGTCACTACGACCTTCTATACGTGGACATCGAAGAAATCAAGAGAGAAATGTTCTCTCAGGGAGTGACTGATTGTCGTCGACTCACCACAAGGCGCAACGGAGAAAACGTAAACAGCACCTCCGTGATCTTGACGTTTGCGCGTGATAGACTACCCGACAAGGTGTTTGTGGGCTATGAATCGGTACCAGTGAGGCCATTCATCCCAAATCCCGTGCGTTGTTTCAAATGCCAACGGTTCGGCCATGTCGCGTCGCGCTGCGAGGGCAAGGCCACCTGCCCGCGCTGTGGCAAAGACGCGCACGAGGATAAGGAGTGCTCTTCGGAACCTCTTTGTGTGAATTGCGAGGGTACACACCCAGTGTACTCTCGTGATTGCCCGACGATGAAAGAAGAGAGGAAAGTCATGGAGATAAAAACACTGGAAAAAATCCCATATGCGGAAGCGAGGAGAAAATACAGGGCGCTAATCGCTCCAACTTTCTCCCGGTCCTTTGCTTCCGTTGCAACCACGCAATGTGTAAAGTGTACCATCGCCACGCAGACAGAGATCCCGAAAGAATCCCCAATAGAAACCACGCAAGTGCCTAAACCAAAAAGGGTGAAGGATGGAAAGAGTAAGGTGGACAAGGAGCCACCTACTCCTGTGGGCCCTTCAAAGAAGAGCCCACAAAAAATTACCAAGGGGAACACGCCAAAAGGGCGTGAGAATACACCTTCCCCGCCGCCTCCAGTGAAGCCAAAGAAGCCGGAGGTAATTGAAGAGGACCAGAGTATCTCTGATACTGAGGTCTTCGCAAACGAGTGGAAGAGGAAACATCGCTTCAAGCGATAACCTCAATAGAGTTGGTCATCTCCCTTTTTAGTCATCTTATTTATTTATATATTTATTTATTTATTTATTTTAATTTAACACTTTAAATGTGTTCCATTCTGCAGTGGAATTGCAATGGCTTTTATCGGCACAAGGAGGAGCTGGCCATTTTAATCCAAGATTTTAAACCCTCTTGTATTTGTCTCCAAGAGACCCATTTTAAGGCTGAAGATAAGGGTATTTTGAAGGGGTTCACTGTTTTTAGAACGGATGACCTAAGTGGCCAACGAGCCCAAGGGGGAGTAGCAGTTGCGGCCCGTGAGGCCCTTTACACCTCGCGAGTCCAACTGAACTCTCCATTCCAGGCCGTCGCTGTCACGGTGCACACCCCTGAGAGGATGACGTTATGCAACGTGTATCTTCCAGAGGGTGCACCGGTGACCCGCCTGAACCTTGAAGCCCTTGTCCACCAGCTTCCTCAGCCGTTCATTTTGATGGGAGATTTTAATGCCCATGATCCTCTCTGGGGAGGGCCAGAAACCCAAAGCAATAGGAGAGGTCGAATTTTATCCAACTTTATTAAGGATTTTAACCGGTTTTTATTAAATAGCGGCGAAAAAACCCGCTTTAACAGCTTCAATGGGGAATTCTCAGCTATAGATCTTTGTCTATGCTCGAGAAGTCTAGCCCCAAAGCTGAAAATGTCCACCCACAACGATCTCTGTGGGAGTGACCATTTTCCTCTTCTACTCGTTAAAGAAGACTCTTCGCCCACCATTTCAAAACCTCCGGAAAAGTGGCGTATTAACCGTGCGGACTGGCCACTTTTCAAGCGTACGTTTACATATAAACACGACGCAAGTTTCGACGCGTTGCACAACGCCGATAAACTAAGTTCAACGCTGTTGGCGGCAGCTACCAAAAGTATCCCTCGTACGTCCGGGAACATTAATCGAGCTCCTGTCCCTTGGTGGAACGGGGAATGCGACCGGGCGATTCGGGCGAGGAAAAAAGCATTGAATATTTTTAGAAAATATCCCACGGCAACTAATCTGGCATCGTACCGCCGCCTGAGAGCGCGAGCTCGAAGGGCCGTGAAGGAGGCCAAGAGGGCTTCCTGGATAGAATACGTCTCTACCATCAACCATCGCACGCCGCTTGGTCAGGTATGGGACAAAGTGAAGAAAATCTCCGGGTCCAAGGGCTCATTTGTCATCTCGCCATTGCTTGTTGCTGGCCGGGAGGTTAATTCACCTGCCGAAATAAGCAACATATTTGCCAGTCAGTTCGCGGCCAATAGCAGTGACGAGGGCTATGCCGCGGACTTTGCGAACCTGAAGAGGCGATGCGAGAGTGTCCCTCTCAATTTCGGTGCAGGTCCTACAAGCGAATATTACAATGAGCCTTTCACGTCCTGGGAGCTTAAATCCGCCATCGAAGATTCCCATTACACCTCGCCAGGGGCGGACGAAATCCACAACGCATTTCTCCGGAACATTCCGGAAACTGCGATTGGGGAGGTCCTAAATACCCTCAACCAACTTTGGAACGAGGGCAGTTTTCCAAATGCCTGGCGAGAGTCCATCGTGATACCAATCCCAAAACAGGGCAAGGACAAAAATGACCCGAACAACTACCGTCCCATATCTCTCACCAGCTGCCTGTGCAAGGTGATGGAACGGATGGTAAACCGACGTCTCATGTGGTGCTTGGAGAGTCGACACCTGCTCTCCGACGCTCAGTGCGGCTTTCGGCGTGGCAGGTCCACGACAGACCATCTGGTTCGCACTGAGAACTTCATCCAGGAAGCCTTTCTCCACCTTCAACACGTCATAGCAGTCTTTTTCGACCTGGAGAAGGCCTATGATAGTGTGTGGCGATGGAGAATCCTCAACACGCTCCACAAGTGGGGATTTAGAGGCAACATGGCCCTATTTATCTGAAATTTTTTAACTAACCGCCTTTTTAAAGTAAGGACTGGGAAGCACTTATCCCGATCTTTTACACAGGAGAACGGGGTACCCCAGGGTTCAGTACTGAGCGTGACGTTATTTGCCATCGCCATCAACGACGTGGTGGAATGCATCAATGCCCCGGTGATGGCATCGCTCTATGTGGACGACTTAGCCATATTTTGCCGGTCGACACGACTGCCAAACGCTTCCAGGCAAGCCCAGGTGACTCTAAACAAACTGGGAGAGTGGTCGCGAAAGAACGGATTTCGTTTCTCCATGGAGAAAACGAAATGCGTGCACTTTCACCGTCTTCGCGGTTACCCCGACCCTAACCCTGTTGGGTAGGATTCTTCCATTTGTGGAGTCCGTCCGCTTTCTCGGCATGATCCTGGACCAAAAGCTGAACTGGCGGCAGCATATCCGCGTGTTACGCGAGAGGTGTCGCCAAACCCTCAACGTTTTAAAGTTTTTAACTCACTCCACTTGGGGAGCAGACCGCTCCACCATGCTTTTATTGTACAGAGGCTTGGTGCGATCCAAACTGGACTATGGTTCCATAGTGTATTCCTCAGGACGAGAGTCTTACTTGAGACCACTCACATGTGTCCACAATGCTGGGATACGGTTGGCCACCGGGGCATTTAGAACAAGCCCAGTCCCAAGCTTACTTGCAGACGCAGGGGAGCCTCCGTTGGAAACCCGCAGGATGATTTTAATGGGCAACTATGCCTGTAAAATTTTGTCAGAGACAATCCACCCTTGTTTTAACATAGTTTTTAACCAACGGTTTTTAGACTTATTTAACAAGCGGAGAAGGGCAACTAGGCCCTTTGCCGTTCGTTTTAATGATTTTATTAATGAGGTAAATTTTACATTTCCTCAAATATGCCCCGTCTCCTATGCTAAGTATCCGCCTTGGTTAACACCAATGCCGGATATTAAACTCGTTGCCAGTGCACGCCGCAAAGCCAAAACGACCGATTCCGAATACCAGCAGCTCTTCAGTGCCGTCCTCAGCTCACTTTCTGACTTTGTCCTAGTCTACACCGACGGGTCAAAGTCAGAATCTGCATGTGCCTATGCGGTCGTGTCCCACTACCATGGAGTCGTGAGGAAAAAACTGCACACTTCTTGCAGCATTTTCACAGCCGAGCTGTCAGCCATAAGGACGGCCCTAGGAGAAATAAAAGAAAGCAATGGCTCTTTCCTCATCTGCACCGACTCGTTGAGCGCCCTAAAATCTTTATCGGTCTTTGCACCTGTGCACCCGATAGTCCAGGAGATCCATTATACCCTGTTGTCCCTTCAGAGAAAGGGGAACAGGGTCTCCTTTATATGGACTCCTGGTCTCGTCGGCATAAGAGGCAACGAAAAAGCTGACCAGGCAGCGAAGGATGCCCTTCGACAACCCGAGACCGACTCCACCTTGGTTCCAATGGAGGACGTGAAGGCCGCCTTGCGGAACTCGGTCCTGCATCAGTGGAAGGAGACTTGGCAGTCTCTGCAAAATAATAAACTCAGGGCAATAAAACCGGTCGTTTCACCATGGTCCTCTTCCATCCGGAGCATTCGGAGGGAAGAGGTCATGATTACGCGCCTGAGAATAGGACACTCGGCCCTCACTCATTCGTACCTCTTTGCGGAGGTAAAAGAACAGCCCCGCTGCAATGAGTGCCTCCAACCCCTGACGATAAAACATATCCTGACGGAATGTACAACACACCAAAGGGCCAGAGACATGTTGAAGATAAGGGGAGACTTAAGAAATATTTTAGGGGATGACTCTGGGTCTATAAACCGAGTCTTAAGTTTTTTAAGGTCAACCGGTTTAATGGGGCAGCTTTAGCTTTGGAGCTCATAATTTTAATGCTTTTGATTTTAGCATTTTCCTTTTTTTTCTGTTTTGTTTTTCTATTTTATTTATTTATATATTTATTCGTATTTATTTGTTTACTTATTCCTAGTTTAAAAGGAACATAAGTTTTACGTAATGACAGTGTTGCAAAATGACCATAGCTGTCGACGCACCCTACAAACCCCTAAAACTACTACTCGACACCTGCTCTACGACGCTCAGTGCGGCTTTCGGCGTGGCAGGTCCACGACAGACCATCTGGTTCGCACTGAGAACTTCATCCAGGAAGCCTTTCTACAACGTCAACACGTCATAGCAGTCTTCTTCGACCTGGAGAAGGCCTATGATAGTGTGTGGCGATGGAGAATCCTCAACACGCTCCACAAGTGGGGATTTAGAGGCAACATGGCCCTATTTATCAGAAATTTTTTAACCAACCGCCTTTTTAAAGTAAGGACTGGGAAGCACTTTTCCCGATCTTTTACACAGGAGAACGGGGTACCCCAGGGTTCAGTACTGAGCGTGACGTTATTTGCCATCGCCATCAACGACGTGGTGGAATGCATCAATGCCCCGGTGATGGCATCGCTCTATGTGGACGACCTAGCCATATTTTGCCGGTCGACACGACTGCCAAACGCTTCCAGGCAAGCCCAGGTGACTCTAAACAAACTGGGAGAGTGGTCGCGAAAGAACGGATTTCGTTTCTCCATGGAGAAAACGAAATGCGTGCACTTTCACCGTCCTCGCGGTTACCACGTTACCCCGACCCTAACCCTGTTGGGTAGGATTCTTCCATTTGTGGAGTCCGTCCGCTTTCTCGGCATGATCCTGGACCAAAAGCTGAACTGGCGGGAGCATATCCGCGTGTTACGTGAGAGGTGTCGCCAAACCCTCAACGTTTTAAAGTTTTTAACTCACTCCACTTGGGGAGCAGACCGCACCAGCATGCTTTTATTGTACAGAGGCTTGGTGCGATCCAAACTGGACTATGGTTCCATAGTGTATTCCTCAGGACGAGAGTCTTACTTGAGACCACTTACATGTGTCCACAATGCTGGGATACGGTTGGCCACCGGGGCATTTAGAACAAGCCCAGTCCCAAGCTTGCAATCAATCAGATCTTGCAATTCTCTGGCTGCAGCTTTAATCCGTATTCCCTCAATCTTCCAAATACTTAATTTAACTTTTCATTATGAGAGACGAAGTTGTTTCCAAGGATCACGATGTCATCCAAATATACAAAGCATCCTAAACCCTGGAGCCCACTCAGAACTGTGTTAATGAGACGCTGAAAGGTAGCAGGGGCACCCTTTAATCCAAATGGCATCCCTTTAAACTTGTAGTGACTCTTGGAAGTGCTGAAAAGGGTTTTGCTTTGATCATTACTCGCCATAAGGATTTGGTGGTAACCTTTAGCAAGATCCAAAGTACTGAAATACCCTGCCTTCCCCAATTGGTCCAGTATTTCCGTAATGAGGGGTAATGGAAATGCATCACCAACAGTCACGTTATTCAATTTGCAGTAATCCACCACAATCCTCCATTTTTGCCATCCGGAGGGATCTGCTTTCTTGAGAACAACCAGGATTGGTGAATTCCAGGCACTTTTACTAGATGCAGTTGTGCCGTCCCTCAGCATATCATGGATTTGGCTGCTCACTTCCCTTTTTGCACTTCGAGAATGCAATATGGGTGCATGTTCATTAAACTATTTCCTCCCCGTGAGAGCATAGGAATTTCATGCGCCAAAGCCATTATAGTGGCGAGTTAATCTCCCAGCAAGAAAAAAACATCATTGTAACTTTGACAATTCCAAAAACTCCTCTTATTCCTCTCAACTAAGGTGGCTTAGTTGTAATTCACTTCTCGTGGCGCTGCCCTCTTCCAGTTTTGGTGCAGTGAGTTCAGAATCTACCTCTACTTCTTGCAGGACCCTCGGAGATGTCACATGTGACATCCTTGTCGGTCGTGTTAATTATACTGTCCATACATTCTCCATCCACCCCAATTGTCAAGGCTTCAGCCAGATAGACACCATCCCTTACGGTTTCCCTTGCTCACACTCCTTCGCCCTGAGAGTTAGTAGGTACCTTTATAACATACAGTAGCAGAGATTCTTATTTTTTGTCCCTTGGCCGATTTACATTCCATTTCCTTTTTCTTGTCCATTTTAATGTTAAATCCTCTCATGAAAACTTTTCCTTGCCCTATATATATCACAGCACCTAATACCCCCAGCAAGTCTCTTCCCATAATTCTATCAAAATTTAGCAAAAAACTGGAGTTATCCATTAGCTGGAATTCCAACGTGGTCTCTTTTCTTAGATCTTCTAATGTTAATGTCACTCTTCCCCCCGTTTCTATGACTCTTCGTTATGCCTTTCACCTAAACCCTCTCATCCTGATAATAATAGGTACCCATTTTTAAGGAGGTTAAGTTTATCGTACTTACATCAGCACCTGTATCTAGCAATAAGCTTAGTTTACTGCTCTTACTTACAGGGCAATTAAAAGTTATCGATTCTCCTCTGCTGTTTCCAGATAAGCTACCCACATTTATCTGCCTAGGCATTTGAAGGTTGAAGCCTCTCCTCTGGCCTTCCTTACTTTCTTGTCTTCCTCCCGCAGATAAGGAATTTCGGGGCGTATCGACTTTAAGACGGCACTCTCTTGCCATGTGTCCGTGCTTCCCACACCGAAAACACTTAATCTCCTCTATTTTTCGTATTCCCTTTTCCTCAATGGATCTCCTCTTTTTGTAATAGCACTTGGTGGCTATGTGACCCAGCTTCCCGCAATTATCGAACCGTAAGGGGCTTTGAGCATCAGATGGCTTACCCCTCTCAATAGTGGACAAAATGGCGCTCTCTTCCTCTAAAGCCACTTCTATTGCTGTTGGCAGAGGTAGTGCCTCCCCTTCACTATGCACTATTGTTTGAATCCTTTTGTTCTCCAGCCCCTGAACAAAACAGGCCTTGGCTAAATGGTTCACCAATGGTGTTGACCCTACTTCTTCCTTAAGTTTCGTGACCCTACGGGCTGCATTGCGCAATTCCGTTTTCATACTGTGGATGCGACCCCCATGCTGCAATGCTCTCCCCTTAGTTTTGCTCATCAAAACCCTTACCATTAATTTGGATCGTGCTTCTCCTATTATTCGCACTTACAAATTTGAGTAATCTGTCATGCTAAGGGAGATTATCTAGGTTGAATACTACATCAACATTTTCCACAAACTCGCAATTTAGTCTTATCCCCATCAAATGTCTGACTAATTATCTTCATGGCCTCAGCGATGCTGCAATTTTCACCAGGAAGAAAATCGTATAACCAATAAAAATAATGAAGAAGAACTCCAATACCGGTATTTCGGTCACCAGGTGACCATCAACGGGGAGAGAATCGAATGGCAACTTGAACTTGGAAGAAGACTATGCACCAGGCAGTGTCCAAAGTCAAGTGCTGCAACAGTCGCCGCTATTGGACGACTCCACCGGTTGGGCCATCATTGCAATGCTAATTATTTCCCGACTCACTTGGGAAATGGGCAAAGGACAATGGGCACCAGTGTGGCTTACTTAAAATAGTTTCTGTCTGGGGTTGGGATCTTCTTTTCCTGCTTCTGGGGGGACGACCTCTCTGCTTTGTTCCTTCTGGCTGTGAATGGGCTACACGCATGTTCATCTTGTCTCCTTGGCACCTGGCTGCCTTCAAGTCTGCATTCTCAGTAATCAACTCCACTCGGGGAAGACGGCAACGACGAGGTCCTGAACCATGTTAAAATGATAACTGTGATCGGCCCCGCGACCACTTTAACGCATCCCACACCTGACACCAGTTTTTTATGTTGTATCCCACGGCATCTTGGCTGGGGGATATGGTGACAATCTTACCGACGAATCAAGTGGCTGCCCCGCAGTAAATGGTGAGGGTGGTCAGGGGAAAGGTCACATACTGAGGAATGCATGACAAGTTTATTTCCCAGACGAAAGATTCCCAGTACAGAAAGCAAGCCCCCCTCCCTTGTTTTTCTCTTGTGCAGCTGATGCTGCGACCACCTCTTCCTCTCTCATGCCAGGACAGACTACTGCACGAAAAGACATCCTTCGTTTTGGCATCTCCTTATCACCTTTATTTGGGTCCAAAGTTACTTCTGCCCTCTGGGCCTGAGTCTCACACGTAAGGCATTATCAGTTGCCCTGTGGACCTGTGTAGGCTCTCCTAGTCGAAGGCACTACTCATCATGCCATCGGTCCATCCGAACTCAGCATCACATGTCCGTGACTCATTGGCGTTGCGATGTTGTGTCAGTATACTACACCGCCTCTTTCCTAAGATCTGCCCAAGATTTCTCCCCATTCAGAATGCGGAACATTCCACAAAGTCTGCTCACTTTCCTTCTAGTTTGTAGAGGTTCCCAGCCCAGCATTTTCGGCATGTCAGACACACTCTTTATCCTCCTCTGCTTCCCCAGTACATATCGGGCAGCCTTCCTTTGCACCTTTTCCAATTTTTTGATTTGTCCTTCTTCATGAGGGTCCAATACTAGAGATGCGTACTCTAAAATTGGTCTTACCAGGGTCTGATACGCCTTCTTGGTCACTCTAACGTTCCCTTTGAGGTTTCTCATCACCCAATGAGGAGTTTTGAGAGCTGTCTTAAAAATGTACTCCACATTTAGCCCCCACTCTAAATCCTTATTTAAATATACACCTAAGTATTTGCAAGTATCACTTCTAGGAATGACATTTTCTGAGAATTTATATTCCCTATTGTTTCCATTTACCTTGTTACTAAAGTGATGGATTTGCATTTGCTAACATTGATATCCATCCCATTATTTGTCCCCCAATCCGCCATTTTATTAATGTCCCTTTGAAGTATGTATCTAAGCCAACAAAATACATTAATAATGAGAGGGTAAGCTGAGGAGAACAAAACTTTTTCAAAATTGTCTATGTAAATATCGGCCAGGCGTGGGGACAAGGGCGAGCCCATGGCTAAACCATTGGGTTGTTGGAAATATGTGCCATTAAAAATTAAATAATTTTGGGAAGCACACGTCTTTAGTAATACACAGAGTTCACTAATAACTGGCACTGGGAAGGATCTCCAGATGAGGATGTCTTCGGTGAGGTTCACAGTTCCCATGGGTGGCACATTGGTGAATAGGTTGCGTACATCGAAGGAAACAAGCATGCACTTTTTTTGGATGACCCTGGCCCGGATGGCATTTCGTATTCGGCGCGGCTGACGCGGCATTCGTCCGGTGGAGCTTGGTCCTGGACTCAGAGGGCGACCGAAACCTGGGGGCGAGGATCTCCTCGCTGCGCCACCAGGTAGCCCGGGGGGAGGGGGAGAGTGAACCTGAGGGCGAGGATCTCCTCGCTTCGCCGACAGGTAGCGTGGGAGAGCAAGGATCTGCTCACTGCGCTCTTTCTCCCTTGTGACTCCCACCCTGCTCTGTCTTTAAGAGTCTCAGGGCCCTCCTTATATACGGGCCCTCGCCTGGGCGGTAGCCAGTGGGCGAGCGCTGAGGGGCCCCGAGGGAGGGGAGAAGTGAAAGATAGTTCCACGTGACTGTGTGACGCATCGCTCGCCACGTGGCAGGCTCTCCCCCTTCCCCCTGCGGGTAGGGGGGTAGAGAATACTCCCGCAGTATCCCTGCTTGTCGTAAGAGGCGACTAAAAGGGCGGGGAGAAAACCCCGAAAACAAACCCCAAGCCAGCAAGGGATGCGTCCGGACAGTGCTGTGGATCCACTGTCTGTGAGCGGCCATACCATCTGGCCTGCGATCCGCCCAGGTGTTTGCCGTGCCTGGAGACCCGTAAGGGAGAGAAGGGGATCCTGGAGGGTGATCTTTCTGGTTCCCAGCAGGGTTTCGGATGCCCTGCATGGACCGGAGAGCGATATCCCTCTTTGGCCCCGGATTTCGCGTAAACGGGAGGCCGGGAGCTAGCCACTCCCGGTCAATCGGCTTCCGTCGCGTTTTTGCTCCGGTGGCGAGTGCCAAGGTTGTGGGGGTCTGCGTAGGGAGGTCGGAGATGTAAGGGTTTTGGTGGGCCCTTGCACCGAAGATTGACCCCGAAAGAGACAACCACTCCTGAAGCGCTATATCTTTCGAGTTAGCCCTGGCGACCGCTCCGGTTTGGCGGAGTGGCGTCCCAAATGTGTGGCTCCGTGGCGGGTGGGGAGGCCGAGGGACGAATCATTTATTATTATGGAGGAAAAACCCTTTCCACCACTAAAAAGATCCCGTCCGGACACCGGCGGGGGACAAAAGTGTATCGGCGCATGTAAGCGCTATTTAATTATGTCTTGTGCAAAGGAAGGTGAGACCTTGAAAAAGGTTTCTCCCTTCTTAATTCGCAGAGTGTTGTCACAGATTGTGCCTGGGGACCCAAAGAGCGTGAAGAAGCTCAGGGATGGTACACTACTTATAGAGACCCTGAACGACACACAGAGCGAAAAATTGCTTGCTATGGGAATGCTCCATGACATTCCGATTAAGGTGGAGGTGCACCGCACTCTTAACACCTGTCGGGGAGTCATCAGTCACTACGACCTCCTATACGTGGACATCGAAGAAATCAAGAGAGAAATGTTCTCTCAGGGAGTGACTGATTGTCGTCGACTCACCATGAGGCGCAACGGAGAAAACGTGAACAGCACCTCCGTGATCTTGACGTTTGCGCGTGATAGACTACCCGACAAGGTGTTTGTGGGCTATGAATCGGTACCAGTGAGGCCATTCATCCCAAATCCCGTGCGTTGTTTCAAATGCCAACGTTTCGGCCATGTCGCGTCGCGCTGCGAGGGCAAGGCCACCTGCCCGCGCTGTGGCAAAGACGCGCACGAGGATAAAGAGTGCTCTTCGGAACCTCTTTGTGTCAATTGCGAGGGTACACACCCAGTGTACTCTCGTGATTGCCCGAAGATGAAAGAAGAAATGAAAGTCATGGAGATTAAAACACTGGAAAAAATCCCATATGCGGAAGCGAGGAGGAAATACAGGGCGCTAATCGCCCCAACTTTCTCCCGGTCCTTTGCTTCCGTTGCAACCACGCCATGTGTAAAGTGTACCATCGCCACGCAGACGGAGATACCGAAAGAATCCCCAATTGAAAACACGCAAGTGCCTAAACCCAAAAGGGTGAAGGATGGAAAGAGTAAGGTGGACAAGGAGCCACCTACTCCTGTGGGCCCTTCAAAGAAGAGCCCACAAAAAACCACCAAGGGGAACACGCAAGAAGGGCGTGAGAATACACCTTCCCCGCCGCCTCCAGTCAAACCAAAGAAGCCGGAGGTAATTGAAGAGGACCAGAGTATCTCTGATACAGAGGTCTTCGCAAACGAGTGGAAGAGGAAACATCGCTTCAAGCGATAACCTCAATAGAGTTGGTCATCTCCCCTTTTTAGTCAACTTATTTATTTATATATTTATTTATTTATTTATTTTAATTTAACATTTTAAATGTGTTCCATTCTGCAGTGGAACTGCAATGGTTTTTATCGGCACAAGGAGGAGCTGGCCATTTTAATCCAAGATTTTAAACCCTCTTGTATTTGCCTCCAAGAGACCCATTTTAAGGCTGAAGATAAGGGTATTCTGAAGGGGTTCACTGTTTTTAGAATGGATGACCTAAGTGGCCAACGAGCCCAAGGGGGAGTAGCAGTTGCGGCCCGTGAGGCCCTTTACACCTCGCGAGTCCAACTGAACTCTCCATTCCAGGCCGTCGCTGTCACGGTGCACACCCCTGAGAGGATGACGTTATGCAACGTGTATCTGCCAGAGGGTGCACCGGTGACTCGCCTGAACCTTGAAGCCCTTGTCCACCAGCTTCCTCAGCCGTTCATTTTGATGGGAGATTTTAATGCCCATGATCCTCTCTGGGGAGGGCCAGAAACCCAAAGTAATAGGAGAGGTCGAATTTTATCCAACTTTATTGAGGATTTTAACCTGTTTTTATTAAATAGCGGCGAAAAAACCCGTTTTAACAGCTTCAATGGGGAATTCTCAGCAATAGATCTTTGTCTATGCTCGAGAAGTCTAGCCCCAAAGCTGAAAATGTCCACCCACAACGATCTCTGTGGGACTGACCATTTTCCTCTTCTACTCGTTAAAGAAGACTCTTCGCCCACCATTTCAAAACCTCCGGAAAAGTGGCGTATTAACCGTGCGGACTGGCCACTTTTCAAGCGTACGTTTACATATAAACACGACGCAAGTTTCGACGCGTTGCACAACGTCGATAAACTAAGTTCAACGCTGTTGGCGGCAGCTCCAAAAGTATCCCTCGTACGTCCGGGAATATAAATCGAGCTCCTGTCCCTTGGTGGAACGGGGATTGCGACCGGGCGATTCGGGCGAGGAAAAAAGCATTGAATATTTTTAGAAAATATCCCACGGCAACTAATCTGGCATCGTACCGCCGCCTGAGAGCGCGAGCTCGAAGGCCCGTGAAGGAGGCCAAGAGGGCTTCCTGGATAGAATACGTCTCTACCATCAACCATCGCACGCCACTTGGTCAGGTATGGGACAAAGTGAAGAAAATCTCCGGGTCCAAGGGCTCATTTGTCATCTCGCCATTGCTTGTTGCTGGCCGGGTGGTTAATTCACCTGCCGAAATAAGCAACATATTTGCCAATCAGTTCGCGGCCAATAGCAGTGACGAGGGCTATGCCGCGGACTTTGCGAACCGGAAGAGGCGATGCGAGAGAGTCCCTCTCAATTTTGGTGCAGGTCCTACCAACGAATATTACAATGAGCCTTTCACGTCCTAGGAGCTTAAATCCGCCATCGAAGACTCCCATTACACCTCGCCAGGGGCGGACGAAATCCACAACGCATTTCTCCGGAACATTCCGGAAACCGCGATTGGGGAGGTCCTAAATACCCTCAACCAACTCTGGAACGAGGGCAGTTTTCCAAATGCCTGGCGAGAGTCCATCGTGATACCAATCCCAAAACAGGGTAAGGACAAAAATGACCCGAACAACTACCGTCCCATATCTCTCACCAGCTGCCTGTGCAAGGTGATGGAACGGATGGTAAACCGACGTCTCATGTGGTGCTTGGAGAGTCGACACCTGCTCTCCGACGCTCAGTGCGGCTTTCGGCGTGGCAGGTCCACGACAGACCATCTGGTTCGCACTGAGAACTTCATCCAGGAAGCCTTTCTCCACCGTCAACACGTCATAGCAGTCTTCTTCGACCTGGAGAAGGCCTATGATAGTGTGTGGCGATGGAGAATCCTCAACACGCTCCACAAGTGGGGATTTAGAGGCAACATGGCCCTATTTATCAGAAATTTTTTAACCAACCGCCTTTTTAAAGTAAGGACTAGGAAGCACTTTTCCCGATCTTTTACACAGGAGAACGGGGTACCCCTCCCCTGCGGGTAGGGGGTTAGAGAATACTCCCGCAGTATCCCTGCTTGTCGTAAGAGGCGACTAAAAGGGCGGGGAGAAAACCCCGAAAACAAACCCCAAGCCAGCAAGGGATGCGTCCGGACAGTGCTGTGGATCCACTGTCTGTGAGCGGCCATACCATCTGGCCTGCGATCCGCCCAGGTGTTTGCCGTGCCTGGAGACCCGTAAGGGAGAAAAGGGGATCCTGGAGGGTGAGCTTTCTGGTTCCCAGCAGGGTGTCGGATGCCCTGTATGGACCGGGGAGTGATACCCCCCTTCGGCCCCGGATTTCGTGTAAACGGGAGGCCGGGAGCTAGCCACTCCCGGTCAATCGGCTTCCGTCGCGTTTTCGCTCCGGTGGCGAGTGCCAAGGTTGTGGGGGTCTGCGTAGGGAGGTCGGAGATGTAAGGGTTTTGGTGGGCCCTTGCACCGAAGATCCACCCCGAAACAGACAACCACTCCAGAAGCGCTATATCCCTCGAGTTAGCCCTGGCGACCGCTCCGGTTTGGCGGAGTGGCGTCCCAAATGTGTGGCTCCGTGGCGGGTGGGGAGGCCGAGGGACGAATCATTTCTTATTATGGAGGAAATACCCTTTACACCACTAAAAAGATCCCGTCCGGACACCGGCGGGGGAGAAAAGTGTATCGGCGCATGTAAGCGCTATTTAATTATGTCTTGTGCAAAGGAAGGTGAGACCTTGAAAAAGGTTTCTCCCTTCTTAATTCGCAGAGTGTTATCACAGATTGTGCCTGGGGACCCAAAGAGCGTGAAGAAGCTCAGGGATGGTACACTACTTATAGAGACCCTGAACGACACACAGAGCGAAAAACTACTTGCTTTGGGAACGCTCCACGACATTCCGACCCCCCCGCGGGTAGGGGGATAAAGAATACTCCCGCAGTATCCCTGCTTGTCGTAAGAGGCGACTAAAAGGGCGGGGAGAAAACCCCGAAAACAAACCCCAAGCCAGCAAGGGATGCGTCCGGACAGTGCTGTGGATCCACTGTCTGTGAGCGGCCATACCATCTGGCCTGCGATCCGCCCAGGTGTTTGCCGTGCCTGGAGACCCGTAAGGGAGAGAAGGGGATCCTGGAGGGTGAGCTTTCTGGTTCCCAGCAGGGTGTCGGATGCCCTGTATGGACCGGGGAGTGATACCCCTCTTCGGCCCCGGATTTCGTGTAAACGGGAGGCCGGGAGCTAGCCACTCCCGGTCAATCGGCTTCCGTCGCGTTTTCGCTCCGGTGGCGAGTGCCAAGGTTGTGGGGGTCTGCGTAGGGAGGTCGGAGATGTAAGGGTTTTGGTGGGCCCTTGCACCGAAGATCCACCCCGAAACAGACAACCACTTCAGAAGCGCTATATCCCTCGAGTTAGCCCTGGCGACCGCTCCGGTTTGGCGGAGTGGCGTCCCAAATGTGTGGCTCCGTGGTGGGTGGGGAGGCCGAGGGACGAATCATTTCTTATTATGGAGGAAAAACCCTTTCCACCACTAAAAAGATCCCGTCCGGACACCGGCGGGGGAGAAAAGTGTATCGGCGCATGTAAGCGCTATTTAATTATGTCTTGTGCAAAGGAAGGTGAGACCTTGAAAAAGGTTTCTCCCTTCTTAATTCGCAGAGTGTTATCACAGATTGTGCCTGGGGACCCAAAGAGCGTGAAGAAGCTCAGGGATGGTACACTACTTATAGAGACCCTGAACGACACACAGAGCGAAAAACTACTTGCTATGGGAACGCTCCATGACATTCCGATTAAGGTGGAGGTGCACCGCACTCTTAACACCTGTCGGGGAGTCATCAGTCACTACGACCTTCTATACGTGGACATCGAAGAAATCAAGAGAGAAATGTTCTCTCAGGGAGTGACTGATTGTCGTCGACTCACCACAAGGCGCAACGGAGAAAACGTAAACAGCACCTCCGTGATCTTGACGTTTGCGCGTGATAGACTACCCGACAAGGTGTTTGTGGGCTATGAATCGGTACCAGTGAGGCCATTCATCCCGAATCCCGTGCGTTGTTTCAAATGCCAACGGTTCGGCCATGTCGCGTCGCGCTGCGAGGGCAAGGCCACCTGCCCGCGCTGTGGCAAAGACGCGCACGAGGATAAAGAGTGCTCTTCGGAAACGCTTTGTGTGAATTGCGAGGGTACACACCCAGTGTACTCTCGTGATTGCCCGAAGATGAAAGAAGAGAGGAAAGTCATGGAGATAAAAACACTGGAAAAAATCCCATATGCGGAAGCGAGGAGAAAATACAGGGCGCTAATCGCTCCAACTTTCTCCCGGTCCTTTGCTTCCGTTGCAACCACGCAATGTGTAAAGTGTACCATCGCCACGCAGACAGATCCCGAAAGAATCCCCAATAGAAACCACGCAAGTGCCTAAACCAAAAAGGGTGAAGGATGGAAAGAGTAAGATGGACAAGGAGCCACCTACTCCTGTGGGCCCTTCAAAGAAGAGCCCACTAAAAACCACCAAGGGGAACACGCCAAAAGGGCGTGAGAATACACCTTCCCCGCCGCCTCCAGTGAAGCCAAAGAAGCCGGAGGTAATTGAAGAGGACCAGAGTATCTCTGATACTGAGGTCTTCGCAAACGAGTGGAAGAGGAAACATCGCTTCAAGCGATAACCTCAATAGAGTTGGTCATCTCCCTTTTTAGTCATCTTATTTATTTATATATTTATTTATTTATTTTAATTTAACACTTTAAATGTGTTCCATTCTGCAGTGGAACTGCAATGGTTTTTATCGGCACAAGGAGGAGCTGGCCATTTTAATCCAAGATTTTAAACCCTCTTGTATTTGTCTCCAAGAGACCCATTTTAAGGCTGAAGATAAGGGTATTCTGAAGGGGTTCACTGTTTTTAGAATGGATGACCTAAGTGGCCAACGAGCCCAAGGGGGAGTAGCAGTTGCGGCCCGTGAGGCCCTTTACACCTCGCGAGTCCAACTGAACTCTCCATTCCAGGCCGTCGCTGTCACGGTGCACACCCCTGAGAGGATGACGTTATGCAACGTGTATCTGCCAGAGGGTGCACCGGTGACCCGCCTGAACCTTGAAGCCCTTGTCCACCAGCTTCCTCAGCCGTTCATTTTGATGGGAGATTTTAATGCCCATGATCCTCTCTGGGGAGGGCCAGAAACCCAAAGCAATAGGAGAGGTCGAATTTTATCCAACTTTATTGAGGATTTTAACCTGTTTTTATTAAATAGCGGCGAAAAAACCCGGTTTAACAGCTTCAATGGGGAATTCTCAGCAATAGATCTTTGTCTATGCTCGAGAAGTCTAGCCCCAAAGCTGAAAATGTCCACCCACAACGATCTCTGTTGGAGTGACCATTTTCCTCTTCTACTCGTTAAAGAAGACTCTTCGCCCACCATTTCAAAACCTCCGGAAAAGTGGCGTATTAACCGTGCGGACTGGCCACTTTTCAAGCGTACGTTTACATATAAACACGACGCAAGTTTCGACGCGTTGCACAACGTCGATAAACTAAGTTCAACGCTGTTGGCGGCAGCTACCAAAAGTATCCCTCGTACGTCCGGGAATATAAATCGAGCTCCTGTCCCTTGGTGGAACGGGGAATGCGACCGGGCGATTCGGGCGAGGAAAAAAGCATTGAAAATTTTTAGAAAATATCCCACGGCAACTAATCTGGCATCGTACCGCCGCCTGAGAGCGCGAGCTCGAAGGGCCGTGAAGGAGGCCAAGAGGGCTTCCTGGATAGAATACGTCTCTACCATCAACCATCGCACGCCGCTTGGTCAGGTATGGGACAAAGTGAAGAAAATCTCCGGGTCCAAGGGCTCATTTGTCATCTCGCCATTGCTTGTTGCTGGCCGGGTGGTTAATTCACCTGCCGAAATAAGCAACATATTTGCCAGTCAGTTCGCGGCCAATAGCAGTGACGAGGGCTATGCCGCGGACTTTGCGAACCTGAAGAGGCGATCCCCCTGCGGGTAGGGGGGTAGAGAATACTCCCGCAGTATCCCTGCTTGTCGTAAGAGGCGACTAAAAGGGCGGGGAGAAAACCCCGAAAACAAACCCCAAGCCAGCAAGGGATGCGTCCGGACAGTGCTGTGGATCCACTGTCTGTGAGCGGCCATACCATCTGGCCTGCGATCCGCCCAGGTGTTTGCCGTGCCTGGAGACCCGTAAGGGAGAAAAGGGGATCCTGGAGGGTGAGCTTTCTGGTTCCCAGCAGGGTGTCGGATGCCCTGTATGGACCGGGGAGTGATACCCCTCTTCGGCCCCGGATTTCGTGTAAACGGGAGGCCGGGAGCTAGACACTCCCGGTCAATCGGCTTCCGTCGCGTTTTCGCTCCGGTGGCGAGTGCCAAGGTTGTGGGGGTCTGCGTAGGGAGGTCGGAGATGTAAGGGTTTTGGTGGGCCCTTGCACCGAAGATCCACCCCGAAACAGACAACCACTCCTGAAGCGCTATATCCCTCGAGTTAGCCCTGGCGACCGCTCCGGTTTGGCGGAGTGGCGTCCCAAATGTGTGGCTCCGTGGCGGGTGGGGAGGCCGAGGGACGAATAATTAATTATTATGGAGGAAAAACCCTTTCCACCACTAAAAAGATCCCGTCCGGACACCGGCGGGGGAGAAAAGTGCATAGGCGCATGTAAGCGCTATTTAATTATGTCGTGCATAAAGGAAGGTGAAACCTTGAAAAAGGTTTCTCCTTTCTTAATTCGCAGAGTTTTGTCACAGATTGTGCCTGGGGACCCAAAGAGCGTGAAGAAGCTCCGGGATGGTACACTTCTTATAGAGACCCTGAACGATACACAAAGCGATAAACTGCTTGCTATGGGAACGCTCCATGACATTCCGATTAAGGTGGAGGTGCACCGCACTCTTAACACCTGTTCGGGAGTCATCAGTCACTACGACCTTCTATACGTGGACATCGAAGAAATCAAGAGAGAAATGTTCTCTCAGGGTGTGACTGATTGTCGTCGACTCACCACAAGGCGCAACGGAGAAAACGTAAACAGCACCTCCGTGATCTTGACGTTTGCGCGTGATAGACTACCCGACAAGGTGTTTGTGGGCTATGAATCGGTACCAGTGAGGCCATTCATCCCAAATCCCGTGCGTTGTTTCAAATGCCAACGGTTCGGCCATGTCGCGTCGCGCTGCGAGGGCAAGGCCACCTGCCCGCGCTGTGGCAAAGACGCGCACGAGGATAAAGAGTGCTCTTCGGAACCTCTTTGTGTGAATTGCGAGGGTACACACCCAGTGTACTCTCGTGATTGCCCGAAGATGAAAGAAGAGAGGAAAGTCATGGAGATAAAAACACTGGAAAAAATCCCATATGCGGAAGCGAGGAGAAAATACAGGGCGCTAATCGCTCCAACTTTCTCCCGGTCCTTTGCTTCCGTTGCAACCACGCAATGTGTAAAGTGTACCATCGCCACGCAGACGGAGATACCGAAAGAATCCCCAATAGAAACCACGCAAGTGCCTAAACCAAAAAGGGTGAAGGATGGAAAGAGTAAGGTGGACAAGGAGCCACCTACTCCTGTGGGCCCTTCAAAGAAGAGCCCACTAAAAACCACCAAGGGGAACACGCCAAAAGGGCGTGAGAATACACCTTCCCCGCCGCCTCCAGTGAAGCCAAAGAAGCCGGAGGTAATTGAAGAGGACCAGAGTATCTCTGATACTGAGGTCTTCGCAAACGAGTGGAAGAGGAAACATCGCTTCAAGCGATAACCTCAATAGAGTTGGTCATCTCCCTTTTTAGTCATCTCTTTTATTTATATATTTATTTATTTATTCTAATTTAACACTTTAAATGTGTTCCATTCTGCAGTGGAACTGCAATGGCTTTTATCGGCACAAGGAGGAGCTGGCCATTTTAATCCAAGATTTTAAACCCTCTTGTATTTGTCTCCAAGAGACCCATTTTAAGGCTGAAGATAAGGGTATTCTGAAGGGGTTCACGGTTTTTAGAATGGATGACCTAAGTGGCCAACGAGCCCAAGGGGGAGTAGCAGTTGCGGCCCGTGAGGCCCTTTACACCTCGCGAGTCCAACTGAACTCTCCATTCCAGGCCGTCGCTGTCACGGTGCACACCCCTGAGAGGATGACGTTATGCAACGTGTATCTGCCAGAGGGTGCACCGGTGACCCGCCTGAACCTTGAAGCCCTTGTCCACCAGCTTCCTCAGCCGTTCATTTTGATGGGAGATTTTAATGCCCATGATCCTCTCTGGGGAGGGCCAGAAACCCAAAGCAATAGGAGAGGTCGAATTTTATCCAACTTTATTGAGGATTTTAACCTGTTTTTATTAAATAGCGGCGAAAAAACCCGCTTTAACAGCTTCAATGGGGAATTCTCAGCAATAGATCTTTGTCTATGCTCGAGAAGTCTAGCCCCAAAGCTGAAAATGTCCACCCACAACGATCTCTGTGGGAGTGACCATTTTCCTCTTCTACTCGTTAAAGAAGACTCTTCGCCCACCATTTCAAAACCTCCGGAAAAGTGGCGTATTAACCGTGCGGACTGGCCACTTTTCAAGCGTACGTTTACATATAAACACGACGCAAGTTTCGACGCGTTGCACAACGTCGATAAACTAAGTTCAACGCTGTTGGCGGCAGCTACCAAAACTATCCCTCGTACGTCCGGGAATATTAATCGAGCTCCTGTCCCTTGGTGGAACGGGGAATGCGACCGGGCGATTCGGGCGAGGAAAAAAGCATTGAATATTTTTAGAAAATATCCCACGGCAACTAATCTGGCATCGAACCGCCGCCTGAGAGCGCGAGCTCGAAGGGCCGTGAAGGAGGCCAAGAGGGCTTCCTGGATAGAATACGTCTCTACCATCAACCATCGCACGCCGCTTGGTCAGGTATGGGACAAAGTGAAGAAAATCTCCGGCTCCAAGGGCTCATTTGTCATATCGCCATTGCTTGTTGCTGGCCGGGTGGTTAATTCACCTGCCGAAATAAGCAACATATTTGCCAGTCAGTTCGCGGCCAATAGCAGTGACGAGGGCTATGCCGCGGACTTTGCGAACCTGAAGAGGCGATGCGAGAGTGTCCCTCTCAATTTCGGTGCAGGTCCTACAAGCGAATATTACAATGAGCCTTTCACGTCCTGGGAGCTTAAATCCGCCATCGAAGACTCCCATTACACCTCGCCAGGGGCGGACGAAATCCACAACGCATTTCTCCGGAACATTCCGGAAACTGCGATTGGGGAGGTCCTAAATACCCTCAACCAACTTTGGAACGAGGGCAGTTTTCCAAATGCCTGGCGAGAGTCCATCGTGATACCAATCCCAAAACAGGGCAAGGACAAAAATGACCCGAACAACTACCGTCCCATATCTCTCACCAGCTGCCTGTGCAAGGTGATGGAACGGATGGTAAACCGACGTCTCATGTGGTGCTTGGAGAGTCGTCACCTGCTCTCCGACGCTCAGTGCGGCTTTCGGCATGGCAGGTCCACGACAGACCATCTGGTGCGCACTGAGAACTTCATCCAGGAAGCCTTTCTCCACCGTCAACACGTCATAGCAGTCTTTTTCGACCTGGAGAAGGCCTATGATAGTGTGTGGCGATGGAGAATCCTCAACACGCTCCACAAGTGGGGATTTAGAGGCAACATGGCCCTATTTATCTGAAATTTTTTAACTAACCGCCTTTTTAAAGTAAGGACTGGGAAGCACTTATCCCGATCTTTTACACAGGAGAACGGGGTACCCCAGGGCTCAGTACTGAGCGTGACGTTATTTGCCATCGCCATCAACGACGTGGTGGAATGCATCAATGCCCCGGTGATGGCATCGCTCTATGTGGACGACTTAGCCATATTTTGCCGGTCGGCACGACTGCCAAACGCTTCCAGGCAAGCCCAGGTGACTCTAAACAAACTGGGAGAGTGGTTGCGAAAGAACGGATTTCGTTTCTCCATGGAGAAAACGAAATGCGTGCACTTTCACCGTGTTCGCGGTTACCACGTTACCCCGACCCTAACCCTGTTGGGTAGGATTCTTCCATTTGTGGAGTCCGTCCGTTTTCTCGGCATGATCCTGGACCAAAAGCTGAACTGGCGGGAGCATATCCGCGTGTTACGCGAGAGGTGTCGCCAAACCCTAAACGTTTTAAAGTTTTTAACTCACTCCACTTGGGGAGCAGACCGCACCACCATGCTTTTATTGTACAGAGGCTTGGTGCGATCCAAACTGGACTATGGTTCCATAGTGTATTCCTCAGCACGAGAGTCTTACTTGAGACCACTCACATGTGTCCACAATGCTGGGATACGGTTGGCCACCGGGGCATTTAGAACAAGCCCAGTCCCAAGCTTACTTGCAGACGCAGGGGAGCCTCCGTTGGAAACCCGCAGGATGATTTTAATGGGCAACTATGCCTGTAAAATTTCGTCAGAGACAATGCACCCTTGTTTTAACATAGTTTTTAACCAACGGTTTTTAGACTTATTTAACAGGCGGAGAAGGGCAACTAGGCCCTTTGCCGTTCGTTTTAATGATTTTATTAATGAGGTAAATTTTACATTTCCTCAAATATGCCCCGTCTCCTATGCTAAGTATCCGCCTTGGTTAACACCAATATCGGATATTAAACTCATTGCCAGTGCACGCCGCAAAGCCAAGACGACCGATTCCGAATACCAGCAGCTCTTTAGTGCCGTCCTCAGCTCACTTTCAGACTTCGTCCCAGTCTACACCGACGGGTCAAAGTCAGAATCTGCATGTGCCTATGCGGTCGTGTCCCACTACCATGGAGTCGTGGGGAAAAAACTGCACACTTCTTGCAGCATTTTCACAGCCGAGCTGTCAGCCATAAGGACGGCCCTAGGAGAAATAAAAGAAAGCAATGGCTCTTTCCTCATCTGCACCGACTCGTTGAGCGCCCTAAAATCTTTATCGGTCTTTGCACCTGTGCACCCGATAGTCCAGGAGATCCATTATACCCTGTTGTCCCTTCAGAGAAAGGGGAACAGGGTCTCCTTTATATGGACTACTGGTCACGTCGGCATAAGAGGCAACGAAAAAGCTGACCAGGCAGCGAAGGATGCCCTTCGACAACCCGAGACCGACTCCACCTTGGTTCCAATGGAGGACGTGAAGGCCGCCTTGCGGAACTCGGTCCTGCATCAGTGGAAGGAGACTTGGCAGTCTCTGCAAAATAATAAACTCAGGGCAATAAAACCGGTCGTTTCACCATGGTCCTCTTCCATCCGGAACATTCGGAGGGAAGAGGTCATGATTACGCGCCTGAGAATAGGACACTCTGCCCTCACTCATTCGTACCTCTTTGCGGAGGTAAAAGAACAGCCCCGCTGCAATGAGTACCTCCAACCCCTGACGATAAAACATATCCTGACGGAATGTACAACACACCAAAGGGCCAGAGACATGTTGAAGATAAGGGGAGACTTAAGAAATATTTTAGGGGATGACTCTGGGTCTATAAACCGAGTCTTAAGTTTTTTAAGGTCAACCGGTTTAATGGGGCAGCTTTAGCTTTGGAGCTCATAATTTTAATGCTTTTGATTTTAGCATTTTCCTTTTTTTTTTTTGTTTATTTTATTTATTTATATATTTATTCGTATTTATTTGTTTACTTATTCCTAGTTTAAAAGGAACATAAGTTTTACGTTATGACAGTGGTGCAAAATGACCATAGCTGTCGACGCACCCTACAAACCCCTAAAACTACTACTACCAACGGTTTTTAGACTTATTTAACAGGCGGAGAAGGGCAACTAGGCCCTTTGCCGTTCGTTTTAATGATTTTATTAACGCGGTAAATTTTACATTTCCTCAAGTATGCCCCGTCTCCTATGCTAAGTACCCGCCTTGGTTAACGCCAATGCCGGATATTAAACTCATTGCCAGTGCACGCCGCAAAGCCAAGACGACCGATTCCGAATACCAGCAGCTCTTCAGTGCCGTCCTTGGCTCACTTTCTGACTTCGTCCCAGTCTACACCGACGGGTCAAAGTCAGAATCTGCATGTGCCTATGCGGTCGTGTCCCACTACCATGGAGTCGTGAGGAAAAAACTGCACACTTCTTGCAGCATTTTCACAGCCGAGCTGTCAGCCATAAGGACGGCCCTAGGAGAAATAAAAGAAAGCGATGGCTCTTTCCTCATCTGCACAGACTCTTTGAGCGCCCTAAAATCTATATCGGTCTTTGCACCTGTGCACCCGATAGTCCAGGAGATCCATTATACCCTGTTGTCCCTTCAGAGAAAGGGGAACAGGGTCTCCTTTATATGGACTCCTGGTCACGTCGGCATAAGAGGTAACGAAAAAGCTTACCAGGCAGCGAAGGATGCCCTTCGAAAACCCGAGACCGACTCCACCTTGGTTCCAATGGAGGACGTAAAGGCTGCCTTGCGGAACTCGGTCCTGCATCAGTGGAAGGAGACTTGGCAGTCTCTGCAAAATAATAAACTCAGGGCAATAAAACCGGTCGTTTCACCATGGTCCTCTTCCATCCGGAAAATTCGGAGGGAAGAGGTCATGATTACGCGCCTGAGAATAGGACACTCTGCCCTCACTCATTCGTACCTCTTTGCGGAGGTAAAAGAACAGCCCCGTTGCAATGAGTGTTTCCAACCCCTGACGATAAAACATATCCTGACGGAATGCACAACATACCAAAGGGCCAGAGACATGTTGAAGATAAGGGGAGACTTAAAAAATATTTTAGGGGATGACTCTGGGTCTATTAACCGAGTCTTAAGTTTTTTAAGGTCAACCGGTTTAATGGGGCAGCTTTAGCTTTGGAGCTCATAATTTTAATGCTTTTGATTTTAGCATTTTCCTTTTTTTTTTGTTTATTTTATTTATTTATATATTTATTCGTATTTATTTGTTTACTTATTCCTAGTTTAAAAGGAACATAAGTTTTACGTTATTACAGTGGTGCAAAATGACCATAGCTGTCGACGCACCCTACAAACTTCTAAAACTACTACTACGAAAGTAGATCGTTCGCCAAACACCTTCAGACCTCCAGAAAACTGGCGTATCAGCCGTACCGACTGGTCGCTTTTTAAGAATATTTTTCATTTTAAACACGACGCAAGTCTCGACGCGTTGCAAAATGTCGAGACACTGACTTCAACGCTCGTAGCCGCAGCTACCGAAAGTGTTCCTCGAACGTCCGGCACCCTTCATCGGGCACCCGTCCCTTGGTGGAACGAGGACTGCGACAGGGCGATCCGGACGAGGAAAAAAGCGTTGAATATTTTTAAGAAATACCCCACGGCAACAAACCTGGCAGCCTACCGCCACCTACGAGCGCGAGCCCGGAAGGCGGTGAAGCAGGCCAAGAGGGCATCCTGGATAGAGTATGTCGCTACCATTAACCAGAGAACCCCGCTTGCGCAGGTATGGGAGAAAGTCAAAAAAATCTCTGGGTCCAAGGGCTCCTTCGTCATCTCGCCACTGCTTGTTGCTGGACGGGTGGTGACTTCACCCCCAGAAATAAGCGACACTTTCGCCCAGCAGTTCGCGGCCAGCAGCAGTGATGAACTATATGACGCCAACTTCGCAAACTTCAAGAGGCAATGTGAGAGAGTCCCTCTCAATTTTGGCGAAGCTGGAAATCCTGCAGCATACAACGAGCCATTCTCGCCATGGGAACTAGAGTCCTCTATCATGGACTCCCATAAAACCTCACCGGGAATGGATCAGATCCACAACGCCTTTCTTCGGAATATTCCGAAGTCAGCGTTGGGGGAGGTCCTCAATACCCTCAACCAATTGTGGATTAAGGGTAGTTTTCCGAATTCCTGGCGGGAGTCCCTGGTGATACCCGTTCCGAAACAGGGTAAGAACAAGAGCGACCCGAACAGCTATCGGCCCATCTCTCTCACCAGTTGCCTGTGCAAGGTGATGGAAAGAATGGTTAACCGACGTCTCGTCTGGTGCCTGGAGAGACAACACCTCCTCTCCGACGCTCAGTGCGGCTTCCGGCGTGAGAGGTCCACGACAGATCATCTGGTGCGCACTGACAATTTCATCCATTCTGTTACGCCAACACGTCGTAGCAGTCTTCTTCGACCTCGAGAAGGCCTACGACAGTGTGTGGCGACGAAAGATTTTAAACACGTTGCACAAGTGGGGTTTTAAGGGCAATATGGCCATATTTATAAAAAAAATTTTAACAAACCGCCTTTTTAGAGTAAGGACGGGCAATCATTTATCCCGATCCTACACTCAGGAGAACGGCGTACCTCAGGGATCAGTCCTGAGCGTGACGTTGTTCGCCATCGCAATCAACGACGTCACGGAATGCATCAATGCCCCGGTGATGGCATCGCTATTTGTTGACGACCTGGCTATTTTCTGCCGCTCTACAAGACTGGCATACGCCTCCAGGCAAGCCCAGGTCACCATGAACAAACTTGGAGAGTGGTCGCGAAGGAACGGGTTTCGCTTCTCCACGGAGAAAACGAAATGTGTTCATTTCCACCGTCTTCGCGGACAGCACACACCACCGACCTTATGCCTTCTGGGCAGAAATCTCCCATTTGTCGAGTCCATTCGCTTTCTCGGCATGATCCTGGACGAAAAACTAAATTGGCGGGAGCATATACGGGTATTACGGGAGAGGTGTCGCCAGACCCTAAATATCCTAAGGTTTTTGACCCACTCCAAATGGGGAGCAGATCGCTCTACCATGCTTTTATTATATCGAGGCTTGGTCCGTTCGAAGCTGGACTACGGGTCCATAATATACTCGTCAGGACGAGAGTCCTATTTGAAACCCCTGACGTGTGTCCACAATGCCGGGATACGTTTGGCCACTGGGGCATTTAGAACCAGCCCAGTCCCCAGCCTACTTGCTGACGCAGGTGAACCCTCGTTAGCAACCCGAAGGTTGATTTTGATGGGAAATTATGCCTGTAAAGTTTTATCCGTGACCAAGCACCCATGTTTTCTGCTGCTGGCCACTGATTCTTTCGCTTGTTTTGCCAATTTTCTATTTATCTGGACCGACCTCGAGTGGCCGCGCGTCCGCCCTTATATACGAAAGCCGTCAAGATGGCGCGAGATAGAGAATACTCCCGCAGTATCCCTGCTTGTCGTAAGAGGCGACTAAAAGGGCGGGGAGAAAACCCCGAAAACAAACCCCAAGCCAGCAAGGGATGCGTCCGGACAGTGCTGTGGATCCACTGTCTGTGAGCGGCCATACCATCTGGCCTGCGATCCGCCCAGGTGTTTGCCGTGCCTGGAGACCCGTAAGGGAGAAAAGGGGATCCTGGAGGGTGAGCTTTCTGGTTCCCAGCAGGGTGTCGGATGCCCTGTATGGACCGGGGAGTGATACCCCTCTTCGGCCCCGGATTTCGTGTAAACGGGAGGCCGGGAGCTAGCCACTCCCGGTCAATCGGCTTCCGTCGCGTTTTCGCTCCGGTGGCGAGTGCCAAGGTTGTGGGGGTGTGCGTAGGGAGGTCGGAGATGTAAGGGTTTTGGTGGGCCCTTGCACCGAAGATCCACCCCGAAACAGACAACCACTCCTGAAGCGCTATATCCCTCGAGTTAGCCCTGGCGACCGCTCCGGTTTGGCGGAGTGGCGTCCCAAATGTGTGGCTCCGTGGCGGGTGGGGAGGCCGAGGGACGAATAATTAATTATTATGGAGGAAAAACCCTTTCCACCACTAAAAAGATCCCGTCCGGACACCGGCGGGGGAGAAAAGTGCATAGGCGCATGTAAGCGCTATTTAATTATGTCGTGCATAAAGGAAGGTGAAACCTTGAAAAAGGTTTCTCCTTTCTTAATTCGCAGAGTTTTGTCACAGATTGTGCCTGGGGACCCAAAGAGCGTGAAGAAGCTCCGGGATGGTACACTTCTTATAGAGACCCTGAACGATACACAAAGCGATAAACTGCTTGCTATGGGAATGCTCCATGACATTCCGATTAAGGTGGAGGTGCACCGCACTCTTAACACCTGTCGGGGAGTCATCAGTCACTACGACCTCCTATACGTGGACATCGAAGAAATCAAGAGAGAAATGTTCTCTCAGGGAGTGACTGATTGTCGTCGACTCACCACAAGGCGCAACGGAGAAAACGTAAACAGCACCTCCGTGATCTTGACGTTTGCGCGTGATAGACTACCCGACAAGGTGTTTGTGGGCTATGAATCGGTACCAGTGAGGCCATTCATCCCAAATCCCGTGCGTTGTTTCAAATGCCAACGGTTCGGCCATGTCGCGTCGCGTTGCGAGGGTAAGGCCACCTGCCCGCGCTGTGGCAAAGACGCGCACGAGGATAAAGAGTGCTCTTCGGAACCTCTTTGTGTCAATTGCGAGGGTACACACCCAGTGTACTCTCGTGATTGCCCGAAGATGAAAGAAGAGAGGAAAGTCATTAAGATAAAAACCCTTGAAAAAATCCCATATGCGGAAGCGAGGAGAAAATACAGGGCGCTAATCGCTCCAACTTTCTCCCGGTCCTTTGCTTCCGTTGCAACCACGCAATGTGTAAAGTGTACCATCGCCACGCAGACGGAGATACCGAAAGAATCCCCAGTTGAAAACACGCAAGTGCCTAAACCCAAAAGGGTGAAGGATGGGAAGAGTAAGGTGGACAAGGAGCCACCTACTCCTGTGGGCCCTTCAAAGAAGAGCCCACAGAAAACCACCAAGGGGAACACGCCAAAAGGGCGTGAGAATACACCTTCCCCGCCGCCTCCAGTGAAGCCAAAGAGGCCGGAGGTAATTGAAGAGGACCAGAGTATCTCTGATACTGAGGTCTTCGCAAACGAGTGGAAGAGGAAACATCGCTTCAAGCGATAACCTCAATAGAGTTGGTCATCTCCCTTTTTAGTCATCTTATTTATTTATATATTTATTTATTTATTTTAATTTAACACTTTAAATGTGTTCCATTCTGCAGTGGAACTGCAATGGCTTTTATCGGCACAAGGAGGAGCTGGCCATTTTAATCCAAGATTTTAAACCCTCTTGTATTTGTCTCCAAGAGACCCATTTTAAGGCTGAAGATAAGGGTATTCTGAAGGGGTTCACTGTTTTTAGAATGGATGACCTAAGTGGCCAACGAGCCCAAGGGGGAGTAGCAGTTGCGGCCCGTGAGGCCCTTTACACCTCGCGAGTCCAACTGAACTCTCCATTCCAGGCCGTCGCTGTCACGGTGCACACCCCTGAGAGGATTACGTTATGCAACGTGTATCTGCCAGAGGGTGCACCGGTGACCCGCCTGAACCTTGAAGCCCTTGTCCACCAGCTTCCTCAGCCGTTCATTTTGATGGGAGATTTTAATGCCCATGATCCTCTCTGGGGAGGGCCAGAAACCCAAAGCAATAGGAGAGGTCGAATTTTATCCAACTTTATTGAGGATTTTAACCTGTTTTTATTAAATAGCGGCGAAAAAACCCGCTTTAACAGCTTCAATGGGGAATTCTCAGCAATAGATCTTTGTCTATGCTCGAGAAGTCTAGCCCCAAAGCTGAAAATGTCCACCCACAACGATCTCTGTGGGAGTGACCCTTTTCCTCTTCTACTCGTTAAAGAACACTCTTCGCCCACCATTTCAAAACCTCCGGAAAAGTGGCGTATTAACCGTGCGGACTGGCCACTTTTTAAGCGTACGTTTACATATAAACACGACGCAAGTTTCGACGCGTTGTACAACGTCGATAAACTAAGTTCAACGCTGTTGGCGGCAGCTACCAAAAGTATCCCTCGTACGTCCGGGAACATTAATCGAGCTCCTGTCCCTTGGTGGAACGGGGAATGCGACCGGGCGATTCGGGCGAGGAAAAAAGCATTGTATATTTTTAGAAAATATCCCACGGCAACTAATCTGGCATCGTACCGCCGCCTGAGAGCGCGAGCTCGAAGGGCCGTGAAGGAGGCCAAGAGGGCTTCCTGGATAGAATACGTCTCTACCATCAACCATCGCACGCCGCTTGGTCAGGTATGGGACAAAGTGAAGAAAATCTCCGGGTCCAAGGGCTCATTTGTCATCTCGCCATTGCTTGTTGCTGGCCGGGTGGTTAATTCACCTGCCGAAATAAGCAACATATTTGCCAGTCAGTTCGCGGCCAATAGCAGTGACGAGGGCTATGCCGCGGACTTTGCGAACCTGAAGAGGCGATGCGAGAGTCCCTCTCAATTTTGGTGCAGGTCCTACAAGTGAATATTACAATGAGCCTTTCACGTCCTGGGAGCTTAAATCCGCCATCGAAGACTCCCATTACACCTCGCCAGGGGCGGACGAAATCCACAACGCATTTCTCCGGAACATTCCGGAAACTGCGATTGGGGAGGTCCTAAATACCCTCAACCAACTTTGGAACGAGGGCAGTTTTCCAAATGCCTGGCGAGAGTCCATCGTGATACCAATCCCAAAACAGGGCAAGGACAAAAATGACCCGAACAATTACCGTGCCATATCTCTCACCAGCTGCCTGTGCAAGGTGATGGAACGGATGGTAAACCGACGTCTCAAGTGGTGCTTGGAGAGTCGACACCTGCTCTCCGACGCTCAGTGCGGCTTTCGGCGTGGCAGGTCCACGACAGACCATCTGGTGCGCACTGAGAACTTCATCCAGGAAGCCTTTCTCCACCGTCAACACGTCATAGCAGTCTTTTTCGACCTGGAGAAGGCCTATGATAGTGTGTGGCGATGGAGAATCCTCAACACGCTCCAAAAGTGGGGATTTAGAGGCAACATGGCCCTATTTATCAGAAATTTTTTAACTAACCGCCTTTTTAAAGTAAGGACTGGGAAGCACTTATCCCGATCTTTTACACAGGAGAACGGGGTACCCCAGGGTTCAGTACTGAGCGTGACGTTATTTGCCATCGCCATCAACGACGTGGTGGAATGCATCAATGGCCCGGTGATGGCATCGCTCTATGTGGACGACTTAGCCATATTTTGCCGGTCGACACGACTGCCAAACGCTTCCAGGCAAGCCCAGGTGACTCTAAACAAACTGGGAGAGTGGTCGTGAAAGAACGGATTTCGTTTCTCCATGGAGAAAACGAAATGCGTGCACTTTCACCGTCTTCGCGGTTACCACGTTACCCCGACCCTAACCCTGTTGGGTAGGCTTCTTCCATTTGTGGAGTCCGTCCGCTTTCTCGGCATGATCCTGGACCAAAAGCTGAACTGGCGGGAGCATATCCGCGTGTTACGCGAGAGGTGTCGCCAAACCCTCAACGTTTTAAAGTTTTTAACTCACTCCACTTGGGGAGCAGACCGCTCCACCATGCTTTTATTGTACAGAGGCTTGGTGCGATCCAAACTGGACTATGGTTCCATAGTGTATTCCTCAGGACGAGAGTCTTACTTGAGACCACTCGCATGTGTCCACAATGCTGGGATAAGGTTGGCCACCGGGGCATTTAGAACAAGCCCAGTCCCAAGCTTACTTGCAGACGCAGGGGAGCCTCCGTTGGAAACCCGCAGGATGATTTTAATGGGCAACTATGCCTGTAAAATTTTATCAGAGACAATCCACCCTTGTTTTAACATAGTTTTTAACCAACGGTTTTTAGACTTATTTAACAGGCGGAGAAGGGCAACTAGGCCCTTTGCCGTTCGTTTTAATGATTTTATTAATGAGGTAAATTTTACATTTCCTCAAATATGCCCCGTCTCCTATGCTAAGTATCCGCCTTGGTTAACACCAATGCCGGATATTAAACTCATTGCCAGTGCACGCCGCAAAGCCAAAACGACCGATTCCGAATACCAGCAGCTCTTCAGTGCCGTCCTCAGCTCACTTTCTGACTTAGTCCCAGTCTACACCGACGGGTCAAAGTCAGAATCTGCATGTGCCTATGCGGTCGTGTCCCACTACCATGGAGTCGTGAGGAAAAAACTGCACACTTCTTGCAGCATTTTCACAGCCGAGCTGTCAGCCATAAGGACGGCCCTAGGAGAAATAAAAGAAAGCAATGGCTCTTTCCTCATCTGCACCGACTCGTTGAGCGCCCTAAAATCTTTATCGGCCTTTGCACCTGTGCACCCGATAGTCCAGGAGATCCATTATACCCTGTTGTCCCTTCAGAGAAAGGGGAACAGGGTCTCCTTTATATGGACTCCTGGTCACGTCGGCATAAGAGGCAACGAAAAAGCTGACCAGGCAGCGAAGGATGCCCTTCGACAACCCGAGACCGACTCCACCTTGGTTCCAATGGAGGACGTGAAGGCCGCCTTGCGGAACTCGGTCCTGCATCAGTGGAAGGAGACTTGGCAGTCTCTTCAAAATAATAAACTCAGGGCAATAAAACCGGTCGTTTCACCATGGTCCTCTTCCATCCGGAACATTCGGAGGGAAGAGGTCATGATTACGCGCCTGAGAATAGGACACTCTGCCCTCACTCATTCGTACCTCTTTGCGGAGGTAAAAGAACAGCCCCGCTGCAATGAGTGTTTCCAACCCCTGACGATAAAACATATCCTGACGGAATGTACAACATACCAAAGGGCCAGAGACATGTTGAAGATAAGGGGAGACTTAAAAAATATTTTAGGGGATGACTCTGGGTCTATAAATCGAGTCTTAACTTTTTTAAGGGCAACTGGTTTAATGGGGCAGCTTTAGCTTCGGAGCGCATAATTTTAATGCTTTTGATTTTAGCATTTTCCTTTTTTTTTTTGTTTATTTTATTTATTTATATATTTATTCGTATTTATCTGTTTACTTATTCCTAGTTTAAAAGGAACATAAGTTTTACGTAATGACAGTGGTGCAAAATGACCATAGCTGTCGACGCACCCTACAAACCCCTAAAACTACTACTACGATGGCGCGATTCCGCACATTTAGGGTGTAGGAGGCACGGCCCGTGAGGGCGCATCGGCCAGATTGGCGTGCGTTGGAATCAGTGACCAGGTCACTGCATGTGACTGATTTTCCTTTATTAACAAAGACATATACATGTTTATGAGAATAGGATTTAGAGCGAAAATAATGCCACGTCCTTTTTGTAATGAATACACAGCGGTGGAATTGTCCACCTTCATATTTATACATATGTTAAATAGTCTAAAATTTCTCAATAAGTCAAAAGTCATTTCGAGGCCCTTCAAGGCGGCATATGCCTCACACGCGTTGATAGACGAAAGCTCAGGGATGGGAAAGGATTGGGAGATGTTCCATTCTTTGATCACCACTCCTCCTTGGGCAGGCGTCGCATCGGTGTAAATGGTGATATCTTCTGTTGCCCGTAGTAGGGCCACTTTTCTATTAAATATTTCGCTCGTTTGCAACTCGTTCCACCAAGTAATGTCACGTCTAAACACATGGTTGATGAGGAAGGTTGGTAATCTTAGTCTCCAACAAACCCAGGCCAAATAGCCTGCTGCTTTGGGTATGTCCACTGCACGTAACCGGGGAATTAAAGGTATTACACTGTAAACTCTTTTCCGCGCACTGTTAGTCAATTGCACAGTGTTGTCTTCCGTATCGATGATTACCCCTAGGTATTTCAGGGATTTAGTTAATGTTGTAATGCTCTTAGACATATTAATTTGTACCCCGAATTCTTTTTCTAGGTAATTGATGATTGTGAAGGGGCAAAATCTATGTTGCGCGTAGATGAGCCAATCGTCTAAATAACATATGATGTTGACCTGAAAATGTTTGCTCACGATATTTGTACAATCTTCCGCCCATCGTTGCAATATGGCAGGGGAGAGAGAGTGCCCCATAGGGAGCCGAGTGAACGCATAAGTGCTATTGCCATACTTGATTCCGTAAAATTTCCAGTGTTGTACATGGATTTGAAGTTGATAGAAAGCACTAGTCAGGTCTAATTTTGCTAAGAAGGCGTTCGGAGGAATTTCCGCGATTGCCCGACCCGGACCTAATAATGAAAACTTTGGGGTGACGTAAAATTTTGTCCATGGGGATAAATCATATATCAGACGCGCACCCCCCGAGGACTTGGGTATGAGAAAGCATTTGAAGCTACATTTCACACTCCAAGGTACGATTATACCTGCTTTTTGGAGGCCATTGAGATAGACCGTCATCCCAGGCGACACTGGGGTAGGTCTGGATACGAAAGGGGCATGCCTGGGTTTAGGCAGTGACACACCAATTCTTGATATCACTGAATTAACCACTCGATTGTACTCACGTGGCTTGATAGGCGCGACCGCTGGGACTGTGTCTGAGGTGACATGCAGTTCCTCGAAGAGGGTGTCTAAGTCCTCTGGTAGCTCTTCCTCTTCGTTCTCCGGGATTTCCGGAGGGGCGGTGGCGGTGACTCGCGCTGCTCCCGGGATGAGCCAGCGTCTTGCGTCGGAGTCGTCGTCCTCGGGCTCCTGCTCCGGCTCCGATACCGGTTCTGGGTTGTCCTCGTCGTCCTCTCCACATCCCGAATCACTGTCCTCCGCCGGGAGGGGCTCTGTGTCAGCGGGTTCCCCAGAGTCGACCCAGCGGAGCAGGGCATCCTCATCCAGGGTGAGAGGCCTTTCCAGGATTTGCAGGATGGGGCACTTAGGATCGCTGCTGCCGCCTCCTTGAGGTTCCCCGGCCCCTGCCGGGGTTGCGTCGAAAGGGCTGCGTCTCTGGTGGTGCCGGTTGGAGCGGTCTCTGCGCTGGTTGTTGGGGTTGGAAACCCGGCGGTAACCTTAGGATTTCGGCCGGAACCGGAGGTGTTAGACGAAGGGCTTCCGGCCATCCGTACGTTGCCACTGTTAACAGGAGCCTGGCCCTGTTGTAAATAACGTTTTGGAGCACTTCAGACAGCTGCTCATATTCCGCTCCCACGTGCAAGACGAACTCAATTTCATGCACGTCTCTGGGTTTTAATCGGATAGACGTGATATTCTGTTTGAGCAGGGTGAGAAGCTGGAGTACCTCTTGGTTGCTAGGCGTGTCCAGTCCCGGTGCGGTCGTGGGTCGAAGTGCTGCAAAAGTTGGCGCGGTAATTTGTTGCTGCGAGGCTGGTATGGCTTGCTGCAATGTGGCCATAGTCTGGGTCAGGATGGTGATTTGACTTGATAGGGTCTGAATCTTTTCTTCCAGGTGGCTAGTGTTCGCCATAATCTCTGTTTCTTCTTCTGAAAGAATTTCAAGTTCTCTTTCCCTGATCAGCACTTGATCCTGATCTTCGAACAGGTCTTCTGAACGGGGGCCTTTTGATCTTGTACTAGGCATGTGTTAACTGCTGCTGGCCACTGATTCTTTCGCTTGTTTTGCCAATTTTCTATTTATCTGGACCGACCATCCGCTTAAGACTGACGTCCAGGCATTCCTGGACGAAAAACTAAATTGGCGGGAGCATATACGGGTATTCTACATCTACATCTACATAATACCCCGCAAGCCGCCGCAAGGGCGTGTGGCGGGGGGTGTTAGGTCACCAACCGTAAAAAAGAAAAATACTACATGCAAAAAAAAAACAACACGGAAAATTACACCCACAGCAGCGCACACACTCATGCAAAAATCCCTTCATCCAACACTCATGCAAACCCATATACCGCAAAACAACTAAAAAACTGCACCCCATGATGCAGCACGAAAGACATCCTACAACACGGAAGCCAGGACACAACAAGCAAGAAATTGAAACATCACTACCACATGAAAATGCACCACGAAACACTCTACCCCCAAAGAGTCTCTAAATGGCAGGGAATGGGACCCAACGTTGCAGGTAGCAGGAATTTGCCCCCGCGGAGAGGGACGAGGGATTGAAAGGGAAACTTAAAAACAGATGAACAGAACATGAATGAAGTCATTCGGAAAGAATGGGTTATTATAGCAAAACACATAAGGTTAGTGGAAGAGCATGCATTTAAATACAACTAATTATTTTTTAGACGCTCAGGGTGGCAAGTGGAATTTTTGCTATCTATAACCCTGCAGTTGCTATCCCGTATTGTCCGTGGGAAGAAGGAGTCCTTGAGTCGGCTAGTTCTGGCATCTATTTCCCGAATTTTATATGCATGATCCAAGCGACTAATGTATGTAGGAGTACGAATAATTTGCGAGACCTCGGTGCTGAAACATGCGGATCTAAATTTATTTAATAATTTCAATCTTGCATTGAATCGTCTCTCAGCCAATGATTCCCACCCCAAATCCATGAGCATTTCGGTGACGCTTTGCGTTTTATCGTAGGAATTTTTTACAAAACGGGCTGCCCGGCGTTGAACCTTCTCAATTTCCCGAATGAGACCTTTTTCACTCGGATCCCACACGCTGCATGCGTATTCTAAATGTATTACGGGAGAGGTGTCGCCAGACCCTAAACGTCCTAAGGTTTTTAACCCACTCCAAATGGGGAGCAGATCGCTCTACCATGCTTTTATTATATCGAGGCTTGGTCCGTTCGAAGCTGGACTACGGTTCCATAATATACTCGTCAGGACGAGAGTCCTATTTGAGACCCCTGACGTGTGTCCACAATGCCGGGATACGTTTGGCCACTGGGGCATTTAGAACCAGCCCAGTCCCCAGCCTACTTGCTGACGCAGGTGAACCCTCGTTAGCAACCCGAAGGTTGATTTTGATGGGAAATTATGCCTGTAAAGTTTTATCCGTGACCAAGCACCCATGTTTTAACATTCTTTTTAAACCAAGATTTTTAGATATATTTAACAGGCGAAGAAGGGCAACTAGGCCCTTGGCCGTTCGTTTTACTGATTTTATCCAGGCACTCAATATTACCTTACCTCAAGTTCTCCCTGTCGCCTATGCTAAACATCCTCCTTGGCTAACACCAAAGCCGGATATGAAGTCGTTGCCTCATGCGCACTGCAAAGCGTTCACGACCGAGTCAGAATACCAAGGACTCTTTAACGCCTTCCTCGGATCGCACCCGGACTTCGTCCCGGTCTACACCGATGGGTCGAAGTCGGCGTCCGCATGTGCCTATGCAGTCGTCTCCCGCTACCATGGAGTCGTGAGGGAAAAATTGAACACGCTTTGCGGTATATTCACAGCCGAACTGTCAGCCATAAGAACCGCCCTAAAACAACTAAATGAAAATAACGGCTCTTTTCTCATCTGTTCGGACTCTTCTAGCGCCTTAAAATCCATTTCGGTGTTCTCATCAATGCACCCGATAGTCCAAGAAATCCATCATAGTCTCTTATCCCTTCAGAGAAAGGGGACCAGGGTATCCTTTATGTGGATTCCTGGTCATGTGGGAATACCTGGCAACGAAAAAGCCGACAAAGCAGCGAAGGAAGCCCTGGACCAAAATGAGTCCGATCATTGTTTGGTACCGGTGGAGGACATAAAGGCCGCCTTGCGGCATAATGTCCTAAACCAGTGGAAAGAAGCTTGGCGGTCCCTAATAAATAAAAATAAACCTAGGGAGATAAAACCGGTTGTTTCGGCATGGCCCTCTTCCATCCGAAAGAATCGGAGGGAAGAGGTCACGATTACGCGTTTGAGGATAGGGCACTCTGCCCTCACACACTCGTACCTCTTCACAGAGGGAAAAGTGCAACCGCGCTGCAATGAGTGCGACCTGCCCCTTACAATGAAACATATTCTTACGCAGTGCCAAAAATATAAAAGGGCCAGAGAAAAGTTTCATGTAAGGGGAGATCTGGATCAAATATTAGGAGACGACCCCAACTCTTTAAGCAAGGTTTTATTATTTTTAAAGGAAACTGGCCTAATGAGGAAACTTTAGCTGTGGTATTTTTATTCTTGCCGATGTCATTTGTTTTTACTATATATTTATTTATTTATTTA